>NW_026652276.1:37960836-38516179 GCF_009828535.3 Hylobates moloch | reverse complement strand
TTCAGACAATGTGAAAGTAAAGATGAGGAAAGCAGAGAGAGAGAGAATCCTAACTGTATTTGCATCCTTGGTTCAGGTTGTCGGAGGACTAATTCTATTTCCCTCCTTCCCTGGGTTTGGATATATAAACAAATAGATTCCCTTTTCTGCCAAAACTGGCTCTTTGTATCATTTGCAACAAGAGTAAGGATTAAAATAGCAATGTTTTTAAGCCTGCAACAATTCCTTGTTTCTTGTAACAGTTTCCAATTAGCTCCTCTGACTGGCTTCAAAGCTGGTCATAACCCCCTCCTTCTCTGCCTCCACTCAGCTGACCTCATCTTTTCTTACTCAGTTTATGGAGTTTGCTTTTGTGGCTTTGCTCTTGTTAGTCTCCTTGTCAGGACTATGTTCATTTCCCCCTCCCTGCCCATCCAAATCCTATCCAACCTTCCCAGCCACTCCCAGTACACATCAATGAAACATTCACCAAATCAGCCACAGAATTCCCTTTCATAATGTTTATAATATGCAAGGTCTATATCATGCATTCCACATTCCACACCTATGTCTTTTTTTTTTGAGACGGAGTCTTGCTCTGTCACCCAGGCTGGAGTACAGTGGCATGATCTCGGCTCACTGTAACCTTTGCCTCCCAGGTTCAAGCGATTCTCCTGCCTCAGCCTCCTGAGTAGCTGGGATTATAGGCATGCACCACCACGCCCAGCTAATAATCAGTAGGTGATGCACACCTACTGTGCATCAGGACCAGTAGGGCACCAATGATAAGCCCCAGCCCACATCTGGGGCTGGGGTTGGGGAAGGAATGAGTAGGTAATGTATAGGGCACTTTTAGAGCAATAAAATTGTTCTGACTGATACTGTAATAATGGATACATGACATCACACATGTCAACAGGGTTTCACCATGTTGGTCAGGCTGGTCTCGAACTCCTGACCTTGTGATCCATCGCCTCAACCTCCCAGAGTACTGGGATTACAGGCATGAGCCACTGTGCCTGTCCCTTATGCCCACTTTTTATGGTTTGAGGTCACTCCAAATAAATTATAAACCCCATGAGGACTAGAACTATACCATGTCTTACATTTTGCACTCATAGAGCTACCTGTGCATGCTGATTAATTCAATCACATGTTAAGAAAAAGCTCAGAAATGGCCGGGCGCGGTGGCTCACACCTGTAATCCCAGCACTTTGGGTGGCCGAGGCAGGCGGATCACGAGGTCAGGAGATCGAGACCGTCCTGGCTAACACGGTGAAACCCCGTCTCTACTAAAAATACAAAAAATTAGCCGCGCATGGTGGCAGGCATCTGTAGTCCCAGCTACTCAGGAGGCTGAGGCAGGAGAATGGCGTGAACCTGGGAGGCAGAGGTTGCAGTGAGCCGAGATCACACCACTGCACTCCAGCCTGGGCAACAGAGCGAGACTCCATCTCAAAAAAAAAAAAAAAAAAGAAAAAGAAAAAGCTCAGAAATATTAAGGGAGAGTCCTCTGTGGAAGAAAGTGCAGTGGACATTGTGAACATTTGTAAGTGAGAAATGGCCTAGTACATTGGAGGACAGTTTCATGACACTAAGTTGTTATTCTTATGCTGTATGCTTTCTCATCATTTCCACAAAGATAATTTAAGAATGGGAAGTAAGACCTGATGGGGAAATAAGAAGCCAGAATTATTTAGCTGTGAGAAGAAGAAGTGGAAGAGGACCTGACAATCTTAACATTTGTGGAAATTTGCTATCCAGAAGATAGGGTTCTTCCTCCTCAGGAATTAAGAATGAGGTGGGGCATAAGCATATAATCACATGACGAAATTTAAGTATGTCTAGATAGATTTTTCACCACAAGGGTGTCAAACAATAAAATGAGTTCTGAACTTTGTATAATGTATTTCTTTCTCTTTTTCTTTCTTTCTTTTTTTGAGACAGAGTCTCGCTCTGACGCCCAGATTGGAGTGCAGTGGTACAATCTCAGCTCACTGCAAGCTCTGCCTCCTGGGTTCACGCCATTCTCCTGCCTCAGCCTCCCAAGGAGTAGCTGGGACTACAGGCGCCTGCCACCACACCCGGCTAATTTTTTTGTATTTTTAGTAGAGACGGGGTTTCACCATTTTGGCCAGGATGGTCTCGATCTCCTGACCTCGTGATCTGCCCTCCTCCGCCTCCCAAAGTGCTGGGATTACAGGCTTGAGCCACCGTGCCCGGCCTTCTTTTTTTTTTTTGAGACAGAGTTTCTATCGCCCAGTCTGGAGTGCAGTGGTGAGAACTTGGCTCACTATGACCTCCATCTCCTGGGATCAAGCAATTCTCCTTGAGTAGCTGGGATTACAGGTGTGTGCCACCATGCCCAGCTAATTTTTGTATTTTTTGTAGAGACAGGGTTTGGCCATGTTGGTAGGCTGGTCTCAAACTCCTGGCCTCAAGCGATCCTCCTGCCTCAGCCTCCCAAAGTGCTGGGATTACAGGCGTAAGCCACCATCCCAGGCCTGTATAATATATTTCTATGGTAGTTCTAAAAAAGTCTTTTTAAAATGGCTTAAGGGTAATTTTGCCTAAAAGTAAGGAATTGAGGCTGGGTGTGGTGGCTCACGCCTGTAATCCCAACACTTTGGGAGTCCGAGGCTGGTGGATCATGAGGTCAGGAGTTCAAGACCAGCCTGGCCAAGATGGTGAAACACCGTCTCTACTAAAAATACAAAAATTAGCCAGGTGTGGTGGTGGGCACCTGTAATCCCAGCTACTCGGGAGGCTGAGGCAGGGAATTGCTTGAACCCAGAAGGAGAAGTTTGCAGTGAGCCGAGATTGCACCACTGCACTCCAGCCTGGGTGACAGAGGGAGACTCCATCTCAAAAAAAAAATAAATAAAAAATAAAGAATAAGATGGCCACAAAAATTTCTTACAAACGCTAAGAATCTACTTTATATGACTTTTATGCAGAAGGGAGAACAGTTTTCAAATGTTTCCCCATATGCAGATGCTTATATCATTTTCTCCACAGAAGGAGGATCTCTTATTCCAAATACATATAGGGATAAGTTAAAAACCTTTGCTTGATCTATTTATCTGCTTGCTTCTAAGGGAAAACTTAACTAGGCTCAGTTGTAACCCTATTTCTGCTTATGAAATTATATTAATATCTGTTTTTTTTTGCATCAAGTGGAAGCACAAATTTTAAGTCCAAATCAGGTATTAAAAACACTCAACAATATTCCCTGCCTGGACAAGGATACCCTTTCCCCAATAATTCTAACATTAACACAAAACAGAGCCCAACTCTGTGTAGTACTGTGCATCAGGACCAGTAGGGCACCAATGATATGCCCCAGCCCACATCTGGGGCTGGGGTCAGGGAAGGAATGAGTAGGTAATGCATAGGGCACTTTTAGAGCAGTAAAATTGTTCTGCCTGATACTGTAATAATGGATACATGACATTACACATTTGTCAAAATCCACAGAATGTACAACACAAAGAGTGAACCCCAATGTAAACTATGGACTTTTGTTTTTTTTTGTTTCTGTTTTTGTTTTTTTGAGACGGAGTCTTGCTCTGTTGCCCAGGCTGGAGTGCAGTGGCGCAATCTCGGCTCACTGCAAGCTCCGCCTCCAGGGTTCATGCCATTCTCCTACCTTAGCCTCCTGAGTAGCTGGGACTACAGGCGCCTGCCACCGTGCCTGGCTAATTTTTTTGTATTTTTTAGTAGAGACGGGGTTTCACCGTGGTCTCGATCTCCTGACCTCGTGATCCGCCCGCCTTGGCCTCCCAAAGTTCTGGGATTACAGGCGTGAGCCACCGCGCCCAGCCATGGACTTTTGTTAAGAATAACATACCAATATTGCCTCATCAATTGTAACAAATAAACCACAGTAATGTAAGATGTTAATAAAAGGGGAAGCTAGGAAGGAAGTGTGAAGGAAGAATATGGGAACCCTGTACTTCCCATTCAACTTTTCTGTAAACCTAAAACTGCTCCCAAAAATAGCCTATTAAAAAAAAGTAATTCTAAACGCCTGAATTAGTACTTAGTTGGGGAAAAGAAAGGAAGCATAAAATAACTATATTGCTATATTTTGTTAAGAATATTATGCATAACGGTTATCTATCTGTAGTAAACTGTCTCTCCTACATTTTAAGCATCCAAGAAAAAAAAAATCTTATTGCTGTAATGACCAGAGTTTCATTGGAAATAAATTAAACTTGAAGCCATGAATATTTTTTGTGACTTTGCTTACTCACTCTGTGCCAATACTGGGGAGAACACCATATTGTCCTCCATAAGTAACTTATAATACTTATGGCAAACTTTACCCTTTCCTTTTCTACCTCTATTTCTACAGCAACAACTCAGTATCCATTTCAACCTTTATTTGGGTAAAAATATTGGCATCAAAGCTGGATCATGGACAGATAATGATGAAGTGTTTTCATTCCCTGTTCTTGTCATTACACTGTATTTTAAAACTGGAACAAATAATGGGCTTACCAGTTCTCCAGAAAGAATAGTTCCTTTCAAAGCCCTTTCTTATGGACATTACAGCCAAGTACAAAAGTTAGACAGTAAGTATTGCCAAAGGCAAGTAAAACGGTTCTATGGGAGCATGTAATGGGGAATACACTTGGGGAATGAATGTTGTCTGTGAGCTCAGGGAACAAATGAATGGGGGGAATGAAATAATTGCTTGAATGAATGGGGTGGTTTGAGGAATGACACAGGACTGTATATTTAATATATCAAGTATTTATACATTTATATTATATAGTATGTATAAATATATACATTTAACATATAAATGTATATTATACATTTGGTGTGCACTGGTACACCTAATGTTTCATATATACTTAAAGATCACATTCTCAGATGAACACAGCTAGTTCTAAAGAATACCAGCTGTTGGTGAAAGGGACCACTACCCTTTTTCAGTAGGGAAAGGAAGTATATCTTCTTTTTCTATGCTTTCAAGCATCTCTATTTAGTTGTTCTGGCTATGAATCTCAATCCTCAAACTCTCATGGGTGAAAAATGTCATATTTTTTTAGTTTTCACAAATTAAATTAACTTTGACTCCAAGTCTCCCCTTCTACAAGGACAGTTAGAAATTCAAGATCAGTCATTGCTGGGGCTCCTCTCCCCTGTTGTTCCCAACCCCCTGCCAGGGAGGTGCAGAGGCCTTACGTATCTTCAAGCAGAGGGAGGTCCCTTCCTTTATCTGCCCACACTGGGCTCCGTGGAAGGCACCCGCTGTTTTAGTCCTCAGAGTCCCTCAGATCCAAGGACTCTGCTGCTTTTATACCACCGTTGGGTAAAAGAGCCTTTGGCGAGCCAGAAATGCTTGGCCCCATCTTCAAGGCACTACCAGGGATGAAAGTGCAGGAGAAGAACAAGTGTGCATGACAGCTCTCATTTTCTCTTTTTAAAAAAAATTTAAAATTTCTTATATTAATTTGTCATGTATTTAAAAAAATTTTTTTCTTATTTAGTAGGACTTCAGAATGACACAGAAAAACAAACATCTCTCATTGTCAAGACATACCCACCTTTTTCCCCAAAAGCAAACCCACTTCTCTTTTTCCCTCATGGAATCCACCATAGACCTCTCTTTGTGTTTAGGAGTTTGGAAAAAAAGACCAAGAAGGGAAGTATCTTGCAAGCCACTTCTGCTTTCCTCCTTGTGACGTACTAATATTCCCTGCAGCAAGGAACCACGGGGCCTACTATCTTCCTGAATATGGGACAAGAAAGAGGAAAATACACAGAGAACACCATAAATACCTCTCAAAAGCTCCATCCTCTCACACAGTCAAATTGCGCAAACTTGCTCAGCTGAGTTAACAGGGAGACTCTTTTACCTGCAAACAGGTCAATCACCAGTAAGCTATTATACTTGATACCTATCCTCTTCTACAAATTCACTTAGAAATTCTGATTGGGAAAGAAAAGTCAAAGGTCAGAGGAATAAAATGGGTGTGTAAAATTGTTTTCATAGTTTACATTTATTTTTCCTACAAGTTTAATTCCAGTAGGTAAAATATTAAAAGTATGAGCACCTGTAATCAGGGTCAATTGATAAAGTTAGAAAATTCCAGTAGGTATTTTGTCCTTTCAGAGCATGACTCTACCTTTAAAAATGTCAATGAGAATGTAATTTAGATAGTTACGATTGTACTGTAAGAAGAATCACCTGATGATTTGTAGTAACTACTCTCATGTATATTTACATTTAACTTACATCCACTGATTTTTTTTTCCTAAAATAATCTGGTAAAGAGCAAGGCAAGTCACTACAGGCAGTTTCTTCAGTGATATGTTTGCAACTTCTGTAATAACTTTTCTCTGTAATTATTGCTTTTCTTTTCCTAGAAGTTCATGCGTTGACAAAGGGAAACATAGGAGTCCCCATTTTGTCTGGAGACTTCTCTTAGTTTTGGATACATTTATGCATATGATAACAATGCTAAGTAAAAGTTATAATTAGAATATATGGTAATGTAGGATGAGTAATATGTGTGTGTGTGTGTATATATATGTATATATATATAAAACAGAGATTCTTTGCTGTTACCACAACAAATCATGGGAAACCACAAGGGCTTTCCATGCATTTTTCTATTTAAAGGGCCATCTACAAAGAATATTTGTCAAATCCCTACCATGTGCTAAGTGAAAGATTTCTTTCCTAAATATTTTTACCATTTTTCTTACTTATATTTTATAATTTTATTTAACAGAAACATTATTTCCTTTAAGTATTATTTAAAGGGAACATGGCTTTTAATTAAATATCAATATTTCAACTGTGCGTGGTGGCACGTGCCTATAATCCCGGCTACTTGGGAGGCTGAGGCATGAGAATCGCTTGAACCTGAGAGGTGGAGGTTGCAGTGAGCTGAGATGGTGCCACTGCACTCCAGCCTGGGTGACAGAGTGAGACTGTGTCTCAAATAAAAAAAAAAACCCACAATAAAACAAATAAATATCAATGTTTGTTGAAACTATTCCTTAATTATATTTCCCTAAACTTATTCTAAAGAAAAAGATATATACATCTGCCACTAATTACCCATGTCTATATATCATGGTTCATAGAATCTGGGACATTAAAACTGCACACATGGAAGCCAGCAATTAGCTGTCAGAGTAACGTGAGGATGTGTGTCTGACTTTTTCCTTAAGATTCCAAGAAAGGAGAGAAAAACCTTTTTCCCCCAGCATTGTCTAAGTGGCATAGCAATTGAAGAACAAATCATCTACATCAAAATTTTTATCACATAGAAATGTGTACTCCTAGAGTATTATACAGAACAAAGAATTACCATAGATAATTTCTTCTGGATTTTTGGCTTTGCCTGACCTGTCACTCTAATCTTCATCCATCATGTATTGATTCACCAAAAAACTTTTATTGAGAGCTTACTATGAATCAGGTATATTCTTAGAAGTATAAAAGCAAATGCAGTCTACGGCCAAAATGCTGAATTGTGTCCCATGGTCACTGTGGGAGCTCAATTCTACTAACTAACTTGGTTTGGGGTGGTGGTGGTGAGGGAGGGTGGCTCTGAGTTTCAGACTGACCACTTGGCATAGGGTGGGTGCTTTGAGGGCTAAGGCAATGGGAAGCTGTTCAACCAGACAGTCTCCTGAGAGTAACAGCCATGCAGTCATGTCAGAGCAAAGAGTAGAGTCTCAGGCAGGTGGTCTGTAGTAGGGAGGCCTGGAAGTGGGTAGCACTGCCCTGGTTTGTGGTAGTGCTATTCCTTTTCCCAAGAGGTCAAGAGCCAGATGGATCACAGGCCTAGAGTACCTAGGGTGAGAACTATGAAGGATAGTATTGTTTACCACCCCAAAGCTTCCCCAGCCTCCTTCCTTTGCTGTGAGGGGTAGCCATGTTATCCAATTCTAATGCAAGAACTATTAAGAGATGTCTGTTGGGAGTAAGGGGCAGGCTTCTGAGAAATCTTTTGCTTTCCCGATAAATAGGGTTAAGCATTCCTGGCAAGAACATTTTTTCTTACTTTTGTTTTCCAGCCTTGAATATGAGCATACTACATGCTGCAGTAGTATATAGTGATCAAAAGCAACAAGCCAAGGATGGTGGAAGAAGAAGAGAGAAGCAGGCTAGGTCTTTGACATTGGACAGCCATAGTCCTAGCCCTGGATTGCCTGTTCCAGACATCTTGTCAAGTGAAAAAAAAAAAAAAAAAGGAACACTTGTTTGGTTAAGCCACGACTGGGATTTCTGTTGCTTACTGTCAAACATATACCTAACTGAAATAGAAACCAAGGTTAAAACTCTATGGAAAATAATGAGATGGCTGTGGGGATTTAGCGATTGAGGTGGGAGTAAGAGATGAGAGATGCAGGAAACTAGGGTGAAACTCAGTGATAAGGATCAGGCAGAGCACAACAGGCAGAAGGCTGATTTTCAGATTTCTTTTTTTTTTTTTTTTTTTTTGAGATGGAGTCTCACTCTGTCACCCAGGCTGGATTGCAGTGGCACGATTTTGGCTCACTGCGACCTCCGCCTCCTGGGTTCAAGTGATTCTTCTGCCTCAGCCTCCCAAGTAGCTGGGACTACAGGCACACGCCACCATGCCTGGCTAACTTTTGTATTTTTTGTAGAGACAGGGTTTCACCATATTGGCCAGGCTGGTCTCGAACTCCTGACCTCGTGGTCTGTCTGCCTTGGCCTCCCAAAGTGCTGGGATTACAGGTATGAGCCACCACGCCCGGCTGATTTTCAGGTTTCTTAGATACCCTATGACCAAACAGGGTTGGACTCAGAACCCGGGAGAGGGGTAAAGCGTCTAGATTAGGGCATGGCGAGGTGTTTTATTTGTTTGTTTTGAGACAGGGTCTCTGTCATCTAGGCTGGAGTGCAGTGGTGCAATCAGAACTCATTGCAGCTTTGATCTCCCAGGCTCAAGGAATCTGCCCACCTCAGCCTCTCGAATAGCTGGCACTACAGGTGTACACTACCACACCTGGCTAAGTGTGTTTTGTTTGTTTGTTTGTTTGTTTCTGTTTTGAGAGAGTTTTGCCCTTGTCGCCCAGGCTGGAGTGCAATGGCGTGGTCTCAGCCCATTGCAACCTCTGGCTCCACGGTTCAAGCAATTCTCCTGCCTCAGCTTCCTGAGTAGCTGGGATTACTGGCACCCACCACCATGCCTAGCTAATTGTTTTTGTTTGTTTGTTTTGTTTTTGTTTTGTTTTAGATGGAGTTTCGCTCTTGTTGCCCAGGCTAGAGTGCAATGGTGCAATCTAGGCTCACTGCGACCTCTGCCTCCTGGGTTCAAGTGATTCTCCTGTCTCAGCCTCCAAATTAGCGGGGATTACAGGCATGTGCCCCCATGCCCAGCTAATTTTGTATTTTTAGTAGAGACAGGGTTTCATCATGTTAGTCAGGCTGGTCTTAAACTCCTGACCTCAGGTGATCTGCCCACCTCGGCCTCCCAAAGTGCTGGGATTACAGGTGTGAGCCACTGTGCCTGGCCTAATGTTTGTATTTTTAGTAGACACGGTGTTTCACCATGTTGGCCAGGCTGGTTTTGAACTCCTGACCTCAGGTGATTCGCCCACCTTCAGCCTCCCAAAGCGCTGGGATTACAGGTGTGAGCCACTATGCCTGTCCCAGGCTAAGTTTTAGAAAAGTTTTTGCATAGTATCCCATGGTGTATATGATACTATGCAGCCATAAAAAAGGATGAGTTCATGTCCTTTGCAGGGACATGGATGATGCTGGAGACTCAACAAACTAACACAGGAACAGAAAACCAAACACCGCATGTTCTTACTCATAAGTGGGAGTTGAACAATGAGAACACATGGACACAGGGAGGGGAATGTCACACACTGGGGCCTGTCGGTGGGTGGGGTGCTAGGGGAGGGATAGCATTAGGAGAAATACCTAATGTAGATGACGGGTTGATGGGTGCAGCAAACCACCATGGCACGTGTATACCTATGTAACAAACCTGCACATTCTGTATCCCAGAACTTAAAGTATAATAAAAAAATTAAAAAAAGTTTTTTGTAGAAATGGGGTCCCACTATGTTGCCCAGGCAGGCCTTGAACTCCTGGGCTCAAGTGACCCTCCCACCTTGGCCTCCCAGAGTACTGAGATTACAGGCATGAGCCACTGTGCCCAGCAGGCATGGAGAGTTTCGAGGGCAGAGAAGGAGCCAAATCTGTGTCTTCTATTGTCAAATTTCTCTTAAAATTTTATCCCATTGTTTGAAAGCTCCAAGGTCATGTCTTTCATCATACAAACCAAAAAATAAATACTAATTTTCTTTTTGGAAAATCACAGCGTGTATTTCCTCATTGATAGATTGACTAAAATACCTGTTAAAGTGATTGATCTAAATTACAAAAATGAGAGTCAAGAGGTCTTACAGAACTAACACCTACGGAGCCCTGTGATTCAGCTGAGAAAAATATGACAATAATAATAAATATAGTATTATATTAGCAAGGAAAATGAATCACATTTAAAGATGATTAAAGCCTTTCTTATTAAAAAGTAGAAGGTATACAGGAGAGGCTGGGCACGGTGGCTCACGCCTATAATCCCAGCATCTTGGGAGGCCAAGGTGGACAGATCACTTGAGGTTAGGAGTCTGAGACCAGCCGGTCCGACATGGTGAAATCCTGTCTCTACTGAAAGTACAAAAACTAGCCGGGTGTGGTGGCACGCACCTGTAATCCCAGCTACTCGGGAGGCTGAGGCAGCAGAATTGCTTAAACCTGGGAGGCAGAGGTTGCAGTGAGCCGAGATTGCACCACTGCACTCCAGCCTAGGTAACAGAGTGAGACTCTGCCTAAAAAAAAAAAGTATATAGGAGGTATAAAATGTAGCAAAATAAGACTTGTCATCTGAATATGTAATTAAATTCTAACTGGAATAAAAGAAAATATTCTGGAAATCCACTATCTATATTTGGGAATCCTGGGGAAAAAAAGGGAAGAGGTAGGTTGGGCACAGTGGCTCATGCCTGTAATCCCAGCATTTTGGGAGGCCAAGGTCGGCAGATCACAAGGTCAAAAGATCGAGACCATCCTGGCCAACATGGTGAAACCCTGTCTTTACTAAAAATACAAAAATTAGCCGGGCGTGGTGGCAGGCGCCTGTAGTCCCAGCTTCTCGGGAGGCCGAGGCAGGAGAATCACTTAAACCTGGGAGGCAGATGTTGCAGTGAGCCGAGATCATGCCACTGCACTGCAGCCTGGGCAACAGAGTGAGACTCCATCTCAAAAAATAAAGAAATAAATAAATAAAATAAAAGGAAAGGAGGCCGAGGCGGGCGGATCACGAGGTCAGGAGATCGAGACCACGGTGAAACCCCGTCTCTACTAAAAATACAAAAAAAATTAGCCGGGCGTGGTGGCGGGCGCCTGTAGTCCCAGCTACTCGGAGAGGCTGAGGCAGGAGAATGGCGTGAACCCGGGAGGCGGAGTTTGCAGTGAGCCGAGATCGCGCCACTGCACTCCAGCCTGGGTGACAGAGCGAGACTCCGTCTCAAAAAAAAAAAAAAAAAAAAAAAATAAAATAAAATAAAATAAAATAAAATAAAAGGAAAGAGTAAAGTTAGGATTGAGAAGTAAGGACATAGCCTGTGTAGAAGTGGGTAGGGAGAAGGTCTAGGATACAGAGGGACCCTGATGACTGCCTGGGCTCAATCTTGGATAGATGACTACTCCCCTGACTTTGGTTATTTTTTATTTTTTTATTTTTTATTTTTTTGAGACAGGGTCTTACTCATCACCCAGGCTGGAGTGCAGGTGGCATGATCATAACTCACTGCAACTTTTAGCTCTTGAGCTCAAGTGATCCTCCTGCCTCAGCCTCCCAAGTAGCTGGGACTACAGGCATGTGCCGCTATGCCCAGCTAATGTTTTATTTTTTGTAGAGACAAGGTCTTGCTATGTCATCTAAGTTGGTCTCGAACTCCTGGCCTCAAGCAATTTTCCTGCCTCCAGCTCCCAAAATGCTGGGATTACAGGCTGGTTATTCTTGATATCAAACTTCCAGGCCCACCCAAAGAAAGCTGTGATTTACTAGGATACGTAGAGCTTCATCCAGAAAGAGCTTGATCCACTGGATAGAGACTGACGTGTGAATTGTCTCTAACAAAGTTTAAATTCTACTGAAGTTCATTTCTAGAAAGTCTGACCTAGTTGGTTGGCTTTACATCCATGCAAAGTCATTTTGTTGTTAAAAAGACCTTACTCTATTTCAGACTTCGTTCTTTCAATGGGTTTCCCAAAGAGCTCTTCAGCCAATGTTCAGCTATTGACCAAATAGTTGGCTCCAACTGATCAGAAACATGACTGAAAGGGAGGCCTTATCTTCAAGCCTAAACGGGAGCTGCACAGAAGTGACCATTTTCTCAGGAGATTGGGTAATTTGGTTGAGGAGGCTTGTCCTCCACCTGTCAGAGGAGGCTTGTCCTCCACCTGTCAGAGGAATCCTCAGTCTAAAGTCATTGTTCTTTCAAGGCCAGGAACAAGCATTTAGTTGTGGAGACCCTGACACATTTATCATACAGGAAAATAATTAATTCTTCATTCAGAGTACGCATAGGCCATGCCAGAGTCTCCCTGTCCCCACAAAGATCTCTTTACCTGCTTGATTATGCTGAAATTCCTTTCCTTGACAGCTCTTTTCATTGACAATTAGAGATAAAAGACAAATGCCTCGTTGAAGAGGTATCTTGACTGAAGCTCATTCATACCACAGTGATAGGCCAATTAATTAACAAGCCTAAGTGACTGATTTGGTGGAAGCTATGACTCCTTGAAGTGGATGATGACGTGAAGAGAGGTCTACATAGAACAGGAAGACTGGAATGAGTCTTATTAAAAGGGGAGATGATTGGGAGGCCACGGCGGGCGGATCACCTGAGGTGAGGAGTTTGAGACCAGCCTGGCCAACATAGTGAAACCTCGCCTCTACCAAAAATACAAAAAATTAGCCAGGTGTGGTAGTATGCACCTGTAGTCCCAGCTTCTCAGGAGGCTGAGGCATGAGAATCGCTTGAATCCAGGAGGCAGAGGTTTCAGTGGACTGAGACCATACCACAGCATTCTAGCCTGGGCAACAGAGTGAGACTCCTTCTTAAAAAAAAAAAAAAAAAATGGGGAGAGGGGAGATGGGGACTCTAAGGGCAAATGTCATTTATTCTACTCAAGAATATTGCTTTTCAGTTGCACAATGCACACTTCTTATTATGAAGAAAAGCATGTAGAAAATTATTATTTATTATTATTATTACTTATTATGTAGAAAAGTTGTGATCGAAACTTTAGCGAAGTTTAAATCACGACTTCACTAAAAAGCAGTTTCATTCCAAACAGAACTGGTCCAGGTTTACATAGTAAGCTACTATTTCATCATTGTTATTGCTATTTATTTTTGTTGTTGTTGTTGTTGTAGTCGTTTGTTTGTTTTGAGACAAGGTCTCGCTCTGTTGCCCAGGCTGGAGTACAGTGGCACAATCATGGCTCACTGCAGCTTTGGCCTCCCAGGCTCAAGTGATCTTTCCACCTCAGCCACCCAAATAGCTGGGACAACAGGCACACACAACCACATCCAGCTAATTTTTCAATTTTGTGTAGAGACGGGGTCTCACTCTGTTGCCCAGGCTGGTTTCAAACTCCTGGGCTCAAGTGATCCTCCTGCCTCAGCCTCCCAAAAGGTAAGGATTACGGTTATGTGCCACTGTGCCCAGCCTTAATTGTTATTTCTGCTAACTAAAATAATAATGATGACAATACAAATGCACATATTACTTAATGACAGAAACCTACAAAATAAGCAAATTCAGATGATTCACCCAAATTGTTGATTCAATCTCTTTCTCAAATAGGAGGAAGTGGAAGTCCCATCCTCTCTCCTCACATTTGTGATGCCCTAACTCCATTTACTTTTACTTCTTAGGAACTCACCTTCAATGCCAACTCAGGAGTTTTTATTTTCCATTTTAATCCTTGAGCAAATGATTTTTTTTCATATTTTAAAGTGTATCTTTTATCCAAAAATTACTGCATTATAAATTTGATGTGAAAGCCAAAGGCAGACATTTAAATAAGTGAATATTCTGTATCAATTAAATAGAAATTTGGCTGACATTATTTTTCCTTGTGCACATTCAACATATGCTGTGAGCACAGTATGAAATGACACATTTTTATAGCTAGAAAAAAGTATTGGAGGCCATTTTTGTCACTATTGAATGCTTCATATATATTAATGTTTAGAAAAGAGTTGTGTGATCCTTGAATCATTTTAAATCACATTTAAAAGTACGCTATGTGGAAATGAAGGACATGACAGAAGTATAAGGAAAAAATTGTAAGAAAAGATAATTCTAGCCGGGCGCCATGGCTCAAGCCTGTAATCCCAACACTTTGGGAGGCAGAGGCGGGTGGATCACAAGGTCAGGAGTTCGAGACCAGCCTGGCCAACATGGTGAAACCCCGTCTCTACTAAAAATACAAAAATTAGCCGGGCATGGTGGTGGGTGCCTGTAATCCCAGCTACTCGGGAGGCTGAGGCAGGAGAATCACTTGAAACTGGAAGGTGGGGGTTGCAGTGAGCTGAGATGGCGCCACTGCACTCCAGACTGGGCGAAAGAGCAAAACTGTCTCAAAAAAAAAAAAGAAAAGATAATTCTAAAGTAACTTTGTAGGATATTGCCAATTGCAGTACATTTTACTGAAGAGAATGCCAATTTGATTTGTTAAGAAGTCTGAAATTAATATTAAACGTTTTTAGACATTATTTTCAAGTTCTGTGGCAGAGATGGCCAGCTGTCCCCCCAAAACCTTTCCCTCTTACAGTTATAGCTATTACTGGGACATGACTCATGAGTCAGGGTCTAGATTTCCTGGCCTCCCTTGAATCTAGGTGTGGCCATGAGATAGTTTTAGATAATGGAAAGTGAGCAAGAGTGACCAATGTCGCTTCTGGGCCAAGACTTTTAAGAAGCAGATATTCCTTTTCTATCCTCTGCCATCTCCTCTTCCTTCTCCTTCATCTGACTGGAGGCACATGATGATGGGGCTTTAGAGAAGTGGAGCCACAGATGCATAGACCCTGGGTCCCCAAATCACCATCTGGAAGAAAGTTGCCTGTCAACCTATTTTGGGGCAAAATAGGCTCCAAGATGTGTAATAGCTGTAAGACAATAGAAGTTTCTTAGTTACAGCAGCTAGTGGTACCCCAGCAATACAAGTACCCTTATTACTGTCATTTACTAAAAATTTCCAATAAGATGTTCTGCTGGACTTTATTTATTTATTTTTTTGAGACAGAGTATCACTCTGTCACCCCTGCTGGAGTGCGGTGGTGTGATCTCAGCTCACTGGAACCTCTACCTCCCGGGTTCAAGCGATTCTTCTGCTTCAGCCTCCGTAGTAGCTGGGATTACAGGCACGAGCCACCATGCCAGGCTAATTTTTGTATTTTTAGTAGAGACGGGGTTTCACCATGTTGGTCAGGCTGGTCTTGAACTCCTGACCTCGTGATCCGCCCACCTCGGGTTCCCAAAGTGCTGGGATTACAGGCGCCAGCCACCACGCCCGGCCTATTTTAAATGCTTTTTATGTATTATCTTTTTTTTTAATAATTTTTTTTTGAGGCAGAGTTTTGCTTTGTTGCCCAGGCTGGAGTGCAGTGGCACAACCCTGGCTCACTGCAGCCTCAACTTGGGGTCAAGCAATCCTCCAGCCTCAGCCTCCTGAGTAGCTGGGACTACCGGTACATGCCACCATGCCCGGCTAATTTAAAATTTTTAAACATTTTTTGTAGAGATGGGGGGTCTCATTATGTTGCCTGGGCTGGTCTTGAACTTCTAGGCTCAAGCAATCCTCTCGCCTCAGCCTCCCAAGGTGCTGGAATTACCGGCATGAGCTACTGCACGACCTCAGACATCCTATTAAGAGAGTTAGTGAATGGAGTGATTATAACCTAAGATCAATCTTCATCCAGAAAGCATACCCAAGGGTTGCTAATGGAACTTCAACTAGAACAGGGGTTTTATCTTTTGCCATGTTGACTCCAACTCTCTCTAGAGTGGCAAAGAAACAGAAAATACCAGGTCTGCCCAGACCTACAAGAATTGAATAGTTACAAGTTAGCAGAGCACATTCCAAATCACACAAAAATGCTTACTCTAAATGCACCATGACTACTATTTGGGTTGGTTGCATTTTCCAAATCAGTTGTGTGGGGTTGGGAACCTTAAACTATCTAGTTTAAATTTAGATCAAGCTTCTATATCAAATTCCCACACTCCTCCCTTGATTCTAACCTCCCAGAATAACGTTCTCTCTAATCCTTTGCTCTCCTTCCTGCTTATCTGCTTTCATTTGTTCTTATAGCCTAATCCACTTTATAAGATCTGTTCAGGCTTCCATCAGGGCTAATGCTTTAGTCTCCTCCTGGCTCTCTGCGATCTCCTGTTTTTAGCTCCAACAGCTGGGATCCTGAAGCCCTCACTTGTAGGCTCAGCCCTATGTTTATATTTGGGAACAACTCTCTGTCAGGGCTGGGAGAATTTAAAGAGTCTTAGGCCAGTATATAGACAACTCAGCCTCAAGCCAGCCTGTCTGCTGATGCCATTTTAACACTCTCCTTGTATTTATTTGGCAATTACCATCCCCTACCACCCACCCCCTGCCATATGCCAGGCACTGTGTGAAGTATTGGAGACACATCATACCAAGACACGGTCCTTACCTTGAGAGCCTTTAGGTTTAGAAAGTTAGATGGGCAAGTTAACCAATGACCAACCATGGCTGTGACAGGGGCATGCATGGGACTCTCGGAGCCCTGGGAGAGACACCAACCTTGGGTTGGGGTGGAGGAGTGGTCAGAAAAGCCTTCCCAGAAGAGTTGGTTTCTGTATAAAGATGAAGGATGAGTAGGAGTTACCTAAGCACATAAGGAAGGAGAGAGAGACAGAGTGTGTGTGTGTGTGTGTGTGTGTGTGTGTGTGTGTAAGCCATAGGATACATGAAGCACAGCATCTTCCAGGAGCTCTTAAGTAGCTCTGTTTGGCAGCATAACATAGTAGTTAAGATCACGATCTCAAAGCCAGACCACCTAAGTTTGAATTCTGACTGCTGCTATGTGACGTAGGGCAAGATACTGAATCTCTTTTTGCCTTAGTTTCTCCATCTGTAAAATAGGAATGATAATAGAACCTGCCTTATAGGATTGTTGTGAGGAGTAATACACCTGATACCTACAAGTGCTTAGATTGCCTAGAATAGTGCCTGGCATATAACAAAATGATAAGGGTTTGTTATTACTTAGGTATAGTATTACATGAAAAATAGGGAGTGGCCAAAGAAAACCCTTGTGTGGCATGGTAAGAAGTTTGGATTTTAAAACCATTCAATGAATCCCTATTACCCTCAAGATAAACAGGGCAGATTGCCTCAACATGGGTTTTGGCGGGGACAAACTGTATTCAAACCATCGCAGAAGCTATAGGGCATTATTAAGTTTATTCTCCCCTCCACCAAATTAGCATCATAATTATATTTGCAATCCAAAATTTGGGATGGTAGTAAGTTTCCTTCCACCTAGGCTATGCATTTAATTGTGTGGGAAGTATATTAAACAAACTTACACTCTTCAATACTTATTTTGAAGGCCGGCCGGACGCAGTGGCTCACACCTGTAATCTCAGCACTTTGGGAGGCCGAGGCAGGCAGATCATTTGAGGTCAGGATTTTGAGACCAGCCTGGCCAAAGTGGTGAAACCCTGTCTCTACTAAAAATACAAAAGTCAGCCAGGCGTGGTGGCACGTGCCTGTAATCCCAGTTACTTGAAAGGCTGAGGCAGGAGAATCACAGGAACCAGGAAGCAGAGGCTGCAGTGAGCCGAGAATATACCACTGTACTCCACCCTGGGTGACAGAGCGAGATTCTGTCTCAAAAAACCAAACAAAAAAAAAGAAAAAAAGAAAGTCAAGCATGATAGGAAGGAAAAGACAGAAATGGTCAAAAGAATGTAACCTTCTGCATTAATGGTTCTGTTTTTCTATGGGAGTGGAATTCACGTATTGCTTTGGGAAGGCAATATTCTTACCAAAAATGATTTTCTATGTTTCTTGAACACCACATGATCTACAAGGGGATCTATTCTGTGACACTACTCTATTTGAATCATTAATCAATACATTTTAACACAATGGAAGCTATAAAAACAGCATAAAAAGATCTGGAAGTTTCTCAGATATCCTGCCTTCTGAGATAAATGGCTTGTTATAAGGGAAAAAAATCCTATTCCTATTTCTTAAGGTACAAATTAAACCATCTGGGTTTTCATTTAAGTCCAGGGACTTTATTAACATGGCAAAATAGAAAAGAATTGCCCAAGGTAAAAGTCATATTGCCACTGATTCATTGCAATTATCTAATTGGCAAACTCTTTTTCCCCTCCCCATGGAAGAAAGAGAAGCCTGTGAGCTCGAGAGCCTTAGAGATCATCTTTCTACAGATGAAGAATCTTGGATAATGTTTGCTAATTCAGAATGATGAGGATTGCATATTTGTAACACGCTACTCTAAGGCATCATTTCTTAATGTACACATGAAAGAGAAGTGCTTTAAGTTTGCTTTTGTCTGACATCTAGACTTTTTGTGTATATGATTCTAATTATAGTAAAGAACAATGTCAATATGCAGTCATTCTTCTCCACGTGTAAATAAATCCTTTATTGAAAAAAATAGCTTTTCCCTGTTCTGCTTGAGAATGCTAATATGCAATGTCTGTTTTTTGTCTGCAGTTTTTTAAATTTAATTTTTAAATTGACAATAATTGTACATACTCATGGGGGTACATAGTGATGTTTTCTTATGTATAATGTTTAGTGATTAGATCAGGGTAATTAGTGAATCTATCATCTCAAATATTTATAATTTCTTTGTGTAGGGAACATCCAATATCCTCCTTCTGGCTATTTGAAACTTTTAATGTATTATTGTTAACTACAGTCATTCTACAGTGGTATAGAACACTAGAACTTATTTGTCCTATCTAGCTATAATTTTGTATCTGTTTGCAGTTGTTTTTTGAGACATTTTTCTAAATATCTGAATTTAAGATTATATCTCTGAAAACAAAAATACTTCTTTTATGTATTTTCCAAGTAATAAAACTGACTCAGAAAAAGAATACTGGCACCAGTTGGAAACTCCACTAGTTACAAAATCATACATAATTTGTGCAACCTTGAAGTCTGGAACTGGTTGTGGAAACTCATGCCATCAGCCCTCCAACTCAATTAAGTACAAATTCGTTAACATCACTGCTGGCTGTGTAACCTCAGTGGATGCAGGCAAAGAAATATAAGGAAGCCCTGGTAATAGACAGATGTGCTACACTAGACTTCTCATCATTTGATATTCACTCCTTTGAAGTAAAATATTTTATTTCAGGAGTGGCAGATTAAAATGCAGGAGCCTCTGGATGAAATGCAACATTGGACCATTGTCTGCTGTTAGCACCTTAGGAATAAGCAATTCATTCATTTTGGGAAACATTAGGAGACCTAAGCACAGGAGGCCACTGATACAGTAGAAAGAGCTGGCCAGGGGACTAAGGGCATCAAAACTCTAATTACCACTCTACTAATAGCTAGTTGTGTGACTTTGAGCAAATCACTCCCCTTCCCCAGCCTGCCTTTACACATTGGTAGAATGAGGGGATTGTTCTACTCCAAATTTCCACATGTTTGCTAAGGAAGAGCAGGCAGAGTGAGGTAAACTGGGCAAGTGTAACAATGAGTCTTGCTGTCCTGACATTTTTGTCTCTGCAAAGGGAGATTGCTTAAAGGCCTGCTCCCAAAGCAACTCTCTAACTCCTGCTCAGCTCTGTGCCTAGTCTTGAGTTGCCTCAGGTGATTGGTGGTTCCAGATCAAGGAGCAAAATCCCTGTGGTTAGATTTGCTCCACTTTGAGCCCCACCTAGCCTGGCTTGTACTCAGCTTTTAAATTTTTAAAAACATATCTGTGAACCTACTCTTTAATGACCCTCTGTTCTTTGGGCATGAAATAGCCCCAAATGCCTCAATTTCATCTGCTCTATGGGGCTCTACATCCCTGATTTCCTCTCTCCTTTCTTTTCAGAGTGGGACAAAATTGTCCTTTAAAGGGAGCATTGAGTTTACCAAAGGCTGATTCTGATTCACTCAGGACCCCTTCCAATGGTAGAGCCAGTTTATCCAACCACCATCCCTGGCCCTTAAAAAACCAGCTAGCCTCCTTAAGAAATCCAGATACTGTGTTCGTTCTGATTTCTGAAAATCATTAGGCAAAATGTAAATTAAACACCTTTTCTGACACTTCATGTCATGATCAGAAAGAAGCCAGGCCTATTGCCTCTGTCCGTTCACCAGTGTGCTCCATGGGAGAAAACAAACAAGTACAGAATTCGTATTGGAACAGAGTTTTTGTTCTTGATCAAAGCAGCAATAGGGTAAAACTGATTTGCAGAGCTTGGAGAACTATAGACCCAAGCTTCCCCCCTTTCTTCAGATTAAAAAAATAATAATAAGTGAACAAGGCAAATAAGTAGATGAAGATGTACAAAGACCCTCTTTTTATATCCTTCCAGATGTTTTCAATCCATAGAAACATCCAACACATGTACTCACATTTTTTCTCCTATTCCTCTCTCTCTCTATATATAAATGAGCTCTTCCATTCATCCCACTTCTGCTTCCTTTCTTTTTTTTTTTTTTTTTGAGACGGAGTCTCACTCTGTCGCCCAGGCTGGAGTTCAGTGGCGCAATCTCGGCTCACTGCAAGCTCCGCCTCCTGGGCTCACGCCATTCTCCTGCCTCAGCCTCCCCAGTAGCTGGGACTACAGGCGCCCGCCACCACACCTGGCTAGGTTTTGTATTTTTAGTAGAGACGGGGTTTCACCTTGTTAGCCAGGATGGTCTCGATCTCCTGACCTCATGATCTGCCTGCCTCAGCCTCCCAAAGTGCTGGGATTACAGGCGTGAGCCGCCACGCCCAGCCACTTTTTATTTCTTAGTTGGATAAGTCAGAGAGGATAGATAAGAACCCACACTTTTTAGAAAGTCTGCTTTACAAGATTAGCTTTGGATAGAATACAGATTTCCTTCTAAGCAAAGACCCCTTTTTGTGCTTCTTGGGGAAGTAACAGGAACAGTCTCTGTTGGCAAACCTTCCCTATGCTGTGAAATCGGACATGATACCTGGTGCAGTTGTATGTATTATCTGTGCTTGGCATTTGTTAATTGGTGGTAGTTAATGTGTTTCATTTTTGAGGAAAGAAGTGAGTTACTGAGACATCAAGCCACAGGATGGTGGGAGTAGGCCAAGATCCAGTGCCTGACTGTTAAACTTGCTTTTTGGTCATTGACTGTTTCTCATTATTTCAAGGACAGTTATTACCATTACCATTAAAATAGCTGGTTTCAAGCTGGCAGGTGTAAGTACAGACTAAAAGACCGACAAATCTCAAGACACAAAGATAAGTCTAAAACACAGGAGATGAAAAGAAGTCCATGTCAGTAAGTCAAAAATAAACCATGATTATTATTGTTGGTATTCTGATGACCCAACTGAAATGAAATAAGAATTACATTGTCATTAATTTACATACTGAAATTAATGGAAAACAGTTCTTCTTAGGCTTGTTCCTCAGGATGAGCAAAACTGCAATTTTATGCAAGATCATTCTCTAGTCTTAAGTGCCTCTTCTGTAATTCCAGGAAGATGTGATTTGCAGTGCAGTGAGCAATAGCAATCACTCCTTTCTCCTGTGGGCTGGAGCTAATGCTCATTCTCACCTTGCTCCTCACTAAGACATGCAGCAGACATCAATCATCATTACTGCGCAGCCTGTCTGCATCCTTAATTAGGAAATAACACACAATACAGCTTAGTGGCAGAGTATGCAATATTATGCATTTTTTGGACTGTTTGTGGTAAAAAACAATCCCAGATAAATTGCACAATAGCTTTGTGCATCACAAGGTCTTAGGAAGCCAAAACCATTTGTCTGGTAGAATTTCAAGACTCTAATTGAACATAACTTGTTTGCTTAAGCAATTTGCAATTATCTTTTGAGTATAAATAAGGATGTTTCCAGGGTTATCCCTCATATTTTTATGGTAATTTTCCAAGTTGGTTTACCTTGCTATGGTTGCCTCTTGCTGTCTCCTTGGCTGTTTATTTGGCATTTGATGCAATTTTCTGTTGATGGTTCCAGCAAAATTAGAGAGTATGACTGGATGGGAAAATACCATGATTTATCATATTGCTCATATCATATTTAACATATTGTTGACTTGTTGCTTTGTTGTTTCATTTTATTGTCATGCCTCATTTTGGCTATCCTTGGGCAACAAAGAATGGTGGAAGTTATTCTGATTTAAGGAAAATACAGGCATTTAAAACTGCAGCAGGGAAAGGAAAAGGAGCTAACATTTACTGAGCACCTACCATGTTCCAGGCAGTAGTCCAGGAACATTTTCTTGTTTTAACCTCACAACATACCTGTGAGATATATTATTATCTCTACTTTAACAAATGAAGAAAATTTGGATAATATAACTGCTTAATGTCACACAGCTCTAAAGTGGTGGAACCAGGATTGGAACCCAAATTTATCTAGCTCCTATAATTCCGCTTCTTCAAATAGTGATGGTACCTTATATTTGTGCAGAGCTCTATAGTTTTCAAAGCAGTTACCCACATGTTATCACCTTTTGTTTCCAAACAACTCTGTGAGGTATGCGTTATTATGAAACTTTACAGACAAGGAGAAATGACGTGTTCAAGGTCAAACACATAATAAATAGAGGACTAGGACTTGAAGATTTATGAACTTTTCACATGATACCACTGAAGCCTTGGGACAAACCAATTTCTATTTTAAAGAATGCAGATTATCTTGCACCATGTTTTCTATTACCAATAACTATATATATCTATATTCTGTGTACACGGGAAAATAATTTGTTAAGAATCACGGCTTCAGACATAGATGTTGTTATACAATTAAAACAATGGTTAAAATAGTAAGCAGTGAATGGTGATTCAAAATCTAGGCTAAGATTAGATTAGAAAACCTAGGTTAAGAAGCACATTAGTGCTTGGTGTTCCATTATCTTTCTCTAAATCTGTACTCAAGGCCAACCCTAAAAAAAAAAAAAGATAGTAAACAACAGGTCCCAGTTAGTTATCTCTGGTTTTGTCCATTTTGTTCACAAACTGTATTGGTCTGATTGTTGGTAGTATTATCTGATCTGTGCGCGTCTGGTCCAGATAAAGGTAGCTATTGACCAAGAAAAGAGATACCTTCTTACTGTAGCGTTGATGATGCTACCAGATGGTTTTCAGTCTTGTTTAATAAAGGACTGTCTTGCCCAAGGAGATGACTCATTAAAAGTTGAAAGTGAAGTGGGGACGAAGTTGGAGGAAGAAGAGGAAATAGGTTATCATAATGAACGCAAGCTGGAGTGCAATGGCACCTTCTCGGCTCACTGCAACCTCCACCTCCCAGGTTCAAGCCATTCTTCTGCCTCAGCCCCTGCTAGTAGTTGGGATTACAGGTGCACGGTACCACGCCTGGCCAATTTTTGTATTTTTAGTAGAGACAGGGTTTCACCATGTTGGCCAGGCTGGTCTCGAACTCCTGACCTCAGGTGATCCACCCACCTCGGCCTCCCAAAGTGCTGGGATTACAGGTGTGAACCCCTCTCTACTTTTTCTTAGTTTCACTTTCTAATCCTCTTCTCTTTTATTCCCATGTCCCCCTCACAAAGATGCTTATCTAATAAACGCATTGACACCAAGGTGTGAATGACTGCTATGCTTACCTCTTCAAAGAGAAATATATTAACAGAGTCTTGCTCTGTCACCCAGGCTGGAATGCAGTGGTGTGATCTTGGCTCACTGCAACCTCAGCCTCCTGGGTTCAAGCGATTCTCCTGTCTCAGCCTCCCGAGTAGCTGGGATTACAGGCACCTGCCACCATGCCCAGCTAATTTTTGTGTTTTTGGTGGAGATGAGGTTTCACCATGTTAGCCAGCTGGTCTCGAACTCCTGACCTTAGGTGATCCACCCACCTTGCCCTCCCAAAGTGTTGGGATTACAGGCATGAGCCACAGCACCCAGCCTGTATTTTTATACCAAGGTATATTAACTGATGTCTTGGCGTGGCACAGTGGCTTGTCCCTGTAATCTCAACATTTTGAGAAGCTGAGGCGGGCAGATCACCTTACGTCCAGAGTTCGAGCCAGCCTGGCCAACATGGTGAGAGCCTGTCTCTACTTTTTTTTTTTTTTTTTTTTTTTTTTTTTTTGAGATGGAGTCTTGCTCTGTCGCCCAGGCTGGAGTGCAGTGGCGCGATCTCGGCTCACTGCAAGCTCCGCCTCCCGGGTTCACGCCATTCTCCTGCCTCAGCCTCTCCGAGTAGCTGGGACTACAGGCGCCCGCCACCACGTCTGGCTAATTTTTTTGTATTTTTAGTAGAGACGGGGTTTCACCGTGGTGTCGATCTCCTGACTTCGTGATCCGCCGGCCTCGGCCTCCCAAAGTGCTGGGATTACAAGCGTGAGCCACTGCGCCCCGCCGTCTGTCTCTACTAAAAATACAAAAATTAGCCAGGTGTAGTGGCACGAGCCTGTAATCCCAGCTACTTGGGAGGCTGAGGCATGATAATTGCTTGAACCCAGGAGGTGGAGTTTGCAGTGAGCTGAGATCACGCCACTGCACTCCAGCCTGGGCAACAGAGCAAGAGTCCTCAATAAATAAACAAATAAATAAATAAAATTAAAATTAAAATTAAAAAAAATTTTTAAATGACTTCTATATGTAAAAATTGTGGCATACGCTCTAAAAATACAAAAATGAATTCTCTTTGGAATTTGCCCTGAGGGAGTTTTCATGTTAGCAGAGGAAATCAAGATAGGCAGAAATAACAAGAAAAATATAAAGTAGAAAGGCCGGGCGCGGTGGCTCACGCCTGTAATCCCAGCACTTTGGGAGGCCGAGGTGGGCGGATCACTAGGTCAGGAGATCGAGACCACGGTGAAACTCCGTCTCTACTAAAAATACAAAAAATTAGCCGGGCGTGGTGGCGGGCGACTGTAGTCCCAGCTACTCGGGAGGCTGAGGCAGGAGAATGGCGTGAACCCGGGAGGCGGAGCTTGCAGTGAGCCGAGATTGCGCCACTGCAAAAAAAAAAAAAAAAAAAAAAAAAAGTAGAAAGTGATAAAAATTATTTGAGAGGTACAGATAAAGAGAATAACTGGTCAGAAGGAGAGTCAAGGAATGGTCCCTGGAGGATGTAACGTTTGAACTGGGATTCGAGAGTGAGATCAGAGAATGGCACATCACATATATCAAATCCGTAGAAGCAAAAATCCATGAGGGAGAAAAGTGAATGGTTTAGTTGTCTGGATGTGGGAGTGTGAAGGGGAAGGGTTGCAAATAAGGTAGGAGAAGTAATGAGACTTCGGGCGGTAGGAAGTGAGGAGCAGTAAACAGATGAGTGATACCACCTGAACTTTGCTTTATTAAAAACAATCTGGTAGCACTCTTTCAGGGCGAAATCTATTTTCAGCTAATGTTAAACAATTGGCGAATGTCCAAACACTAAATTAGCTTGAGATGTTGTCCGCCGTTAAATGTGAACCAAATTTGGGTTGTAAATGCATTTTTAATTCTGTAGTTGTAGCATTCCTGATTGACTTAATAAATTAAACTTTTCACAGATGAATGGTGTTGGTATATATGTGTTAGCTTTATATTGTCCACTAGCCAGACATTTAAACAAACAAACAAACAAAAATACTGTGAGCTGGATAAAGTTCTCTTGAAAATGCCTCAAGCATGGATAGAATATTTTTTCCCTATGAAATGATAAATCTGGGCAGGGCGTGGTGGTTCATGCCTGTAATCCCAGCACTTTGGGTGGCCGAAGCAGGTGGATCACCTGAGATCAGGAGTTCAAGACCAGCCTGGCCAACATGGCGAAACCCCGTCTCTACTAAAAATACAAAAATTGGCCAGGCGTGGTGGCATGTGCCTGTAATCCCTGCTACTTAGGGGGCTGAGGCAGGAGAATCTCTTGAACCCAGGAGGCGGAGGTTGCAGTGAGCTGAGATAGCACCATGGCACTCCAGCTTGGACAACAGAATGAGACCTCATCTCAAAATAAATAAATAAAATAAAAATAAAAATGATAAATCTGGAAAAATGCTCAGGACAGAGGTAGAGCTCTGTTCATTGTTTATATCCCTTTCAGCAATATGAGACCAGTGGAATGATTTGTTGAAATTTTCTTAAACCTCTGTCTGTGGCAGAATGCAGGTTAGTGCAAGCTTCTTTTCAGTTCCCCAGGCTATGATAAACCCAACATCTGCTGTCTTCCTCTTGGTGGATTTAAAGCCATGCATTTGGCACTAGAATGCAGACCAGGAAATCAGATAGCTTGACCATGTTGCCTTCCGTGAGGGTGCTGGTTCTGTTATCAAACAAACAAACAAAAAAACCCTTAAACTCAAAAATTGTTGCATGTGCTTAGTTAAGTTCAGGCAACACCAACCCCAGGCCGGTGAAGCGATCAGCAAAAGCAGGAGCGGGTGCACCATTGCAATGATGATTCATCCTCAGAGGTGCATGCTTTCACTGAATTAAAGTTGCAGTGTTTTGAACGTAGCTTTTACCAACACAGAGCTCCCATAACCAAGTGTGGGAGTAATAATAGGACAAACAAATTATAGGGAACTTGAGAAGGGATTCCACTACTGAGGAAGCAGACCAAGGGAATAGCTTTTACACAAGACATGAATTTTTCCCCACACATTTGTGTCCCTTCCAAATACAGATTTTTTTTCATGTGGTGCCAATGACTGAAAACGTGGGCCACACACACACAATAAATTCAGTGTAGCGAGCACTCCGCATGTTATAGTATTACTTAGAATGTTTCTTTGGTTGTTTTCCCCAGAGTATTGAGGTGACGTATAATTTTTAGCTCAGTGTTGCTGATTGTAGATGGCAAAAGATAGTGGGAAATGTGAATAAATATATCAAATAATGCTTGCTTTTACCTTTTTAACTAAATATATGTACTATGTATGAGACTCTGAGCTAGACTCTGCAGGGTGTACAAAACTGAGTAGAGCATAGTCTTTTTCTTAAGGAGCTTATATCTGGTAGGGGACATAAGATAAAGGCAGCTGATTGGATTACAAGGGAGGCTATGTGCCACGCCAGGGAGATATGTTCCATGCCGTAAGTGAGCCTGCAGGCCGTACACCATGGGGACTTGAAGCAGAAGAATGTCCAGGAAATGTTAAATGGAGGAAATAGGTGTGTGTCTTCAAAACTCTGGGTGCTGGGAAGATGGTGGCCCCATTCATGGAAATAGGGAAGTTGGCAGGAAGAGCATGTTTGCCTGTGAATGCGTCAAGTTTGGGATTTCAGTGAAATATGGTGGATATAATGTCTTGGAGGTAGGTGAAAGCCTGTCTAGAGAGAATTTGAGACTGGGAATGTGGATAGACATGCAGAGATAATAGTAGAAGTTGTGGAATGGGTGAGATCACCAAGAAAAACTACATAGAGAGAAAAAGAGCACTGGAAACCTTTAGGGAAAACCCAATTTTAGAGGACAGGAGAAAGAAGAGGAAGTGATAATAAGATCCTGAATTAATGGTTTGAGTAGTAGGAGAAACTGGAGTGTGCAGTGCGATATAGCATTTAAGAAAGGATTTCAGGAAGAAGTTGAGCAACACTGAGGACTGCAATTGAAAGCTCGAAGGAGGATGAGGACAGAAGAAAATGGATTTAGTGATTAGAAAGAGACTGATAAGAGAGCGATTGATAGGGGTAAAACTAGATTAATTATTAAACATTTGCTGAAGTATACAAAACAAATGACATAAAGATCACAATTTTTCCTGTTAGGACAACTGCTCTGTGCTTTAATGTCAGGGAAATAATGCAACAGCAAGAGAAAATTATTCCATAATGGATTAAGCATTAAAACATTGCCGGCCGGGCTCACGCCTGTAATTACAGCAGTTTGGGAGGCTGAGGTGGGCAGATCATGAGGTCAGGAGTTCAAGACCAGTCTGGCCAACATAGTGAAACCCCGTCTCTACTAAAAATGCAAAACATTAGCCGGGTGTGGTGGTGTGCGCCTGTAATCCCAGCTACTTAGGAGGCTGAGGCAGGAGAATCAGATGAACTCGAGAGGCATAGGTTGCAGTGAGCCGAGATGGCGTCATTGCACTCCTGCCCGGGTGACGGGGTGAAACTCTGTCTCAAACACACACACACACACACACACACACACACACACACACGCCATGTGGGGAGGTTATCTGAGTCTTTCTCACACGTGCTAATATAAACCCTTCTTTGAGATAATGGAGTGGCTGGTCTTCACACTTGCTATTCACACTTTTTAATACAATGGAATAGCAACCAGGTATCACTAGGCACCAGAAGTGCTGGATGTCTGGAGTAGATCAGGAAATATAGCAGAGAAGATTCCACTTCAAAGGGTTTAGTATGAAGCTACTTTAGTCATTGATTTTTCTGTCTTGGAGTGCCAATTTCTCCTCCTGACTTGTACACTTCTCTCTCCTTTTTTTAAATTTTTGTCTTTCTTTTTTTTCTTTAGTTCTTCTGAAAAAAAAAAAAAAAAAAAGGATACATGTGCAGAACGTGCAGGTTTGTTACATAGGTATACACGTGCCATGGTGATTTGCTGCACCTATTGACCTGTCCTCTAAGTTCCCTACCCTCACCCCCCATCCCTAACAGACCCTGATGTGTGTTGTTCCTCTCTCTGTGTCCATGTATTCTCATTGTCCAACTCCCACTTATGAGTGAGAACATGTGGTGTTTGGTTTTCTGTTCCTGTGTTAGTTTGCTGAGAATGATAACTTCCAGTTTCATCCATGTCCCTGCAAAGGATATGATCTCATTCCTTCTTATGGCAGCATAGTATACCACATTTTGTTTATCCAGTCTATCATTGATGGGCATTTGGGTTGGTGTACACTTCTGTTTGGACTCTAAGCATTTGTCTTTGATGGTGTTTTTGAGTGATTACAGATGAAACATAGGACTATCGCTACAAAACTGTATGACAAACCTCCCTCTTGCCTTCTTCAGTAGAATTAACTAGCTGATGATTATGGAAACAAAAGAAGATTGCAACAATAATATATTTTATTTCTTTTTTAAAAGTTATTATTTTTTAGTGACAGGATTTTGCTATGTGTCCCAGGCTAGCCTCCAACTCTTGGACTCAAGCAGTCCTCCTATCTCAGCCTTGCTAGTAATTGGGACTAGCGACATGCCCACAATATCATTTATTTCTGTATTGCTTTGTACTTCTCAAAGCCATTTGCATGCATGCTCCCTTTTGACCTCAAATCAGTCCTGTGGGGATAGACAGAGATCTTTTGGATAGGAATAAATACACAGAGAGAATATATAATCTGTTTATTGACTTTCAGCACGATTGTAAATGCTGTCTTCTTTTTTAAGGCTATTTTTCTTCTTTGGATTGAAGATATGTAGACAGACAATATTACTACACTATTTTTTTTTTACAACCTTAAGTGCTGATAGAGATCAGATAATTAGATAAACAATCCGTGATATACATAAGAGTAAACACTCCACATGGATACTATATGTAAAAAAACAAACAATGGAAACATCATTGGGGTAAAATTAGATAATTATTTTTATTCATTAAAATTAACACTGAAAGTGGAATGTTCCAACACTGTTAGGGATTACAGTGAGACAGTTTGACTTTATCTTATTCCTGAAGATGTTTTCGCTCTTTCAATTTGGCAACTCTTCTATAAAAGCCCTTACCTGGTGGATTAACAGTTTGAGGTATTTAGAGTTAAAGAAGGGATGTTCAAGAGATTGGAGTTAATAGCAGGGGCGGGGGCAGTTAAAGAGGAGGAGACTCATTTATTCATGAATTCTTTCAGTCATCCATTCCTTTAACATTTATTGATACCACTATGAGTTATGTACTAGATATTGTACTGGATCTGGGAACATGGAGTTGCTTTCTTTCATGAAAGACTTTCTGAGGGAAGAAAAGAAATAATATAATTTTGAGGGGGAGAGTTTTCCTTGAAAACCTTGAAACTACTCTGGTGTTGGTTTCAAGCAATGGTGCATTTTCAGAAAATCAAAATATGCCAGGACTGGTCATGTTTCAACTAGTGTGTTGATTTAATTCTTAAGGGAGAAAATTGCCACTTGGATCATCAACCCCAGTCTGTGGAATCAGATCTTTCTCTCTGTCTCTGAAAGCCCTTATATAAGAACTGTCCAGAGTTAAATGAGGGGTGACAAGCTCATAACGCAGAAGGAACATTGTGTCTCTGGGCTATCAAAACACTGATCACCCATCCAGCCATTTAGCAGGGTATTCCCTTGAAAATCTCTGGCTCCTAATGAACAGTATAAACATGTGAATGGGAAGGCTAGATTTGGAAAGCTGTCTGTATGAGAAGAAAGTACACTGATGACAGAACACAGATGTGTATCCCGTGAGTTGGCAGCAGTGTGATTATGTTGACGATATTGACATTTGACAGTCAGAGCCCAGGACATGATGTCTTTGAGAAACTCTTCTTAAGTTGGGTATATTTTTTCCTAGTAGAGTAAGAGACAGAGGTGGAAGTGATTGCCTATTCTATACTGATAAGAAAGACATAGGCTTTGTAGAGTTCAAGACCTTGGCTGGCACTACTCTGGGCTGATGAAGCAAGCCAGCATGGCCAGTTCTACTGGTGGTTATCTGAGCCAGCCTGCACAGGTCCCTGATTGCTATGAATCAGCACTCGTAAGGTTCCACAGGAGTAAGGAACCAGAAATACTGGTTTCTACCAACAGTTGGTCTCAGAAGGACTGGTGTGACTAACGAACTGTAAGAACAGCCTCAAATCCTTTCTGGGAAGAGGCAGGGTTTATAAATAAACAGAAAACAAACACAACTGACTCAAACTGAAATTTGTGGCCCTGGTTTGATGTGGTGAATGTATTTAATGTAGCCCAAGAGAGAAAGCTGAGGTCTCTACTTTTATGAAATTACTAAAAGATTGCAATCACTGTTCAACACTGTCTAAAAATATCATGTACAGTGTCGAGGACTTGCACTATTCATATGATTAATAGAATGATTATGACAGTGCTCTATAAATAAGAGTATGAAGTGGCCGTGTAGGGGCTAAGGGAAAGCTTCCCCTTTGCCCTCTGAAGGTTGGCTGAAAAATCAACTCACAAAAGCAGATTAATTGGAGAAAAGGCATATAAATGTATTAATGTGTACATGGACGAGAACCGCAGAGTGATTACCCTGATCCCTCAGTGGGGTTCAGAAGCTTATAAGCCGTCTTGAGCTTACACAAAGAAGGGGGGCCTTGGATTGTGACAAAGCAGTTTATGGTGACAAAACAGGTTATGGGATGGGGAGAAGAGCAGGCCTGGCTAGCAAAGGTAGTCTTGCCTGCCGGGTAGCAGCCCTCAGAGAGAATAGAAGGTAAATGATTCCTTCAGACCTTTGAAGGTGTCAGACTTCCAGTTAATCTTTCCTAGATCCAGCCAAGGAAAAGTCTCAGAGAAAGCCTGGCTGCAGCAATGTATAGCTTCCAGATGCGTATCTTCCCCACAATAGACAGCTTTCCAGGGCTACTTCTGTTTGCAGGCCCTCTGAAGAGCCATTACAAAATATGTCAAATAAATATATTCTGGGGTGAAATATTTTTATTTCCTTCAATAGTGAATAGAGACAAGTATGAACTGTTTTAACAAAACAAAATAAAAACATGCCAATAATAGACATTACAGTATTAACTACTCATTGCATATGCCTGCAAATTCTGTTTGTAATGGTAAATAATCTAGCATTTATTGTAAACTTTTTTTTTTAATGCTTCCCCTCTGTTTGAAACTAAAAATTCCCAGGCTGGGTGTGGCGGCTCATGCCTGTAATCCCAGCATTTTGGGAGGCTGAGGCAGGTGGATCACCTGAGGTCAGGAGTTTGAGACCATCCTGGCCAACATGGCGAAACCTTGTCTCTACTAAAAATACAAAAATTAGCCGGGCATGGTGGCGGATGCCTATAATCTCAGCTACTCGGGAGGCTCAGGCAGGAGAATCACTTGAACCCCTGGGGCGGAGGTTGCAGTGAGCTGAGATCGTGCCACTTCACTCCAGCCTGGGCGAAAGAGTGAGACTCTGTCTCAAACAAACAAACAAACACACAAATAAAAACACAACAGAAAGAAACTAAAAATTCTATTAAAAAAAATAGCCAAGGCTCTTTACAATTTATCTTCTCTAAAAAGAAAAGAGCAGCAACATCTGAGTAAAGTACATTTTTTACATTTCAACCAATGCTTATGTAAAAGACATATAAAAAGGTATATATTAGCATTTTTAGGGATTTTTGGAATTATAAACAGATTGACAGCTCTGTGGCCTGGAGTTAGTGCTGTTTATTTCCTGGACTGATACAGCAGCGGCTGTAGTTCCATGCATGGCACCCTGATTCCCAGGATTAGGAATACAAAGGCTGATTTGTGGGGAGGAGAGTTTTCTGGAAGCACGTGCAGCTGCTGCTGGCGCATGCCAGCACGTTCATTAGCCAATCTGACAGCAGAGCTGACGTCTACTCTCAGCTTTTCCGGGCAAAGAAAGGCACATGATGCCAAAGGGCCTTCTCATTCTTAGCTGAACACATAGAAGGGTAAAGCCAGGGGTTCCCATGATCATTCCTTTTTCCTGGATGGTTAGTTGTCAGGATCTCAAGTAATCATGAATTAACCCCCGTAAGGCATCTGAATGAATGCCTACTTTATTTTAAACCTGAATAAGTAAAACCCTCTTAAAGATTGCTGTTTCACGCTGCCCGCCCCATCCCCCCAACCCACTCCCTTTTAATAATGTAGCAACATGGTGATTGAAGTGGGTAATTTTTCTCTTTGTATACTGTCTTTTTCATTTCTGGAACAGGTCCAGAAATTATAAATTGAATTGAATTATAAATAAGAATTGAATATTGTTTTGCTATTCCCAATACATTTAATACCATCAATTATTTTAATTGGGCTAGTCATTTCAGAATTTAAAGTAGCAAAGGCTCAATCAAGGTTGCATCAGGGATTCCTGACACTTGGGAAACTAGAAAACAACAACAACAGTTCAAATCCATGTAGCTTCATTCAAATCATTCATGTACTGGCCTATGCCATAGTCCTTAACCTGACCCTACCCTGTGGTTCATGAAACTGTCAACTAACTTGCATATCATCCAGATGTCTTGTTTTGGCTCACCACATTTCAGACTTTGGTCTGTGAATACTTGCAAATATTTTCTTTTTTCTTTTTCTTTTCTTTGTCTTTTTTTTGAGACAGGGTCTGGCTCTGTCACCAGGCTGGAGCGCAGTGGCGCGATCTGGGCTCACTGCAACCTCCGACTCCCTGGTTCAAGCAATTCTCCTGCCTCAGCCTCCTGAGTAGCTGAGATTACAGGCACGTGCCACCACACCCAGCTAATTTTTGTATTTTTAGTAGAGACAGGGATTCACCATCTTGGCCAGGATGGTCTCAATCTCCCGACCTCGTGAGCTGCCCGCCTCAGCCTCCCAAAGTGTTGGGATTACAGGCGTGAGCCACAGCACCCAGCCACAGATGTTTTCTTAAATAATTTAGCATATGTTACGGGTTGTCTCAGAATATTTCAGCAATAATGTAATAGTCTTTATTTATCACTAATAAAACTAGGATAATCCAACAGTGGAAGCCAATGAATAGGAGGCAACTCACCATGGTCTTTTGCTAGTTTTGCCAATGCCAAGCCAGAGGAACACAGGCAAATTATGAAATTCCTCTGGGTAGTATCACAGAAAAGCAAGAAGAATTTCAAAGCCAGGCCAGGAGGTGCTATTTAGGTAGAGATATTAAACATAATCACAGTTTAAGTGATTATATAAAAAGGAGCTTTTAGAGAAACAGTGAAATCTTTATAGCCTCTGATAGGATATTTGATTGGCTTCCAAATTTGTGCACTTCCCTCTTGAAGAGGGTTAGATCTTTTGACTAGAGGGCTAGATCTCTCTCCTCCTTGAATTTCAAAAGTGTTAAAATAACAAGCAATGTCTAGCTGGGTGATTTTCCACATTCGTCCTGTTTAAAGGAAGAAGTTTGTTCTACTGTAAACAGTTATGGGAACTGTTTGCTTTGGATGTGCTTGGTCCTCATTGGCTGAGGAGGACTTTCTTAATCTGGTTTCTTGCCAAGATAGAAATTCAGTGCCAAAAGCTTCCTAGTCCTGTCTGGACGTCCTCTAATTAGAATAAAGTTGACCTAAAGAAAGTATGTTGGAGAGCTGCAGGCATGGTAGTAGTGCCTTGAAAAAAAAACAAACCAGTCGATGTAAATAGTAGATTGTGCTGACCAGTAGCATGGAGCAAAGTTCATTGTCATATCCTCGACAGAACATTTCTTGGATCTTTTTTTGCTCCACCTCTAGCCAGAAAAGGCTCTATCCTGAAACTATACTTGCATGTATGGAAGCCCTTTGAAATTCTTACACTCCTTTGCATCTATTAAACCAAGAGGATAAGCAACTTGGGTAATTTAGCATGGTCATGAGCATTTATCTACACAGTTCATGGGCTCCAAATGGGTGTCTGAAGGTGAGTTGAGTGTGGATGTTAGAAGTCAGTTTTCATTCTAGTCATTCAAATATTAGCTGTACAAAGTGGATTATTTATACAAGTTATAGTTCTAAGCACAGTCTTTAGAGCCAAACTGCCTTCAGTTTGAATCCTGCCTCTACCAATTGTTTGGCAATCGACCCCGGACAAATTGCATAAGTTCACTATACCTCTTTCTTTGCCTCTGAAATGTTAATATATGTGAGCCACTTAGATTAATACTCAGGAACAAGTAAGTGCTCAATAATGTTAGCTGTTTTTATTTTCTCCTTCTCTTGAAATTACAAGCGATGCTCAATGACTACTGGCTCATTGTCTAGCTTGATGCTTCTGGCTGGAGAGGGATTTATAAGGGAGTGAGAAATGTGTGGATGTGCCATCTGTCCACTTTTACTTCTAGGTGTATCCATATCTGTGTATAAAAGCCAAAAAAAAAAGGCCCATTAAATGCTCACACATTTATGAAGACTTTTCTCAAAAGAGACTTTCCTGGCTTTTATGCTGTTAGGCAGATCAATTCTATATTTAAATATCATTCTGTCCTTTTGATGGTTGAATTCAAATTGTGCCTATTATAGCTGACTCTTAATCATAGGTGGTCCTGTGCCAATCATGTAAGACTACTGAAAATGATCTATGGCAACAATCATTTCTGTACACAAGTTGTGGTTGACTAATTCCATATATTCTCTCAGGTGTGGGGCAGAACTTCTAAGATACCACAGTGAGTGGGAGGTGGGGCATTTATAAGTAGCAGATCATTGTACAACCATTTCCTGTGCCCCAGCCTCCTCTGACCTCAGCTACTTTTTTAAGGTACTGACCCACAGCCTCTGCTATGAGCCATACCCCAGCACCTCCTCCATGCAGCTCCAGTAGCCACTTCTTGTCTTGGAGGCTGGCTGTGTCATACAGTGTTGCAGATTTATGCTAAGCGAATCCAGTATCTCCTTGTTGCTCCCTCTGTCAAGGACCTGTAGTTTGTGGATTTAATATGTGGAGCAGATGTTCATTTATTAATTCATCCCTTAGGCATGTATTAAGGCCCACTATACACTAGGCACTGCATTAAGCACTGGGAATGTAAATATGACCGAAGTTCTTCTTCTTCTTTTTTTTTTTTTGAAACAGGGTCTCACTCTGTCATTCATGCTGGAGTGTAGTGGTACCATCATAGCTCACTGCAGCCTCAACCTCCTGAGCTCAGCGACTCCCCCAACTCTCCCCACTCCCCACAACTTTGCTTTAGGCTTCCAAGTAACTAAGACTCCCAGTTAATATTTTATTTTATTTTTTTTAGACAGAGTCTTGCTCTGTCATCCAGGCTGGAGTGCAGTGGCACAATCTCAGCTCACTGGAACCTCTGCCCCTGGGTTCAAGTGATTCTTGTGCCTCAGCCTCCTGAATAGCTGGGACTACAGGTGGGCACCACCACACTCAGCTAATTTTTGTATTTTTAGTAGAGATGGGGTTTCACCATGTTGCCCAGGCTGGTCTCAAACTCCTGGTCTCAAGTGATCCACCCACCTCGGCCTCCCAAAGTGGTGGGATTACAGCACTGCAGCTAGCCCTTTATTTTTATTTTTTGCTATGTTACCCACTATGCCTAGCCTGACTAAAGTCTTGATAGCACCTCATGACCATATATTAGACTCTAGAGGTGAAGAGAAACACAGGTGGATATGACAAAGGTAGCAAAATGGTGTGGAGTCATGATTAGAAACATGGACTTTGAGCCTGAGTGTTCGGGTACAAATTTTTACTCAGCCACTTACTAGCTGTGCGACCTTGGACTTCATAACAACTTCGCTTCTCTATGCCTAGTTTCCTTATTTGTCAAGTGGCAACTGTCATTGTACCTAGGGTTGTTGTAGGAGTTAATATTTATCACTATGTAGGGGAGTGCCTGAAACATAGTAAGTGCTATGTAAACATTTAAGTAAATAAGGGCAGCAATCGAGCTGTATACAGGGTATTATAGGAGTACCTTGTCCAATTAGCAATATCAGGCTTTTGCTTCTGTTCAGGTCTGTCCAAGGTGTGGGGACATTTTCCAACTCAGGAGAATTAAAAAAAAAAAAAAAAAGCCGGAGTTTGGCTGCTCAGCATCAGTGCAGCATTAGTGCAGGCCTTAGCCCACACCTTACTTCCAGTAATGTCTTTTTCCTTGGGTCAAATTTCTACCTGGTATCTTTGTCATAGTAAATAAATGAGTCTTTGTCCTATTTTCCTGCATCCTTAGTCTCTGCCTTAATTTCTGGTCAAGTCCTCAGTTCTTCTGGAACAGAGGTTCTGCCTTGATCTTGCTAATTTGCCTGCCCATAAGCTCCACTCTCCAAGCAGAGTTCCAGCTACCAGCTGCCAGGCCCGCTTGCTGCCTGAGTTTCTGAATATTACTTGCTCTAGGAGTCCCCATTGCTATGCTTCTTCCATGCATTTAGCCACCCATCTGCCTATTATTCTACTCTCTTGACACTATGACCTGACCTGGCCGGTGTCTCTAATTGCCTGTTTTCCATGTGGCTGCCTGGCCCTTAGGGACAGGTGTTTGATCTTATCATCTCACTTATGCCTTGTTCGGCCACCACTTAATCTTCCCTACTGACGAGAAAGAAGGTGGCAAGGAAGAACGGCTGAGTGAGACACTCTGTGTTGCTCATCAAGTGACCTAGTTTAGTTTACCAAGGAATTTTTGGGTGTATCTATTGGGGGTAGCTTATCATAAATAACTATGCATAGTCACATGTGTAATTAGGAGGGGCTTGCTCTCTACAAAGTTTCCTTTGTGAAGACTTTCTCTTCTTGATGCCGCAGTTAAGGAAATTCCTTTACTAATTTATCTTCCTGAATAACCAGTCCTCCCTGAATAATCAGTTTTATGTGCTGTCCCACTGCTGCTAAATTACTCTAATGAAGTCATAATACTGTGGTTTTGGGCTTTCAAGTTCAGTACTTTCTACCTATTTTTCATTCTTAGTGTTTGCATGCAGGCTAAACATTCTAGGACGTCATGGTTTCCCCTCTGCTCCCCACCATTCCTATTTTTACCTCTCAGAGTTTTCCAAAACTTGATTATAGTCAATGTCAGCCCAAAGAATTTCCCTTTACCTGGAATCACTTCTGTTGAACATGGCCACTTTTGTCTTGCATAAGAAAACCTAATCATCTCAATTACGATAATAATCTCGAAGTTGCATTACTGACGAGGGTGTCATGAAAGTGAGTCAATAGTGGAAGGGGAATAAAGGGCATAATATAATCCCCAGCTCTTAGCAACATAACCTAATTTTCATTCAGTCCCATGTAGCTGCCTAATTTCCATTAGGCGCACACTGATTTCTTTTAGCCCCACGCACAGAAGACGATCTTATTTTCCCTTTAGTTCTATTTGGTACTTAGAGTTAATTGGAAACTTAATTATAAGTGCTAGAAGTCATCTGCAGAGTATTTCTCATTTGTGAATTATTTTATTATCCATTTTTATGGTATGCATTTATTTTCTTGATCGAAATAATTTTCATTTTAAATAGCATCTGACATTTGCAAAGGTTTTAAAGCACATTCACATATGCTATCTCATTAATTCTCACAACAATCCTGTGAGGTAGACAGAACTGTTATTATGCCTATGCTACAGACGAGAAAATAATGGCACGGAAAAAGATTGTGGGAGAATAAAGTAAACAGTGCATAAGAGAAGGAGCCTGATGATTAAGCACTGCTTGCAGCTCTGGCATTGTTGACTATGAACTGCATGCCTCTAGGCAAGTTACTTAAACTCTCAAGGTTTGTTTCTTCATCTGAAAAATGAGGGACTTAAATTTAGGGTTTCTTGCAGTTCTGAGTCTGTGTGATGTTTGTTTAAGCCGGCATATTCATATTAACCTTCCCTACTCAACCGCTGATAGTTGAGGAATACACACACACACACACACACACACACACACACACACACGTGCACACACACACATACATCAAGGACTACTTTAGGCCCAAGAGTTGAGATAAGCAATCCTGAAGTGAGGGGGCTGGGAGAACCAGGGAACTGAGCATGTAGGAAGAGATGATTTGCTCTTCAAAAGGTGTAGTGGGGCCGGGCGCGGTGGCTCACATCTGTAATGCCAGCACTTTGAGAGGCCAAGGCAGGCGGATCACGAGGTCGGGAGATCCTGGCTAACACGGTGAAACCCCGTCTCTACTAAAAATACAAAAACAAAATCAGCCAGGCGTGGTGGCGGGCACCTGTAGTCCCAGCTACTTGGGAGGCTGAGGCCGGAGAACGGTGTGAACCCGGGAGGCGGAGCTTGCAGTGAGCTGAGATCGCACCACTGCACTCCAGTCTGGGCGACAGAGTGAGACTCCGTCTCAAACAAACAAACAAAAGGTGTAGTGGATAGGTAGAGTGAGGTGGCAAGTCCCAGCTGGGACAGCTTTGGGACCAGTTCAATGCACATTTGGAGGAATTAGAGGTTGGGAAAAGGTTGGAAAAGTGTTTCCTTTTAGGGGAGAAACAAACTGGACATCAATTACAAAGTTTCACTGTATGTTGGCTAATAGAAATATAGTAACCATTCAAATTTTGCGGCTGGGTGTAGTGGCTCACGCCCGTAATTCCAGCACTTTGGGAGGCTGAGGTGGGCAGATCACTTGTCAGGAGTTCCAGACCAGCCTGACCAACATGGTAAAACCCCGTCTCTACAAAAACAAAATACAAAATTAGCTGGGTGTAGTGGCGCGCGCCTGTAGTCCCAGCTACTGGGGAGGCTGAGGCAGGAGAATTGCCTGAACCTGGGAGGTGGAGGTTGTGGTGAGCCGAGATCGTGCCACTGCACTCCAGCCTGGTGACAGAGCAAGACTGTGTCTAAAAATAAAAATAAAAAAAATTACAAAAATTACAAAAATTAGCTGGGCATGGTGGCGCGTGCCTATAGTCCCAGCTACTTGGGAGGCTGAGGCACGAGAATCACTTGAACCTGGAGGTCACAGTGAGCTGAGATCGTGCCACTGCTTTTCACCCTGGGTGACAGAGCTAGACCCTGAATAAAAAAAAATACTTTTGGAAAAAAAAAAATAGCACCAAAACTCTGAAAGTAAAGCTACTCTATAAATGCAAAACTGTGATGTTATTTATTTATTTGAGATAGAGTCTCGCTCCGTCGCCCAGGCTTAAGTGCAGTGGCACGATCTCAGCTCACTGCAACCTCCACCTCCCAGGTTCAAGCGATTCTCCTGCCTTAGCCTCCTGAGTAGCTGGGACCACAGGTGCCCGCCACCATGCCCGGCAAATTTTTTGTATTTTTAGTACAGACATGGTTTCACCGTGTTAGCCAGGATGGTCTCAATCTCCTGACCTCGTGATCCGCCCGCCTCGGCCTCCCAAAGTGCTGGGATTACAGGCCTGAGCCACTGCTCCATGCCTATTTATTTATTTTTTTGAGACGAAGTTTTGCTCCTGTTGCCCAGGCTGGAGTGCAATGGCACGATCTCGGCTCACTGCAACCACTGCCTCGGTCTCCTGAGTAGCTGGGATCACAGGCGGCCACCACTTCACCCAGCTAATTTTGTATTTTTAGTAGAGACGGAGTTTCACTGTGTTAGCGGGGATAGTCTTGATCTCCTGACCTTGTGATCTGCCTGCCTCGCCCTCCCAAAGTGCTGGGATTACAGGCATGAGCCACCGCCCCCCACTCCATGTTTTTGAAACAATGGATTTATTAATCTTTGCATGAGAATCTTGCTGTAACATTTTGGAAAGGGGGAGGCTTTTTCTTCTTTTTTTTGTGTTACAATGTTATGTGGCTAACATTTAGCCAAAGAAGGGTGTAACCACAAGGGTATCTCTTTTGCAGCACATAACCTAGAAGGATTTCAATTCTAGGGCTCACACCATGGTGTCTGTGTGTGTGTGTGTGTGTGCCTATGTTATATTTTAAATAGCTTAGCTGCTTCTGGGATTATGCCACTTTATTTTTTTGAGATGGTGTCTTGCTCTGTCAGCCAGGCTGGAGTGCATTGGTCCCATCTCAGCTCACTGCAACCTCCACCTCCTGGGTTCAAGTGATTCTCCTGTCTCAGCCTACCAAGTAGCTGGGATTATAGACATGCACCACCACAATCGGCTAATTTTTCTATTTTTAGTAGAGACGGAGTTTCGCCATGTTGGCCAGGTTGGTCTCGAACTCCTGACCTCAGGTGATCTGCTTGCCTCGGCCTCCCAAAGTGTTGGGATTACAGGCGTGAGCCACTTTTTGATATCTGCTAGAGCCATCATCTTCTCCTGATCACTGGTAATCGATCTCTGACAGAAGCATAGCAGAACCACTGGAAAACAGTACTTAACTGATGGCGGAAGTGACACAAGCTCAGTGTGGGCAAGGAGGCTGCCTATGTTATTCACCCTAATCACCTGAGTGCCTGGCAATAGTAGATCCTCAATAAAATCGTGGGCGAATAAAGCATATTTCTCCTAAAACTATAACAAGTATTGTTATCAACAGGGGAAACATTTGCATGATGCTATAAAGTAAGCAAAATAAGAAACAAGCCCTCTGTGTGAAGTTAAGGTAACAGGGCTTCAGATAGTACCTTGAAAAACATTATTTAAGGTAGGGTGCAGGGGCTCTTGCCTGTAATCCCAGCACTTTGGGAAGCTGAGGTGGGAGGATTACTTGAGTTCAGGAGTTTAAGACCAGCTTGGGCAACATGTTGAAACCCTGCCTCTGAAAAAAAAAAAAAAAATTAGCTGGGCATGGTGGTGCACGCCTGTAGTCCCAGCTACTTGGGAGGCTGAGGCAGGAGGATCTCTTGAACTCAGAAGGTTGAGGCTGCAGTAAGCCATGTTCAAACCACTATACTCCAGCCTGGGTCTGAGGGCAAGACCCTGTTTCAAGACAAAAAAAACAAAACAAAACAAAAAACATCATTCTTTAGTGAATATCCTGCCTTTATTTCTGAGATCACAAAGCAGTGGAGTGTCCCTGGCTTTTGAATAGATAGTGATAGTTTCTGTATGGGCAAGAATTTGTTCCTTTGCTGAATATTTTGAGAAGTGAGTATCCCACATGGAGGTTGGTGAGAATACCATAAGCATCTTGATTATCCTGAGAGCCCAGAAAAGGAGCCAAGGTAAAATTGCTAGAGGAGAATTTCCTGTGGTCTCAGCTTGAGACTGCGGAGCAGAGCACGATAGGGGACAAGTACCTCCCCATCTCATGGAAAGGATCTAGACTAACATCAGGGCTTGCTAACAGGTGCCCAAAACAGTTTCTACAACCTGCGGCCCCCACCCACCTCAGACAAGAGAGTTCTTTTGCAGATTTTTTTTTAAATAACAACTTTATTGAGATATAATCCCGTACCATCAGATTCACCTTTTTAAGATGTGTAATTCAGTGATTTAAAATATATTCACAGAGTTGTGCAGCCATCACCACTGTCTAATTTTAGAACATGTTTGTCATCCCCCAAAGAATCCCTGTACTCATTAGCAGTCACTCCCCATTTCTCCTCCCAGCCACTGCCAATCACTAATCTGCTGTTTCTATGGATTTGTCTGTTCTAGATGTTTCATTTGAATGGAATCATACAATATGTAACTTTTTGTGTCTGGCTTCTTTCACTGAGAACAATGTTTTCAAACCCAGGTGTGGTGGCTCATGTCTGTAATCCCAGCACTTTGGAAGGCCAAGGTGGGCAGATTACTTGAGGTCAGGAGTTTGATATCAGCCTGGCCAACATGGCAAAACCCTGTCTCTACTAAAAATACAAAAGTTAGCCTGGCATACAAAAATGGTGGCATGCACCTTTAATCCCAGTTACTTGGGAGGCTGAGACACAAGAATCACTTGAACCCGGGAGGCAGAGGTTGCAGTGAACTGAAATCATGCCACTGTACTCCAGCCTGGGTGACAGAATGAAACTGTGTCTCAAAATCCATAATTAAAACCAAACCAAAACAAAACAAAAGTATAATGTTTTCAAGGCTCACCTGTGTTGTAGTGTGTATCAGTATTTCACTTTTTTTTTTTACAGTGGAATAATAGTTCTTTGTAAAGATATACCATATTTTACTCATCCATTCATCTGTTGATGGACATTTGCATTTTTTCCACTTTGGGACTCTTATGAAGATGCTGCTATGAACATTCATTTACATGTTTTTTTGTGGTCTTAGGAGAATTTGACCTTGTTCCCTGAAGTTTGTGAGCATAGAGTATGAAGTCTGTTCCTTGTCTAGACATGGGGTTGGCTGGAGCTGCGCCTTAGAGCAAAGAGGAGAGCCGAGACTGTAGTGGGAGTAAGCCACAATTCTGCAGTAATCAGGGTAAGTGTTGTGTTTTCCGAAGACTAGAGTGGACACTGTGGAAGACACAACCATTTTGAAGAGACCTTGCCCAAGAATACTATCTGTGTGGTGCATTATCGTCTGACCCAGAGCTAGGGGAGAATCATTAGTGGTCAGCAGGGGGTATATTTTCCATCTGAGAAAAAAAGGAAAGTGTTGGAGATCCCCAGTGGAGGTTGAGGGTTTTTCTAAAAAACACACATAAGCTCCCTTCAAGAGTGAGTCAGCTGGCATTTGAACATCTGTCCCACAGAACATACCAACGGCCAAAGAAAACAGCACCAGCTAAATAATGAAGAACCTTTTGCTTTTTTACTTCTCCTTTCTCCTCTATCCCTCACTGGGGAGGAACAACAAACCACAGAGTGATTGGGGTGTGGCTGGAATAAGAACATGCTCCACTTCCCTACTGCAGGTTACTGGGACCCAGTAAGACCTGACCTGGATTGTAAGAGAGGAAGACTTGAGGAAAAGGAAAGAGTGAAGTTTGGATATTGAAGAAGGCTGAACCTGTATAGTATCTTTTTTTGTTTTTTGTTTGTTTGTTTGTTTGTTTTTTTGAGATGGAGTCTTACTCTGTCACCCAGGCTGGAGTGCAGTGGTGCCATCTCGGCTCAATGCAACCTCCACCTCCTGGGTTCAAACAGTCCTCCTGCCTCAGCCTCCCTAGTAGTTGGGACTACTGGTGTGTGCCATCATGCCTAATTTTTGTATTTTTAGTAGAGATGGGGTTCATTATGTTGACCACGCTGGTCTTAAACTCCTGACATCAAGTGATCTGCCTGCCTCAGCCTCTCAAAGTGCTGGGATTACAGGTTTGAGCCACTGTAACTGGTCCCATGTAGTATCTTGAAATAAGATTATTACAAAAGTGAAAAGCACTGGAAAAGTTACAGGGTTTGCTCAAGATATTGTCTGGGGTCAGGAAAGAGAGATTGGACAGAGCAAGTCTGAAGCACAAGCATGGCAGAAAAAGAAAATAAAGCCGTTCTCTGACTGCGCTTTATGGGGTCCCACCTGATTAATAAACAAGCTTTTGTCAGAGTAAAGTTATCTCTGAATTCGGACTGCTTAGGGCTTCTTTACCCCCGGAACTGTGCTAGAGGTGCCTTACTGTAGCTGGGAGGTGGCATCCACTAGTGGGGCTGCCAGTCAAAGGCCCTTGCCTCCCCCATTGCAAAAGTAGGTGTATGTGCAGGCTGACCAATTAGGACAACCTATTTCCAGGTGACGGTGATGGGTCCGGAGGTGGGCACATGACTCAAGCAGGGCCAAGCAGAGTCCTTGTCTGGAGAGGGTCAGGAATGGCAAAAGTCTTTCTCTTCCTGAGATCATGAACTGTAAACACTATGCATACTTGTTGGGTCCAGAATTGTCTTTCCCTTCACGTGGTGAGAGCTTGCTGGAGAATGAAGCCAATTCAGAGAGAAGTAAGTTGAGAGACAGAAACAGAGTCCACCTGATTCATGATTGCATTGATGGAAAAAAAAAAGACTCAGGGATCTGTTTTATTTATTTATTTATTTATTTATTTATTTATTTATTTATTGAGACAGAGTCTCGCTCGCCCAGACTGGTGTGCAGTGGCTCGATCTCGGTTCACTGCAAGCTCCGCCTCCCAGGTTCACGCCATTCTCCTGCCTCAGCCTCCCGAGTAGTTGGGACTACAGGTGCCCACCACCATGCCCAGCTAATTTTTGATATTTTTAGTAGAGACAGGGTTTCACCGTGTTAGCCAGGATGGTCTTGATCTCCTGACCTCGTCATCCGTCTGCCTCGGCCTCCCAAAGTGCTGGGATTACAGGTGTGAGCCACTGTGCCTGGCCTTTATTTTTTATTTTTAAAAGTCTTGGACCAATGTTGCACGGAGTTGAGTAATTCATACTCCTCAGTTCTTGGCATACATCACTACTTGGTGTGTAAAAGACACCATTCACTTAAAAAATTACTGTTCTTCATCCAGCATTCCCTCTCTCATTCTCCTCTTACTACAGGCACCACTTAAATGGGTTTATGTATTTTCCAAAGATACATACATACCCAATAACATATATTGGTATCGTTTTGTGTATATATTTGTTTTTAATATAAATTTAAATAAAAAGGTAATACAAATGGCATTGTATTATAGATTTCACTGAGATTCTTTCTTTTGTTTTTAACCCAGTACTGTGTTTTAAAGTTCCCACCACATTACTGTATAACCCATTGGCCCAACTGTGAGTAGAGCTCCTAGGTTCACTAAAGCTCCGACTACCATGAACAATGCTGTCATTGACATCTTCATGCAGGTCTAGGGATATACCCAGAAATGGAATCGCTAATACTAACTTCAGGACATTTTAATTACTGCAAAATCAATGCATTCTCTTTTTGCATGAGCCATTGTTAATGGGTTTATGTGACTTGCACCCAAAGGATGCCTGGTTAATCCTTGTCTGTTGAAGGTGAAGGGTACCATGTCCTATCTGCTGGCCACCTCTAACTTTCTTAGGAGAGGCCAAAAATAAAGTAGCCTTTTTCCGTGTCCCTTCAGCACTCCCAGCCATGCTTTTATTTACTTACTTATTTTTTAGAGACAAGGTCTTGCTTTGTCACCCAGGGAAGAGTGCAGTGATGTGATTCTAGCTCACTGCAGTCTCTAACTCCTGGGCTGAAGCCATCCTATTGCCTCAGGCTCTCAAGTAGCTGGGACTACAGGCAGGTATGACCATGCCTGGATAATTAAAAATTTTTTTTTCCTGTAGAGACAGGGTCTTGCTATGTTGCCAAGGGTACTCTTAAACTCCTGGCCTCAAGCAATCCTCCTGCCTCAGCCTCCTGAAGTGCTGGGATTAAAGGTGTGAGCCACCATGCCTGGCACACCCATGCTTTTACACTCAATAATTGGTGCGTCCTTTGGAAAAAGTCTCAACACTTCTGTTTCACATGATGGATAATATGCATCTGTAGGTGTTGTTTTATTGAAAAAGTGTTTTAATTTTTAAAAATCCATGTTAAATGTTCAGAACATAGAAAAATATTTTCAAACTTTGGAACTGCAATTATGTTTGCAGCTTTCTAGAAATAGAGTTATCTATTAATGCTAAAAATACTAGATCAATCATCTTAATAATAAAAGCTTATTAAAACAGTCTTTTCTCACCACAGGAATGCTAGTTATGAGACTTTGGTTAGGGAGATTTCCTTCTGCAATCCATAGATCTTTCTCCAAGTGTTTTTGTTTACTGAACATTTTGAGATTTCTCAGAAGTCTTCCTGTGACACACTGCTACAGAAACCCCCTTTCCATACACAAAGGTCAGCTGAAGTAGCTGAAGGATAATGGAATAGTCCTCTATTCCTTGATTATGAGCTGATAGCAATCAGATGAAATTCCACAGAGATAAAGTCAATGCACATAAATATAAAAGTGTTCGTTGATGTTAACCCTAACATTAAAAGGGTTCAGGAAGGGGTAGGCCTGGTTTGACAGCAGCTCATGTGAAAAAGACACAGAGGCAATGCATGTGTGGGGACAGGGGGAATATGGGAAATCTTTGTACCTTTCAGTCAATTTTGCTGTGAACCTGAAGCTTCTCTAAAAGGTACAGTCTGTTAAAAAAGGAAAAAAAGGAGAGATATTAATTGACCTTAACTTAATATATAGCAACAGTCTGTAAAGGCTGTTAGATGCACCAATGCAATGTAATGGAAGTGTTATACTGTGTTCAGCCTGGGGGCCAGGGAAAAGAATCACTCTCTTCTCCTTTCCAGTTTTACCATCTCTGGGGTGTTATTCTGAGAACCAAGCTTAAAAGAGACAAAGACAAGTGAGAGGCTTGTAGATTAGGACAATGAGCATGGAAAATAAATTTAGAAACTATAATGCCAGGAAAGACCAAGGGAATACCAGCTGCCTTCAAATACTTGGAGGACTTACGTGTGAATAATGGTAACATTTTAACTTAGGTAGCACCTCACAATTTCCAAAGCACCTTTATTTTTATTATTTAATTTGATGCTTATATTGGCTTTGTGAGGTAGACCTTTATAAAATGGTAAGCCGTTTTATAAAGGAGGAAACTCAAGCTCAAATAGATTAACTTCATTTTGCTCTAAGTAGCATGGTGGTTAAGTGGAGATGCTGGGACTAGAATGCAGGCCACTTGAATTATGTTTAGTGTTCTTTCAATGACATAAGACATCCTGTGCTTTTGTGGAAAGTGAACCTAGGGCCGATGGGTGTTAGTGAAGCAGAAGGTAGTGAATTCAATATAAAAATTTTTCAAAAAAACTGGCAAGAATTTTCCAATAATGGAAGGGCTAGCCCCCCAAAGTTGTCAACTTTTCCAGTGGAAATTAGATAATCGTCCTTCAGGGGTATTGTAGCAAAGATTCCAGTATGGAAAAAGACACTGGACAATCTTACTGGTTTCCATAACTGTTATTTTATTTGTACTAGACTGGGAAAGAAACAAACATATAAATATGCTGGCAACCTGCTGTGTTTTCATTTGTCAGTTTGCTAACTAGGGCTGAAATCTGAAAACAAAATTCCATTTGAAAAATATTATTCAGGCTGGGTGGCAGATGAATGACTCATTGATATGCTTTTGTCAATCTTAATTCTGTTTACTTACTAGTCATAGTACATTGGTGTTGATTTCTCTTATACTTCAGCCATGTCTCTTAATACCAGTTACACAGAGAGACAAAGAACAAGAGAATAATTACGAAAAATCAGACTTTGGGAACTGAGCTGTCTGGGTTGAGGTCACCTCAAAAGCTCACCAAGTCTGATGTTTGTGCATCCTCAAGTATCTTTATTTTTTACTGTGTGTCTGAAGCTCATGACACGATCGAGGTTAGTAACTATGGAGACTGGTGTGATTTATTTACCACTGAGGAGGTTTAGCACTGACAGAATCAGAACAGGCTTCCTCATGCAGAGTGCCTGCCTATCCTTACTAATGGGATCTGGGGAAAAAAAGATGAATTAATGCAATTAAATGAAGTCACATGAGAGCAAAAAGGAGAAAGAAAGGGCTTGAAGAAGCATGGGAACTCCTTCTTTTTTTTTTTTTTGTGAGACGGAGTCTCGCTCTGTCACCCAGGCTAGAGTGCAGTGGTGCGATCCCAGCTCACTGCAAGCTCCGCCTCCCGGATTCACGCCATTCTCCTGCCTCTGCCTCCTGAGTAGCTGGGACTACAGGCACCCGCCACCACGCCCAGCTAATTTTTGATATTTTTAGTAGGGACGAGGTTTCACCGTGTTAGCCAGGATGGTCTTGATCTCCTGACCGTGTGATCCACCCACCTCGGCCTCCCAAAGTGCTGGGATTACAGGCGTGAGCCACCGTTTCCGGCCATCCTGTTCCTTCTCATCCCTGTGTCTCTGCTTATACAGTTTTCTCTTTTCAGAATGCACTCCTTATCCAGGGTAGTGACCTTCTAGCTCACCCCACCAGTCCAAACTCCACCTCTTACACAAAGTCTTCCTGATAAAACTAACCAACATTTATGTCTCCCTTTTTGGACTGTGCCAGACAGCTTCTGTACCATGCCTATTTGCAGTGGATTACATTCATAAAATGGGCTGAACATTGTGATTATTTTTCCCAGGGTTGTACCCCATGGATGTGCATTTTTTGTTCTGCCTAAGGACACCTGGCCAAAGAGTTGAGTGGGAGGGGAGACCCAGCCCATGCTCCTTTCTCCATGCCAGTAGCATCCCTGGTGCCTTTCTGAATTCTCAGGAAACATCAGTGGATGAGTGCTGGCCCTGGCTGTCCCTGAGTATTACCCTTGTGTTCACCATGTCTCCCCAATGGGTTTGTATACCCCTTGAGAGCAGGGGCTCTTTCACATCAACTTCTGCATTCCCCATAGGGCCTAGCCTTAGGTAAATGTTCCTTCGCTTGACTTGAACACAGACAAGGAATAGAAGGAGGTCTTTTTTTCCGGAAGTGAAGCACAGAGAAGGTGGTCTATAAAGGAGAGAGAAGGAAAAAGGCCTGGGGAAAGAAAATGGAAGCAAAGGGGTTTGAAAATGCAGAGACTGGGCCGGACACAGTGGCTCATGCCTATAATCCCAGCACTTTGGGAGGCCGAGGCGGTGGGGATCACGAGGTCAGGAGTTCAGGACCAGCCTGGCCAAAATGGTGAAACCCCATTTCTACTAAAAATACAAAAATTAGTCGGGCCTGCTGGCAGACGCCTGTAATCCCAGCTACTTGGGAGGCTGAGGCAGAGAATTGCTTGAATCCAGGAGGCAGAGGTTGCAGTGAGCCGAAATCATGCCACTGCACTCCAGCCTGGGCGACAGAGTGAGACTCCATTGCAAAAAAAATAAAAAATAAAAAAAATAAAGAAAATGCTGAGACCATTTATTGGTCCTGCTTTTTTTCTTGAGCTCCAAGAGCAGACTGATTTTCTTTGGCATGTCTGGCTCCTACTCTTTCGTTTGATCCAAGGGCTATTGGGCACCAGAAAGAAGTTCTCAATGGTAAGGTGCTGGGCGTATGGGGGCGATGTCAGCATGTCTGGGTCCTGCTGGTTGCCGGAGCTGGGCTGGGGGTCTGAGTGTTTAGGACAAGGCCCAGCATGGTTTTGGAATTACAGAAGATCAGCAATAGTGATCTTCAGGAGATGACCTGACATATCTCACTGGATCCCGTGGGAAAAAATCCCAAGAAAACCCTTCCTCTCCCAAACAATATTTCTCTTCCCTTTTCAAAATGAAGTTACCCTCAAGCACAGTCATGTCTTTTGCAAATCATGTTTTCTGGCAGGGCTTACCTCAGAGTCCTACGTCAGAGCCAGGCGGGCCTAGCTGACCACCTTTGCGTTGAATTTCTCTTTTTTCAGAGTCAATGTCAATTATGCACATGACTTAAGAAGAAATCACTGGACCGTTTCATTGTTTCCTCCCTGAAACTTCCCCTACCTCATACCCCAAACCAAAAATACCAAAACCTCACGGCTCTTGAGCAAGCCACAGAGGAGTGAGAACATGTCTGAGGAGTGGCTGTGAGCAGCCAAAGACCAGTTGCAGACAGAAAAAAATAAGAAATACATCAAAACGATGGAAATCTGACCAGGCACGGTGGCTCATGCCTGTAATCCCAGCACTTCAGGAGGCCGAGATGGGAGGATCGCTTGAGTCCAGGAGTTCGAGACCAGCCTGGCGAACATAGGGAGATTGCGCCTCTACAAAAAATAAACAAAATTAGCCAGGTGCGGTGGCGCATGACTGTAGTCCTAGCTACTTGGGAGGCTGAGGTGGAATGATCGCTTGACCCCAAGAGGTTGTGGCTGCAGTAAAAAAAAGCATCTCTTAAATTTTCATACTTTCTGGAGGCACGGTCTTGCTCTGTTGCCCATGCCACTGCCACTGCCACTCCAGCCTGGGCAACAGAGCGAGACCCTGTCTCAAAAAAAAAAAAAAAAAAAAAAGAGCAAGCATGACAATTTAAGAGTTGCTTTTTGTTTTGTCAGTAAGAAAACTGGATTCATTTACTATAGGCAAAATTTATTAGGTGGGATGGATTTTGGATGATCAGAGGAAGCTGAAAATGTTGCCAATAGAACAGTTCTAAGGAATGATTAAGTCTCCCTCTTTGACATAAGCACAGTCCTCATTAGCTAATGTCTTTCACATCTGGGTAGAAGTAGCAAAAGTAAAATCATAGTGTGGCCAGGTGTGGTGGCTCACACCTGAAATCCCAGCACTTTGGGAGGCTGAGGCGGGCAGCTCATGAGGTCAGGAGATCAAGACCATCCTAGCTAACAAGGTGAAACCCCATCTCTACTAAAAACACAAAAACTAGCCGGGCGTGGTAGAGGGTGCTTGTAGTCCCAGCTACTCAGGAGGCTGAGGCAGGAGAATGGCGTGAACCTGGGAGGCAGAGCTTGCAGTGAGCCGAGATCATGCCACTGCACTCCAGCCTGGGCAACAAAGCGAGACTCCGTCTCAAAAAAAAAAAAAAAAAAAAATCATGGTGTGATGCAGCATAAACAGATGGGATTTTTACTGAACAGTGAAACAAAAAAGCACATCATGAAAACTCTGTCTCCTGAAATAGATCCTTTTTGTTTAAATACACCTGATATCCATAAACAACAAAAATGAAGCTCCCTTGAAGTAGATGCTGCAAAACTGTCTCACGTCTACTCAAACCAAAATTTCTGGTTTGTGATATGGAATGGCAAAAAGGTTCTTTCCACTTAGTAGCTTTCTTCTTTGTAAACCTGGACTAAGTAGACCTCTGGGATCTGGGACAAGTCACTCGATGTACCCAAACTTCAGTTAACTCATCTGCGACATGGGGTTTAACGATGCCATATGGGTTACCATGATCATCAAATGAGATGATCCACTTAAAACAGATGTTTAGTGCAATGCCTGGAGCCTAGGTCTCAATAAATGTTTGCTATCCTTATGGTTTAGCCCAGTGGCTAACCACCTAGATTCCAGTGCCAGCATGTCTGTCTTTGGATCCTGCCTTTACTATTAATACTTACTGGCGGTGCAACTTTCAGCCAGTTACTTAACTTTTCTGTTCGTCCATTTTCTCAACTTTTAAATGAGGAGAAGACTACCAAATACTTGTATGGTTATTGTGAGGATTAAAGGAAGTAAGCCTTTAGAGCACTGCTAGGCACACAGTGAGCACATACTAAGTGTTAATTATTTTTATTATTCTGCAAATAGAACTTTGCTGTTGATAAGATGCTTCTCCTGCCTGCTCTGCATTCTCTACCCCAAATCTTGGAATTCTCAGATTGTATAGATCATTCTCTCTTTTTACATTTGAGCTACTAGAAATGCCTCAATTCACAAAATCTTTGGGATACCGTTCCCTCTCTCCTGGGGGCCACATTCAGTAGTGTGAAAGTGGAGCAACCAGGGACCCTTACCTATGCAAGAGCCCCGATGTTAGCTCCTGTTGGTCTCCCTCCACCTCCCCACTTCCCCAGCTTAGCCCTGGGGGCTCAAATATCATCCTAAGGATCTTGGGGGCCTGTAGAATTGAATGAGAACACTGACGAATACAACATCCTTTTTTAAAATCTCCACTCGGAAGAGGAATTTTACAGTAGACATTTAAGTCTTTGTGTAAATTTTAAATCAATGTGTCACAGCTGGGTGCGGTGGTTCACGCCTGTAGTCCCAGCACTTGCTGGGAGGCCGAGGCAGGCGGATCACTTGAGGTCAGGAGTTTGAGACCAGCCTGGCCAACATGGTGAAACCCCATCTCTACTAAAATTACAGAAAATTAGCCAGGCATGATGGTACATGCCTGTAATCCTAGCTACTCGGGAGGCTGAGGCAGAAGAATAGCTTGACCCTGGGAGGCGGGGGTTGCAGTGAGCCGAGATCGTGTCACTGCACTCCAGCCTGGGCAATAGAACAAGACTCCATCTCTAAAAAATAAAAATAAAAATAAATAAATCAATGTGTCACAATTCCAGAGAAATAGTCTCATTTTAAGATGCTTTGCTGATTCTAAAATAAAAGTCTTTATTTCATTGAAGAGATTTAAGGCATTAGGCAGTAGGTAGGGGGGGATTTTGGAAATTCTCCTCCTAAAATAACATAATTCTCACTCTAAGTCTGGTCCTTCTAATAATAGCAACAACAATATAATGATTTTTAATAACGGTGACTACAATGACCATTGAAGTGACATGTGATAGGTATAAGTGGGCCATGCCCTTTATGTAAATCTTTTTTTTTTTTTTTGGAGACGGAGTTTTGCTCTTGTTGCCCATGCTAGAGTGCAATGGCACAGTCTCGACTCACTGCAACCTCCACCTTCCGGGTTCAAACGATTCTCCTGCCTCAGCTTCCTGAGTAGCTGGGATTACAGGCATGCGCCACCACGCCTGGCTGATTTTGTATTTTTAGTAGAGATGGGGTTTCTCCATGTTGGTCAGGCTGGTCTCGAACTCCTGACCTCAAGTGATCCGCCCGCCTCAGCCTCCCAAAGTGTTCGGATTATAGGCGAGAGCCACCAGGCCTGGCCTATGTAAATCGTTTTATTCAATCCTCACTGCAACCCTTGTAGGATGGTATTATTATATTATCCATTTATAAATAAAGAAATTGAGGCTCAGAGAGGTTAAATGATTGCTTAAGAGCATATAGATAGTAGGCGTTAAAGAGTTGGGATTTGAACCTAGGGCTGTGTGTCTTCAGAGACTGGGTGTGGACTCATCCTCCATGCCATACTGGAGAAAACTAAGCTTTGGGGGAACCTTCGTGGGACAGACCAGAGGTCTTCCTTACCTTTCTTTCTGTAGGTTTTCCTGCCCTTCTTGCACAGATGGCCGTAAACACATGATTAGCTGGCAGTGGCTGCCTTGACTGAGTCTCCATCTCACAGAAGCGGCAATAGAGTGATTCTGTTTCTGGCGTCTCAGTGCAGGCACTGCTGAGTCGTGTGCTTGCCAGAACCTTAGCTTAGTTGGATTCTGATCTGTTAACTCTGTATCTTGTTGCAGTGGTGTGATGGTCTCAGGCTCCTTTTCTACCTACATGTGAGATTTTATACTAAGTGAACTTCTTTTTTTTTTTTTAAAGACAGAGTTTTGCTGTTTTTGCCCAGGTGGAGTGTGATGGCACAATCTCTGCTCACTGCAACCTCCGCCTCCTTGGTTCAAGCAATTCTTCTGCCTCAGCCTCCCGAGTAGCTGGGATTACAGGCATGCGCCACCATGCCCAGCTAATTTTGTATTTTTAGTAGAGACAGGGTTTCACCATGTTGGCCAGGCTGGTCTTGAACTCTTGACCCTAGGTCATCCACCCATCTTGGCCTTCCAAAGTGTTGGGATTACAGGTGTGAGCCACCGCGCCTAGCCGTAAGTGAACTTCTGAGGAAAATTATACCCAAACTTGTTTTTTGTGCATGCTCAACTAGACAACCTGAAAATGGAGTTAAAACATTTCACAGTCCCAGAGATTTCATAGGTTATCAGTTCTTCCTGTTTCAGGTCAAGCCCCTAAATACTCAAAATACCTCCGAAATAATTATTCTTACTCTCTTGAAAGGAATCAACGTTTACAAAATACAGGAGAGAGCCTGAAGACTGTGCTTTGTCTCTGCCTAATGTGATGCTCTCGGTGGGTTCTGTTAAAAGGTACAAGAGAAGGTCTATGTGTAATGCATATTCAATTCTGCTATAGAAGAAAGCAAATGGGAGGGATAAAGCATACAGGAAATACCGAGTACACATAAAAATCAAGCTAGCAGCTTATGAGATATTGGTAAAACTCCCAGGATGTTAAGTTTAGATAATGAGTAAGGAAATAGCTTGCGAGGCAGGCAGAATTCATAAGATGTGTTAAATATAGACAGTAAGTTAGTAATCTGTAAAACATATTAAAGAAGATGGAATAAAGGAATATATGATGGGAAAAGAAAGAATGTTACTTATAAGTAGAAAGGGATGAAAAGATTAAGTCCTAATCATGCCCCTCTGGTCTGACAGATACCTCATTCCTAAATTGCCCATCCAATGGTGATACCCATTCTGATCCCACATGTTTATGTCCAAGAAATGCACATAAAACCCAGAGGTGCTCAGCAGGCTAATTGGGAAGCTATAGCTGTGGCCAAGCCTACTTGCCCCTGGACCCCTTTGATAGAGCAAGTGTGTCACTGGCCCAGGGCACCTACTCTCTGGGATCCCCTTGCTGCAACCTCATCACTTTATTTCTGTTCCTCATAACCACACGTCAGCAGGGGAGGCTGATGTGGCAGAGAGAGACAGGAGACACATGCATTGCCCCTGCCAAGACTCAGGTAGTGTGGTCTTTCCACCTGTTGCATCCTATCCTAAGTGTGTTCACTTACTTGTCTCTTTCACGTTGCTTTTTGTGGTGTCTTTTATATTGATTTACTAAATCATGCAATTCGAGCGTAGTTAGTTTTGAGGCTTTGAGCCTTTCCACCAAGGTAGGTTCCCACACCACATCCATATTAATTTCCATTTGAATCTTTTCACTAGTATCATCTGTTTCCTTGGATAACACATCAGCAGTAGATGCTTTCACTTCATCAGAGGACCTGGGAAAGAGCCGTGCCAACAGAGTTTGGAATGGAGGCAAAACTAATTTTGGAGAGCTCCAATGTGTGTTGAAAAAGAAAGCAATCAAATAATTGTGTTGTATCACATCCTGAATATGGTCTCAGGCCCTCTGCCAGGTAGTCAGAGAACACTTTTTATGAATTTGATTTTTTTTTTCCGCTAGGAAAATTACCAAACCTCAGATTCAACCAGAATAGCACAAGAGGAATAGCATGGGCTCCCTGTCATTCATTCAGAGTACATTTGGGAGGAAGAAGAACAATGGTTTGTAAAATAGGTCCATACATAATGTATGATGTCAATAACTCTGGGTGGCTTGGCAGCTCACATTGAGTGAACTTCTCAATATATTATTTATGCCTTTCATGTTTTTTTCTAGCATAACATCTTTTTTCCCTCTGGTCAAGTATTCTATTGCTCATTTATTGTGTTTTAACCACAAATGTCTTGCCACTATCAGTCACATGGCTCTAAATGAAATATAGATTATAAAAGGAAACACTTCCCACACATTAATAAAATGATTTCCAGCTGGTCTGAAAAGTGTCTACAGTTCCCTCTGGACGTAAGTATTTATCTCCTAATGCTTATCACTTGGGACTTTCCCTGCTGTTTCAGAAGTGGGAACGTGGAGATTAAAGCCAGTGTTTTAGGTGATTAGTACAGTCATGTGCCGCATAATAACATTTTGGTCAAGGATGGACTGCATGTATTACGGTGGTCCCATAAGATTACAATAGTGTGGTTTTACTGTACCTTTTCTGTGTTTAGATACGTTTGGATAGGCAAATACTTACCACTGTGTTACAATGGCCTACAGTATACAGAACAGTAACGTTTTACACAGGTTTCTAGCCTAGAAGCAATAGCTAGACAATGTAGTTTAGGTGTGTAGTAGGCTACACCATCTAGGTTTGTGTAAGTACATTCTATGATGTTCACACAACGACAACATCTCCTAATGACAATTTCTCAGAATGTGTCCCCATTGTTAACCAATGCATGATTGTATTGAGAAACATAAAATTGGATACAATAAATATCACACTTCTATAAGAAGGTTTTAAGCACTATACAGTGAAATTATGTCTCTCCCCTAGAAAACAAACAAACCTGGCCGGGCGCAGTGGCTCACGCCTGTAATCCCAACACTTTGGGAGGCTGAGGTGGGCGGATCACGAGGTCAGGAGATTGAGACCATCCTGGCTAACACGGTGAAACCCCGTCTCTACTAAAAATACAAAAAAAAATTAGCTGGGCGTGGTGGCGGGCGCCTGTAGTCCCAGCTACTCGGAGAGGCTGAGGCAGGAGAATGGCGTGAATCCGGGAGGCGGAGCTTGCAGTGAGCCGAGATTGCGCCGCTGCCCTCCAGCCTGGCCGACAGAGCAAGACTCCGTCTCAAAAAAAAAAACAAAAAAAACCCCTAAAACAACAACCTTTTCAATGTGTCAGGAAATACAGAGCTTGGTCTGTCTGTGATCAGGAGGAATGAAGTTGTGTATTCAGAATGATAAAGTATAGGTGTGTGTGATGAAGTTCCAAGTGATCTGTAAATTCCTGCAGAGGACCTCACATTGCTGGGTGAAATCTTTGTGAGAAATTGGTAAAAAGAAAAAGACCTAACAGGTACCCTAGAAACTCTAGACCTAATACAGATTCCCTTCTTTATTGGTGGCTCTGAAAGTTTTTCACGCTGCTGCAGGTACTTTGGCCTTAGAGACATCTTCTTGGGGACTTAACAATGGGAAAGACTTAGGGATTCATCACTTCCAGGCAACTGTAAGGAAAAGGGAGATCCCCCTGCCTGAACTTATAGGGTTAGATAATCATTTTCCTTCCTGTTACACAACTTGGTTTTCCTGGCTGTGGTGCTAGGTTTATAGCAGTTACAGGGTTCATTTAAGGCAATCCAACTTTGGACTTCAATAAGATAAATAGTGATATCTAAAAGAGACATAGTGAAGAAATCACCCTTAACATGACAAAGCATTGAGATAAAAAGTAATAAAGTCCAGAAAAACTCTTCAAACAGCAATTTTGCTTCTAAAAGTCCTTTGATGTGTCCGTCAATCATAGGCCTATTTTTGCTTTATTTCATCTGTCTTTGGCTAAAATGGGTGGGATGAGGCTTTTTGGATAGCAGTAGGTGGTTTCTCCTATTTTCTCTTGATGGACAAAGAAGCAAGATTTATGTCCGAAAGACTTGCTGAAAAGTGACCCCCCCAGAGCCACCTAGTACCTTAGCAATAATCTCCCAGCTGAAATCATTGTTGCCTTGGTGAGCTACAAATCAGGGTGGCATTTCCCACACAGGATTCCCCCAAACTCAAGTTGCTTAAACTGCTAATATTTCATTCTGTTCTGTTTTGTTTTAACCATTGTGTATGGTCAAAAAAAAAAAAAAAAAAGATATGCAATGTCCTGGGTTAAACAAATTTCAAGGGTTTTTTTGTTTTTTTGGTTTTTTTTGCAGGATATTTTAAAATATTTAATGTTCTAATGTGCATTGCATGTCTTGGAATTAAAGGTTTGCAGAAAACAGTTTGCAAAACATTGAACATTGGAGAGAACCTGCGGGGAAGTGGCCCATGCTTGGGACATCAGTTGACTTCTTTTTTGTTTGTTTTGAGATGGAGTTTCACTCTTGTCACCCAGGCTGGAGTGCAATGGCATGATCTTGGCTCACTGCAACCTCCACCTTCTGGGTCCAAGAGATTCTTCTGCCCCAGCCTCCCGAGTAGCTGGAATACAGGGACCCACCACCATGCCCAGATAATTTTTTGTATTTTTAGTAGAGACAGGATTTCTCCATATTGGTCAGGCTGGCCTCGAACTCCTAACCTTAGGCGATCACTCGCCTTGGCCTCCCAAAGCAATTGACTTCTTGACTGCCAATGGTTAAGCAATGCCACTGGACAGCCCCATGTATGACTGAGGGATAGGGATGAAAAAGGCAGGAAAAAAAGGGAGACAAAGCTGAAAAATACAGAGGAATATATAGAAGAAAATAAAAATTCCTGCTTCATACCACCCCAAAATAACCATTTTAAACCTGCAATATGTTTCCTTCTAGTCATCTTACTGTGTGTGTGTATGATTATGCTCATCATATAAATTATACTTTTTGTTTTTTGAGATTCAGTCTCGCTCTGTCACCCAGGCTGGAGTACAATGGCGCGGCTCACTGCAACCTCCGTCTCCTGGGTTCAAATGATTCTCCTGCCTCAGCCTCCCAAGTAGCTGGGACTACAGGCGTGCGCCACCATGCCCAGCTAATTTTCGTATTTTCAGTAGAGACAGGGTTTCACCACGTTGGCCAGGATGGTCTCCATCTCTTGACCTCATTATCCGCCTGCCTCAGCTTCCCAAAGTGCTGGGATTACAGGCATGAGCCACCGCGCCCAGCCAACTATACATTTTTATATGATAATCATACTATGTATAATTTGACATTTTGTATTTTAAGTGTAATACTTTATATGTATGTACTTTAAAGCATAAACTAAATATAGTACTTCTATATCATTATTTTCCTATTAATTGATAATTTGGTTATTCCCAACTTTAGTATAAAAATAAAGGACACATAAATGGCACACTAAAGAAATCAGGCTCATAGGAAATAAACAAAAGGCAGCCATATTTTTGTCTTTCAAAATTTTGACTTTAACAATGTATCCAGGGAAGGAAAGTATTTCCCTTGACCCTGAAAACTTGGGGAGTCCCATGAATTTTTGAATTACAAAGTTACTTTAAGCTTCATGATCTCCACTCAGAAATTAAAATGTCTAGTCCAAAATAAAAAGTCACATTTTAATCTTCATTTAAAGGTATGGCTCTTCCCATCCCCAGGTAGGCCAGTGGCAGGTTGTGTGTGGTCAGCTTCTTCTTGTTTCCCTCTTCCCCTACTCAACAGCTACTGTTGCTGACCTGGGGCTGGGCAGGGAGAGGGATGAGAGGTAAGGGGATGAGATGGAGAATTCCTACGTGGTTCTCTCATAAGCTGTGGCAGTCTGCAGCTGCCTCCCTCTCAGGGGTGCGCTCCCTTCATGGCAGCAGTGATACAGTCTCCTTGGGCTGGCCATTGTCCTGGGGGACCCTTGCTTTCCAGCAGTCCACTCCGTACAGACTTTCTCAGCTGGGTTCTATCATTGTCACCCACGTGGTCTTGGGTAGGATCCCTTTTTAAAATTTATTTTATTTTATTTTATTTTTCGAGACGGAATCTCGCTCTGTCACCCAGGCTGGAGTGCAGTGGCACCATCTCGGCTCACTGCAAGCTCTGTCTCCCGGATTCATGTGATTCTCCTGTCTCAGCCTCTCGAGTTGCTAGGACTACAAGTGCACGCCACCATGCCCCGCTATTTTTGGTATTTTCAGTAGAGACAGGGTTTTGCCATGTTGGCCAGGCTGGTCTTGAACTCCTCACCTCAAGTGATTCACCCGCCTTGGCCTCCCAAAGTGCTGAGATTACAGGTGTGAGCTACCACGCCGGGCCAAGTGCCTTTGAATAAGACCCCAGGCAGAGCGTTCTCCTAGGGAGCCTGCTTCTGATTCCTGGGATGCACACAGCTTCTATCCACTATATCACTGCTCAGACAAAGCCCTCTCTCCTGTTGCCAGTCACCACTGCTTTCTCAGATGTGAGTGGTACCAATGCCTGTGTCCTTCAATGGCAAGGGGCACATATGAGACTTTCTGAATGGTCCATTTGAATCCTCCTCTTGGGTCTTGAAGTGAAGGGGGAAGCACTCCTCCCCATTTTGGTGGGGAAGTGGGACACAGCACAATTTCTCCCAGAGAAATCCTCTTCAAAAACCCCTTTTTCTCCTCTCTCTCAGCTCTTTTATATCTTTTTTAAAAATCTAATTTAATTTAATTTTAATTTCTGGGATACATGTGCGGGACATGCAGTTTTGTTACATACGTAAACGTGTGCCATAGTGGTTTGCTGCACCTATCAATCTATCACCTAAGTTTTAAGCCCCGCATGCATTAGCTATTCATCCTGATGCCCCCCTCCCCACCATACTCCCTCTGCACCTTGACAGGCCCCAGTGTGTGCCTTTTGTATCTTCAATGTGAGTCAGGAATTTAAAAGAGTTAAAGAACCAATTTTCAGCTGAGTCCTGTAAAAATTTTGCATTTGACTTATACCTCCTTTGGAATGCAGCAATGATTCTATCTTTGTGCCTCAGTTGAAGTTTCAGTTTTAATTTATCTTACAAAAATACTTGTATGTAAATCTTTCAGTTTCTCTCAGGAGGGTAGTTTAACAAACCAAGATGATTTGCCAGAAGGGAACTCATCGGCTCAGAGGATTTGGAAAGTGTTTTCATTCTAAACTCATGGTTGTTTTTCTCACGTAGAGACTTAAGGGGAAAGGCTGGGCCGATTGGGAATGAAACAGGTTGTTATGCAGAAGCTAGACCATGTGTTAAGTGGTGCTAGGGTAGGTATCAGAATTTTTCCACGTACCTATAATTTGCTTACTTGTTTAGTGCCAATAGTTTGAGATTCTTCACATTTTGTGAAGTTATACTACTAAGCGGCCAGGCACAGTGGCTCTCACCTGTAAACCCAGCATTTTGGGAGGCTGAGGCAGGTGGATCACCTGAGGTCAAGAGTTCGAGACCAGCCTGACCAACATGGTGAAACCCCATCTCTACTGAAAATACAAAAATTAGCTGGGTGTGGTTGTGGGCACCTGTAATCCCAGCTACTCAGGAGGCTGAGGCAGGAGAATTGCTTGAACCAGGGAGGCAGAGGTTGCAGTGAGCCGAGATCAAGCCATTGCACTCCAGCCTGGGCAACACAGTGAGACTCCGTCTCAAAAAAAACCAAAAAACAAAAAACAAACAAACAAAAAAAGCTAACCAATTCCCAGTGCAGGAATACTTACAAAGGGACCAGGCCTGTGTTTGTAATGGAAATAGGAGAATCTTAGATGTCATTGATGAATGGAGATTTTAACAACAATAGCTAATATTTGCATAACGCTGAGCATGAACCAGGCCGTCATAGCTACATTAGCACATATTAATTCATTTGAAACTCACATCAGGCCTGATGTGGTGGCTCACGTCTGTAATCCCAGCACTTTGGGAGGCCAAGGTGGGCGGGTCATGAGGTCAAGAGATGGAGACCATCCTGGCCAACATGGTGAAACCCCATCTCACTAAAAATACAAAAATTAGCTGGGTGTGGTGGCAGGCGCCTGTAGTCCCAGCTACTTGGGAGGCCGAAGCAGGAGAATCGCTTGAACCAGGGAAGTGGAGGTTGTAGTGAGCCAAGATCACACCACTGCATTCCAGCCTGGCGACAGAGACTCCGTCTCAAAAACAAACAAAACAAACAAACAAAAAAGCTCACGGGAACTCCATGAAGAGGCATTATTATTTTTATTTATTTATTTACTGTTTTTGAGATGGAGTCTGTGTCTACTGGGCTGGAGTGCAGTGGCGCAATCTTGCTCTATCTCCCAGGCTGGAATGCAGTGGCGTGATCTTGGTTCACTGCAACCTCCGCCCCCACCCCCAGGTTCAAGTGATTCTCCTGCCTCAGCCTCCCAAATCACTGGGATTACACACGTCTGCCTCTGTGCCCAGCTAAATTTTTTTGTATTTTTAGTAGAGACGGGGTTTCACCATCTTGGCCAGGCTGGTCTTGAACTCCTGACCTCATGATCCACCTGCCTCAGCCTCCCAAAGTGTTGGGATTACAGGCGTGAACCACCGTGCCCAGTGGAGGCATTATTATTATTATTCCCATTTTACAGATGAGGAGGCTGAAGTATGGTGAAGTTAAGGGCTTAACTTGTCTAATAAGTGGCACAGCTGAAAGCTGAACCCAAGCAGTTATCTTTGAATTTCTGCTGCATAATATGTGTCTAACCATTGCTGGTTAAACAAGATATGTTAAACCAGATACTGTCTGTTGGAATTGTCTTCAGAGGTTTTGTTACCTTTCCACAAAGGAGACTGAAAGCATTTTCAGAAATTAACCTGGTTTCCAGGACTGAACGTGCAAAAGAGGATTTTAATTTAGTTGAATGGGTACCAGCTCCCTTCAGTGGCATTTGTTTTTCTTCCCTTGATGGGGAAGTGGGACCCACAGCCCAGTTGTGCATGGTGCAAAATAGATGCTTAGTAAAATGTCATCGTATGACTGAGCGAATGGTAGAGTCCACATAGCTAAGGACTCAAATGTCTGCTTTCTGTATTTCTGTTTTCTATGTCATTATTATCTTTACTTATCATAACGACATTAAAAGGTAGATATGGCCAGGCGCGGTGACTCACGCCTGTAATCCCAGCACTTTGGGAGGTTGAGGCGGGTGGATCACAAGGTCAGGAGTTCAAGACCAGCCTGGCTAAGATGGTGAAACCCTGTCCCTACTAAAAATACAAAAATTAGCCCGGCGTGGTGGCAGGTGCCTGTAATCCCAGCTACTTGGGAGGCTGAGGCAGCAGAACTGCTTAAACCTTGGGAGGCAGAGGTTGCAGTGAGCTGAAATTGCACCACTGCACTCTCATCTGGGTGACAGAGCGAGACTCCATCTCAAAAAAAAAAAAGTATTGGGTTTTGAATTTCCCCTTAAAATAATCCATTTACAAAACCTAGCTAGTTTATCCTCATTTAAATTCCTCAAATTCAGTCTTGCTATTAAAATATTTCCTTGTGCCTCCAAACTGATTGTTCACATCCTTTTCATTAAAATTAAATCAGAATAATTTCTACATAATTTAGAACACTATTGGCTTTGTTAGAAAACCCCTGTGATTGCATTTTTCTCACATGACATCTTTTCGAATTAATTATTCCATTCTGTTATACCCCCTTTCTGAGCACAAGCCCAGCAGCTCTCCTCTCTGAGGAACCTGGGAAGAGTTTCTTCCTCATGCCTCCTGAGGATGAAGTTGCCCCACCTCCAGCATTGCAAGAATCAATGCTTTGACCTTGCATAGGAGAACCTGAGTCCTCGTGCTGTTCTGCTTCTCACTAGAGCCGGGAAGTATTTTAACTGCTCTTGACCCCAATTTTCTCCTACATGAATGAAGAGCTGTAACTAGGTCAGGGAAAGTGTTAGGTATGGCCAGGGCAGACATCACTAATCACTTCAGGGATTCCTCCCTGCTGACTCTCAATGCAAATTTCCAAGCAGGTTCCATGGATCCACTGGAGGTGGCATCTAATGTGAAAGCTGGTTGCTGTCTTTGGCAAATATGAATGTTCAGCTCCCACACAGGCCTGCTCTAACATTTGTGGGGCCTGGGGAAACAGTACAAATGGAGGCCACATACTGTATGTCAAAATATTTAAAAGTTATAAATCAAGGGACTCAAAGAGATATCTGTACACCCACGTCCATTGCAGCATTATTTGCAATAGCCAAAAGGTGGAAGCAACCCAGGTCTATATCCATGAATGAATGGGTAAACCAAAGATTTATAAACACAATGGAATATTATATTCAGCTAGAAAGAGGAAGGAAGTTCTGATACAAGCTACAACATCAATGTACCTTGAGGACATTATGCTAAGTGAAATAAGCCAGTCACAAAAGGACAAATACTGTATGATTCCTTATATGAGGTACCTAGAATAGTCAAATTCTTAGAGTCAGAAGGTAGAACCCTGGTTACCAGGGGCTAGGGGTGGGGAGAAGGGAATGAGGAATTAGAATTTGTGTGTTTGTGTATGTGCGTGTGTGTGTGTGTGTATGTGTATGTGTTTTGAGACTGGGTCTCACTCTGTCACCCAGGCTGGAGTGTAGGGACGCTATCATAGCTTACTGCAGCCTTGAACTCCTCCCACCTCCCAAGTAGCTTTGGCTACAGGTGTGAGCTACTATGACTGCCAGGAAGTTATTGTTTAATGGGCACAGGGTTTCAGTTTTATAAAATGAAAAGAGTTCTGTGGGCAGATGATGGTGATGGTACCACAGCAATGTGAGTGCACTTAATGCCACTGAACTGTAGACTTAAAAATGGTTGACAGAACATTTTTATGTTTATGTTATGTGTATTTTACCACAATTTAAAAAAACAAAACAAAACAAATTAGTGTTATCCTCAAAGACCTGGCAACCTAAAATCCTATACTTTGCTAAGCAACCATTAAAGAAAAGAAGCCAAAACAAAGATTTTTTTTTTTTACCAAAATAGTTATAAATCAATCTAACAAAATGTTAAATGATACATGTTTTAGTCTCCTACTTTGAAAAAGATAGCTTCATAACAACCTGGAATTCTACTCTTTAGGGTTCCATATTGGAATTCCATGTTGGAGTTCATGTTGGAACATGGCAGCATGCGGAGAAACAGCCTCTGGCCATGGCTTACCCCCTTTTCTTCTTGGACCTGGCTGCAGCCCCTGCTACAAGGGACCTCTTTGCAAGCATGTGGTTACCCCCACTTGCATATAAAGCTCAGCTCACACTTCTGTAAACAGCTGCCTCCAGCCACTCTTTAGGCCTAGATGTGAGCACCCTGATGGTGCAGTCCACCCTCAGGATTTAGGCAAGAGGACTGTACAAGCCTTGAAAGTCTTGGGGCCATTTGGGCAGAGTATACTGGAGTCATGGTTGGTACACAGGCCCTGCGGATGCCTCACCCTGTGAGAAAGGGCATAGCTGAGAAAGGGCCAGAGTGGCTTCTCTAAAGCATAAGGTTTCTCTGGCCTTGATTGTTCTTCCTCCTCTAGATACTATCAATAGTGAATCCATTCTTTTCACCACTGGTCATTTATGACTACCTACATGTTGATTATCACCATACTTCCATTTCCACGAAACTCCAGGGAATAGACTATGAGTTTCACAAAGGAGAGAAGGGTTAACAGTGTCAAATGCAACAGAGAAGTCCAGGAAGCTAAGGACTGAGAAATGTGCACTGAGACTGGAAACTGGAGGTTATTAGTGGCATTTTTTTTTTGTTTTTCGAGACACAGTTTCACTCTGTTGTCCAGGCTAGAGTGCAGTGGCATGATCTTGGCTCACTGCAACCTCTGCCTCCCGGGTTCAAGTGATTCTCGTGCTCAGCCTCTTGAGTAGCTAGGACTACAGGCACGCACCACCACACCTGGCTAATTTTTGTATTTTTATTAGAGATGGAGTTTCACCATGTTGGCCAGACTGGTCTCGAATTCCTGACTTCAGGCAATCCGCCCGCCTCGGCTTCTCAAAGTGCTGGTATTATAGGGCGTGAGCCACCAGGCCCGGCCATTAATGACATTTGATAAAACAGATTCCCAGTGAAGAGGATTGAAGGGTGATGAGAAGTGAGGAAGTGGAGGTAGAGAGTGAGGAGTGTAATGACTTTTTCTCTCTTTTTTTTTTTCTGGGACAGGTCACACTTTGTTGCCCACGCTGGAGTGCAGTGCTGTGATTACTGCTTACTGCAGCCTCAACTTCTGGGGCTCAAGTGGTCTTCCCACCTCAGCATTGGCCCTCACTGCGAGTAGCTGGGACTACAGGTACATGCCACCATGTCCCACTAATTTTTTTTTTTAATTTTTTTGTAGAGTCAGGGGTCTCACTATGTTGCCTAGGCCGGTCTCAAACTCTTGGGCTCAAGTGATCCACCTGCCTCGGCCTCCCGAAGTGCTGGGATTACAAGCATGAGCCACTGCACTCGGCCCTTTAGTGACTTTTCAAAAAGTTTAGCTGAGAAAGGAGAGCAAGAGAAAGGGCAGTAGCTAGAGTGGGATTTAGGGTTAAGCTTTTTTTTTTTTAAATGGAAGTCTCAGAGAATATTTATAGGCAGAGAGAAGAAGCTACTGGAGAGGGCCAGGTGCGGTGGTCCACGACTCTAATCCCAGCACTTTGGGAGGCCGAGGCGGGTAGATCACAAGGTCAGGAGATAAGGACCACCCTGGCCAAAATGGTGAAACCCCATCTCTACTAAAAATCCAAAAAGTAGCTGAGCCTGGTGGCATGCGCCTGTAGTCCCAGCTACTCGGGAGGCTGAGGCAGGAGAATCGCTTGAACCCAGGAGACAGAAGTTGTAGTGAGCCAAGATTGTGCCACTGCACTCCAGCCTGGCGACAGAGCAATACTCTATCTCAAAAAAAAAAAAAAAAAGAAAAAAGAAAAATGAAAAAAAGAAGCTACTGGAGAGGGAAAAATAAGAAGTTTGAGAAGCGATAATTGATGGTACACGTGGAGGACTGGGGTCAACAGCACAGGTGGAGGGCTTGGCTTTGAACCAGAGTTGAAATGATTCACTTTCTGAAGCTGGAGATGGTGACAAATACGGGCAAGTTTGTAATTGGGATGTTGAGGCAGATTGTGATTGCTTTAATTTTCTTTTTTTTTTTTTCTTTTTGAGACGGAGTCTCACTCTGTTACCTGGGCTGGAGTGCAGTGGCACCATCTCAGCTCACTGCAACCTCTGCCTCCCGGGTTCAAGCAATTCTCCTGCCTCAGCCTCCTGAGTAGCTGGGTCTACAGGTGCATGCCGCCATGCCCGGCTAATTTTTTGTATTTTAGTAGAGACGGGGTTTCACTGTGTTGCCCAGGCTGATCTCAAACTCCAAAGCTCAGGCAATCTGCCCACCTTGGCCTCCCAAAGTGCTAGGAGGATTACAGGTGTGAGCCACTGTGCCCAGCTAATTTTCTTTTTAAATAAAGAGATAAAACCACATGCTGAGAACGAAGGAAGAAAAATGTGAACTTCAGCAGCGAATTAAAATTTTGGATTAACTGCTTAGGAGAATGGGGGAGGTTGCTGATCAAGGCAGTTAAAATAATTGTCCTCTGGCACAAGGACAAAGCTGAGTTTGTTGAACATGAATATTAAGTGGCAAAATTCTGCAGGGTTGTGTGATTGATTTCTGGAAGTTAGCACCCCCCGGTCGTGGGTAGAGGAAATCGGTTATAGAAACGACTCCGGGTGGGAGTTTGGTGCTCGTGTGCAAAGTAGTTAGAAGTACAAATGGGCAAGGGAGTGAGGTATCCAGGTAACATGGTAGAGCAAGTGATCCGCCATGGACTGTAGGCCTGGAAGCTGATGGAGGCAGAAGCGATGCCTGCAAGGGGTTGATCTACTCTGCTAAGTTGGAGAAGTTAAGGAAGAGCATGTGTAACTGGAGTGGGGATATGAGAGAACTGGATGGAAAGGAGAATCCTGGCTATTGGTGCTCAAGATTTCAGAGATGAAGCAGTTAATCAGCTAGACTGAGATGTAGGATAAGAAGGTCCTGGGTGAGGCTACTGGAGTGAGTGACCTTAGGCAGAACGGAAGTTGCAGATTAGCATTGAGGAACTCATGGAAATTGGATGCCAAGGTTGGTTTGGTTTTACACATTGTAGTTAAAGGATAACAAGGCTTGACGAAAAGAGGAAACGTGATAACACCATATAAAACCCTCTCCTTATTTAAGACATGGGCCCTATGGACATGGAATCCACTCCACATTTCTCCACATTTTCTTTCTTTCTTTTCTTGTTTTTTTTTTTGAAACAGAGTTTGCTCTTGTTACCCAGGCTGGAGTGCAATGGCACGATCTTGGCTCACTGCAACCTCCGCCTCCTGGGTTCAAGAGATAATCCTGCCTCAGCCTCCCAAGTAGCTGGGATTACAGGTATGCGCCACCTTGCCCGGCTAATTTTGTATTTTTAGTAGAGATGGGATTTCTCCATGTTGGTCAGGCTGGTCTCAAACTCCCGACCTCAGGTGATCCACCTGCTTTGGCCTCCTAAAGGGCTGGGATTACAGGTGTGAGCCACCACGCCCGGCCCCACATTTTCTTTTTTACTTTTTATTTGTTTTTGAGATGAAATTTTGCTCTTGTTTCCTGGGCTGGAGTGCAATGGTGCGATCTCGGCTCATTGCAACCTCTGCCTCCTGGGTTCAAGCAATTCTCCTGCCTCAGCCTCCCAAGTAGCTGGGATTACAAGTGTCCATCACCGTGCCCAGCTAACTTTGTATTTTTTTTAGTAGAGATAGGGTTTCACCATGTTGGTCAGGCTGGTCTCAAACTCCTGGTCTCAGAGGATCCACCTGCCTCAGCCTCCCAAAATGCTGGGATTACAGGCGTGAGCCCTTGCTCCCGGCCCCACATTTTCATTTTTATCACTTACAAGCTCCTGATCAGTTCATCGAGGACTTTAAAAACTCTCATACTAAGGTAGAGAAGTAATAGGTTGAAATCAACACTGGGATATGAGGGAAATGCAGATCTAGCTTTTTAAGTGGAGGGGTATGAACAGCCTCCTTTGAAAGAGTATCATAGGGAGAACCAGATCCTCCAAGGAGGACTAGGTCTTTTCAGTTAAGGCCTGAAAAGGAAGGGAGTGCTGCATGAGAAACCGGAAAGACCTTATTGCCCTTGAAGAGGAGTTTCAGAGGATGGTGGAAACATGGGAGAGGGTGGAGAGGTCAAGAGTGATCAGAGCAAGGAGTGGAAATCTAGATTTAGAGTTGAGGAGGACATGGAAATTTGATGCGTAGGCTAGTTAGATTTTATAAATGGTAACTAAAAGATAATACAGGGCCTGAAGAAAAGAGGAAGCCCGATAACACCATCTAAAACCCTCTCCTTAGTTAAGGCACATGCCCTCTGGGCATCCTATCCAGCTACTTTTTCATTGTTATCATTTACGGAGGAAGTAGAGTATCATGGAGACAAGGGGAAGAAAGTTCTGGGAAAGAAGAATGAATTGAGAGGATTATACATTGGCTCCTGCCCAAGGCTGGCAGGGATGCATGCAGATTCCAGACGGGACAGTGTGCTTGGCCGTACCGCTCAGGACCTGGCCAGGTGGGGGAAGCTGTGCTGGTGGGTCCTACACAGGATCAGCAGCTTGAGGATGTTGAATCTCAGAAGACTCAGCTTTGGCCGGGCGCGGTGGCTCACGCCTGTAATCCCAGCACTTTGAGAGGCTGAGGCGGGCGGATCACCTGAGTTTGAGGCAACCCTGGCCATCATGGTGAACCCCATCTCTACTGAAAATACAAAAATTAGCTGGGTGTGGTGGTGCACACCTGTAATCCCAGCTACTTGGGAAGCTGAGGCATGAGAATGGCTTGAACTCGGTAGATGGAGGTTGCAGTGAGCCGAGATTGCGCCACTGCACTCCAGACTGGATGACAGAGCAAGACTCTGTCTCAAAAAAAAAAAAAAAAAAAAAAAAAAAAGGCTGGGCCTGGTGGCTCACGCCTGTAATCCCAGCACTTTGGGAGGCCGAGGCGGGCGGATCACGAGGTCAGGAGATCAAGACCATCCTGGCTAACACAGTGAAATCCTGTCTCTACTAAAAATACAAAAAAGTTAGCCGGGTGTGGTGGCGGGCACCTGTAGTCCCAGCTATTCAGGAGGCTGAGGCAGGAGAATGGCGTGAACCTGGGAGGCGGAGCTTGCAGTGAGCCGAGATCGTGCCACCGCACTCCAGCCTGGGTGACAGAGTGAGACTCCATCTCAAAAAAAATAAAAGGAGACTAAGCTTTAAGAGGTTAGTTCATTTAACTAGGATTAGGGTTTAGGGTGGCAGTGGGGCTAGGGGAAGAGGGTGAGAGGGAGGAAGCAAGGTAATTCACGTTTATTAAAGCTCTGTGTTAGGCACTTCACACACGCTCATTTAATTCTCACAATAATCCTACAAAGGAAGCATCATTATCCTCAGTTTATAAATGATGTGTCAGCTTGCCTGTAACATAATGCGAATTTCTATATGAATGCAGATTTTTCTTCTCAAATGCTGAAAGTAGACAATTCATAAATGGAAAATAAAAAAAGAGTAATAAAAAAAGGCAAGTCAATAAGCATATAGCCTTCATAACTGCCTTTAGTTTTCAGATAATATTTTCTTGTACCTTCCATGTCTCCTTTGTTTAATCTTGGCTCAGGGCCTATCTGTTTTATCATTTGACAGGATTCAAAGTGCTATTTCTAATCTTCGCCAGTAAAAATATTCAAATCATATGCTTTAAAGAGTTTTCAAGTCATATTTGCTTCAGATTGCCTCTCTAGGGAGACAGCTCTGATACAGTGGAAGTACTGGATTGAGGATCAGAGCCACGGATTCGGGTTCTGATCTTTGATTAATTATTTGAAACTGGCAAGGCACTCAACTCCACAAGTTTCCTATCTCTAAAACAGGGATCATTACATCTGCATTGTTGTAGGATTGATGTGTAGGTGAAACGGCTGTAAAATGCTATGCAGATGGCAAGGATTGGTGTTCTTGAGGCAGAGATTTCAGAACCACAAAACCTTTATCGAAAACCTTTATCGAAAACCTTTGAGGACAAGTGGGTTTTAGAGTGTCCCAGATTTTTTTCTGACTTTAGAAAGGAAGAAGAGAGGACAGGTGCAGTGGCTCACGCCTGTAATCCCAGCACTTTGGGAGGCTGAGGCAGGCGGATCACTTGAGGTCAGGAGTTTGATACCAGCCTGGCCAACATGGTGAAACCCCTGTCTCCACTAAAAATACAAAAAATTAGCTGGGCGTGGTGGCAGGTGCACATAATCCCTGCTACTTGGGAGGCTGAGGCAGGAGAATCGCTTGAACCCAGGAGGCGGATGTTGTAGTGAGCCAATATCACACCACTGCACTCCAGCCCAGGTGACAGAGCGAGACTCCATCTCAGAAAAAAAAGAAAGAAAGAAGAGTGCTCTTGTTGCATATTATTCAACACTCCCGTTAAAGTCTGGAGCAGCACTCTATAATCCCACATGGGTATTTCTTTAGCAAGACATGATTATTCAAATTAAGAGGGTTTTATAAAGATCATAAATAGCCTTATTCATATAGGCTAAATAATGGGCACCTATAGATCTCAAGTCTTAATCCCTGGAACCTGTAAATGTTACCTAATTAGGAAAAATAGTCTTTGCATATGTGATTGAGCTAAGGAGTTTGACGTGTGAGATTATCCCAGATTGTCTGAGTAGGCCCTAAACATCCTCACACATAACCTTATAAGAGAAAGGCAGAGGGAGATTTGACACACATGGAAGAGAAAAAATGATGTTACTTTGGAGGCAGACAGATTGGAGCAACATGGCCACAAGTCAAGGAATGCTGGCAGCTACCTGAAGCTGGAAGTGGTAAGGACCAGATTCCCTCCCACCGTGAGCCTCAGGTGTGGGTGTGGCCCTGCCAACTCCTTGATTTTGACTCAGTGAAATTGATTTTGGACTTCTGGTCTCCAGAACTATAAGAGAACATACTTCTATCATTTTAAGCGTGAAGTTAGTGGTGATTTGTTATGGCAGCCACAGGAAACAAATATAGTCAGGTTTTGCTGCCAAATGGGCAATGACAAAAAAAAAAGGTGAGTTTTCAGATTTCATATACTTATATTTAGGACTGATATCCAAGTACTTTTAAAAGCGGTTGTTGTGATATCTTGTTCATTTATAGCCCTTCAGAATGGCAGACATGGGCCTGGAGCTGCTGCTAGCCTTGCTCACTGTGGCGGTGAGATGGGCGTTGAGGCATGTTGAAGATATAAGGGCAGATGGGCCTATCCAATAGAGAATTTTGAGCTGGGAGAGCAGAATGTTTTACCTAAGGGCAATCTAGCCTTACTGATTCAAGCAGTAGCTGGGCGTCCCCACAGGTAGGTGACTCTCAAGAGCCTAGATAAACAAGCACAGGTAAGGGTGTCTGGGTATCAGGTATCAGGTGAGGTTCAGGGCAAGGGCTAAGATATTGGGGATCATGGTAGCAGACAGGTTACTGCAACAGTATGAATATATGTGTCTCTCCAAAATTCTTATGTTTAAGTTTAAGTTCTTATGTTAGAACTTAAACCCCAAAGTAATAGTATTAAGAGGTAGGGCCTTTAGGAGGTAGTTAGGCCATAAGGGCTCCACCCTCATGGATGGGATTAATATCCTTATAAAAGAAGACTCCAGAGTTGCCTGGTCCTTTAATCTCTTCTGCCATGTGAGGATACAGTGTTCATCCCTTTTTGTCCCTTTCTACCATATAAGGACATAGCAGTAAGGTACCATCTTGGAAGCAGAGACTGAGCCCTCAGCAGACACTGAATCTGCCAGCACCTTGATTTTGGACTTCCCAGCCAGCAGAACTGTGAGAAATAAATTTCTGTTGTTTATAAATCACTCATCTAAGGTGTTTTGTTATAGCAGCACAAATGGACTAAGACAGCTACTATAATAGAAATGGAAAAAATAGGAACTGATACAGAAGCCCAGTTGGATGAATGTGTGTGGGTGTGTGGGTGTGTGTGTGTGTGTTTGTATAGGCCAGGAGAGTTGGATGACAAAGGTTCTTTATTAGAGAATATCTTGGGGTGGGAATGATGACTTAGGTAGAATGTGGGCTCTTCAGGATCTTGAACTACACTAGCAGCAGGAAAAACCCAAATGAACCCCACAGGGGAGTGACTTGGGGAGCAAAGCAGGAGCCTGGACCAGTTCTGAAGGGCTTGCCATGGGCCAGGACAAGAAGGAGACATGGCCAATTCTCAGCCTGAGGAGGGGATGCTGAGGCTCCAGAGCCTGTTGCTTCACGCTCAGCTTGACCAAGAAACTGGGGTAAGTAGGGTATGAGGTGGGAAGATAAGTGGGTCCAGCAATAGAGAGCCGCAGGCCAATGGAGGGAAAATCTTTGGGGGCATTGGCGGTGGGAGGAGAGAAGACCTGCTGACATTGTCTTTGTCTTTTTAGTTTGTTTGAAAGTCAACTTCCTGATGATAAAATGGTCCTCATATCATGAGGCAACTGTCAGTCTATGATGAAATTACTTAAAATCTCCAATTAAAAACTCATTACGTTTATCTGAAGGCTATTTTGAAAGTTATGATCTAATCTAAATGGCCAACACAAGACTTGGTTAAATAAACTATGGGCATCTATGCGACCAAATGTTTTATAGCCATTACAATTATGTTTATAGAGAGTTTCTAAAGGCCTGGGAAAATGTTTATGCTATAATGCTGTGTTAAAAAGGCAGGATACAAGATTGTTTATCGACTACCAAGAGACCAAATAAAAACTATGCATGAAAAACAATCTAGTAGAAAAGCCACCAAAATATTAATATAGTGATAGCCTCTAGAGGGTGAGACTAAGAGTATTTTTTTTTTTTTTTTGAGATGGAGTCTCGCTCTGTCACTCAAGCTGGAGTGCAGTGGCGCAATCTCGGCACACTGTAAGCTCCACCTCCTGGGTTCATGCCATTCTCCTGCCTCAGCCTCCCGAGTAGCTGGGACTACAGGCGCCCGCCACCACGCCTGGCTTATTTTTGTATTTTTAGTAGAGACGGGGTTTCACCGTGGTCTTGATCTCCTGACCTCGTGATCCGCCCGCCTCGGCCTCCCAAAGTGCTGGGATTACAGGTGTGAGCCACCAAGCCCGGCCGACTAAGAGTATTTTTAAATCATCTTTCTACTTTTCTATTTTTCCAATTATCTGTGCATCACTTTTTCTTGTAGTTGTTTTCCTGTTTTATATACATTAGTTTTGTCATGGGAAGGACCCAAGAAATTCTCCTTTCTGTAAAAGCTCACACCTTACTTTTTACAAATAATCTGAATTCAAAGCATTTTGTGTTTCAAAGGGCAATGATATCTACAAAAAAAGGGTATTGCATTAACATTTCTGATTATATGAACTCTAGATACAAAAGGCAAAAAATAAACAGATTCTCCCTCCAAAAATCAAGCCTCAGGAGAAATGATCTTATTATTTTTTCTTTTCCCATAAGATCCAACTGGCAAGAAACTTTAGGCTGTGGAAAAGCATTAGACAGTCATAATATGGTGCAACATGGCTTTAATAATGTCATTTAAACCCTTTCACTGCAGGAAGAGGCTGCTTTAGCGATGAGTGTGGCAGAGGAGAAGCTGTCTCATACTAGCCTGCGGATTTCCTTTATGGAGTGAATCCCTTAAGATTCTTCTCAAGAGCTGGGTGCAGTGGCTTATGCCTGTAATCCTAGCACTTTGGGAGGCCAAGGTGGGCCTTCGAGACCAGCCTGACCAACCAGGAGAAACCCCATCTCTACTAAAAATGCAAAATTAGCCGGGTGTGGTGGTGCATGCCTGTAATCCCAGCTACTCAGGAGGCTGAGGCAGGAGAATTGCTTGAACCCGGGAGGCAGAGGTTGCAGTGAGCTGAGATCGCACCACTGCACTCCAGCCTGGGCAACAAGAGCGAAACTCCATCTCAAAAAAAAAAAAAAAAAAAGACTCTTCTCAGGTATTATCTCTTCTATGATGCCTTTCCTTTACCCCAAGCTGGAATAAATGTCCTTGTTTCCTCAGTACCCGGTGTAGGCCTCCTTCCCTGGCCTTATCATATGACATAATCTCACCACGAGGCTGTAAGAGTCGCAGAGTGGCAGCAACAGTGTTTTATTTACAGTGCTCTTCACAGCACCTAGCAGAACTGGCAGATTGTGGGTGCTGAATAAATGTTTGTTAAATGAACTGAGTAATTCTCCCAAAGTGTGAGAGAAATTGTATTCGTTTCCTAAGGCTGCCATAACAAAGTACTGCAAACTGGGTGACTTAAGAAAAATGTAATCTCTCACAATTATGGAAGCTAGGAGTCTTAAATCAAGGTGTTGGCAAGGTTGGTTCCTGCTGGAGGGCTCTGATGGGGGCAGGGCTGTTCCATGCTTCTCTCAGCTTCTGGGTGTAATCCCACATTCTCCTTGACTTTCAGCGGTATCATCCAACCTCTTCTTGCATGTTCACATGGTGTCTCCTCTGTGTCTCTGGGTCCATGTGTCCAATTGTTCCTTTTTTTTTTTTTTTTTTTGAGACAGTCTTGCTCTGTTGCCCAGGCTGGAGTGCAGTGGCATGATCTTGGCTCACTGCAACCTCCACCTCCGGGGTTCAAGTGATTCTTGTGCCTCAGCCTCCCGAGTAGCTGGGATTACAGGCGTCTGCCACCATGCCCAGCTAACTTTTGTATTTTTAGTAGAGATGGGGTTTCACCATGTTGGTCAGGCTGGTCTCAAACTCCTGACCTCATGATCTGCCCACCTCAGCCTCCCAAAATGCTGGGATTATAGGCGTGAGCCACTGCACCTGGCCTGTTCCCCTTTTTATAAGGACATCAGTTACGTATAAGGACATCAGTTACACTGGGTTTAGGGCCCACCCTAATCCAGTTTGGCCTTAACTCAGTTACATCCACAAAGACCCTATTTCCAAAAATGTCACATTTACAGATACTGGGATTAGGACTTGAATGTATTTTTGTTTAACTCACAACAGAAACTATAGCTATCGCTAGCTATATAGTATATAGTAGAGTAGAGATGCTCAATGAAGTGGTAATAACCAGCTGATGTACCCAGTATAATATATGGACTCTGCAGCGAGTATAAGATCATTTCTCCAGAGGCTTGATTTTTTTTGGGGGAGAATCTGTTTATCTTTTCGCCCTTTGTATCTAGAGTTCATAATTTGGAAATGTTAATGCAATAACATTTTTCTTTGTAGATATCATTGCTCTTTGAAACACAAAGTGCTTTGAATCAGATTAATTTCGAGAAAGTAGGGTGTGAGCTTTTTCAGAAAGGAGAGTTTCTTTAGTCCTTCATACGAAAAGAGTAATATATATAAAATGGGAAAACAACTAAGAGAAAAAGTGGGCCGGGCACGGTGGCTCATGCCTGTAATCCTAGCACTTTGGGAGGCCGAGGTGGGTGGATGACCTGAGGTCAGGAGTTCGAGACCAGCCTGACCAACATGGTGAAACCCTGTCTTTACTAAAAATACAAAAATTCGCTGGGTGTGGTGGCACGTGCCTGTAGTTCCAGCTACTAGGGAGGCTGAAGCAGGAGAATCACTTGAACTTGGGAGGCGGAGGTTGCAGTGAGCCAAGATTGCACCATTGCATTCCAGCATTCCAGCCTGGGTGACAGAGTGAGACTCTGTCTCAAAAAAAAAAAAAAAAAACAGAAAAAGTGATGCATAGATAATTTTGAAAAATAGAAAAGTAGAAAGATGACTAAACAGATACTCTTAGTCTCACCCTCTAGAGGCTATCACTATATTAATATTTTGATGGATTTTCTACTAGGTTATTTTTCATGCATAGTTTTACTTTTGTTTGTTTGTTTGTACTCTATAAACAATCTCATAAACTGCCTTTCTCACAGAGCATTGTCACATACTGGGCAGACTGGGCACCTGAGACACAGTCCTGGGTAACCAGGAGCAGAAGACTGGTTCATTATGAAATCCATAAGGCGCAGCTGAGCGGGAATTTGGAGAGCCAAGCAAGTGGATACTAAAGGAAGGAAGAAACGAAATTTCAGAAATTAGGCAATGTTGCCAAGAGTGGGGAGATCAGAATTTGGGTTTAATGGAGGAAAAGAACAGTTTGCTGAAGTCTACCCAAAGACTTTTCCTAGGCTGTTTAACCACTGCACATGTGTGTTGGTCTTTGGCCCATGATATTTGCTTAGCATCTGACCCTAGATACATATACATCAGGGATTTGGCACCAAATGAGGCATGAAAGGAAAAAGCAGAGGATTTTTCTCCTAGGAACCAGAAAAGCAAAACAAATGTGTTGGCTCTACGTACTATAACAGGATCTGAGGGAAACACATTGAACTCTATATTCTACAGTTGTTCTAATTGTGCATTTTACTTTCTGACAAATAGAGCCTCTAAGAATTGGTAGCATATTTGGCAGAGATTAAACTCTAGGTTGGGCGCTGTAGCTCACACCTGTAGTCCCAGCACTTTGAGGGGCCAAGGTGGGCAGATCACTTGAGGCACGGAGTTCAAGACCAGCCTGGCCAACATGGCAAAACCCTGTCTCTACTAAAAATACAAAAAATTACCCAGACGTGGTTGTGCATGCCTGTAGTCCCAGCTACTCAGGAGGCTGAGGCACAAGAATTGCTTGAACCCAGAAGGTGGCGGTTGCAGTGAGCCAAGACCATGACACCGCACTCCAGACAGGCAAGACTGTCTCAAAACAACAACAACAACAACGAGATTAAGTTCTAATATATGGCCATATGGTAAATTTTATATTCATATTCAACATACTACTCTGAGATTTGAAGAGCGAAAGGCATGCTGTTGTTTTTCTTTGAAAACAGAATTTAAAAAAAAATATTTATTATTCTTTAGAAAGAGTAATTAATAATATCAAAATGGGAAATATCTCAGTAAATAAATGCCCTAAGATGGAATAGTTCCTATAAGCTATTCCTTTGTGAGAGCAACTTTTCCTAAAATCTCAAAGGAACTGGCTACTGCTTAATCTGAGAGGGAGGCAGGACAGAACCTTAACGTTTCTGTAGTAAGACACTTAAGCCCTCATACTTGCAATCCCTTACTTTAAGTTACTTGTCCGAGAATATCTAAGCTTATGCAAATTTTAGACTGAATAACAGAAGGCGAAAGGAAAAATTAATGAGTTGAAATGCTCTTGCTTTGATTAGGACCATGACATTTGAGTTTAGTTTAGTTGAAGTAAACATATTAACAAGCCAGGGAGAAAGATAAGGAGGAGACAACATGTGAGAAGGCTGAACCAATCAAAGCAGGAGACCCAGGATGTAGATATATGAAAATTCCAGGGAAGACTGTTTACCTTCCAGACTCCAGAACAGGAGACTGGAATTTACAAAGGCAAAAAAGGTGAGAACTGGGCCTTATCAAGCAACCATAGTTTTCAGTTGCTTCATGCATGCCTTGGGTCTGTTTTGATAACCAGCATATCTTTTGTAACCCAGGCAAGAAGGAAAAATATGTGTCCTACTGAAGGGGCTGGACTAGATTGTGAGATGGGCTCTGAGCATTCCAGCCTCAAAGATAATTAAGACTCAAGAAGTTTTCTTCTTGAGCAAGAGTTCAGGAAAAGTTTATACTGACTTCACAACTGGCTCCGTCCAAAAGTTTCAGCACCCTTTTGTTGGAAGTATTAACTTACTTGACCCCTAGTTTGTACATAAAACTGGCTAAGGAGAAAGGAGGCAACATGAAAATGGATTTTAAAAATCTGGTTTTGAACTATGCCTGGCATGCTAAAATATTTAATTCTTCAACACTTGGCATTTAGAGAAGAGGGTGGATTTAAACAGACCAGCTGGCTAATTACACTTTGCCAACATTCCTACTGGCTGCTTACTGGATGAGTCCTGTTTATGTCAAAGTCTAACTCTGTCCTTTATCCCTTATCATGGCCAAGAAATGGAATCCCATGCATTTTACTTAATATGAAATGTTCTGGTGAAACCCAAAGCAACAAAGGCCACTTTACTTTCTTGGTGAGCTGGACAAGGCAGGTGGTACTTGAAGGTTGTGGAGAAGTCTCTGGACAGGCTTAAAGTTATGAACAACTAAGATTCCAGCTTACCACCCTCCCCACCTCCTTTTATTTATTTATTTAGAGACAAGATCTTGCTCTGTCACCTAGGCTGGAGTGCTGGGTTGTGCTCCTAGCTCACTGCAGCCTCGAAATCCTGGCCTCAAATGATCCTCCTGCCCTAGCCTCCCGAAGTGCAAGGCCCACCTCCTTTTAGTGAAGACAATTTCTTATCCTTAATTAAGATATTGTGAAGGCTGGGCAAAGTGGCTCACGCTTGTAATTCCAGCACTTTGGGAGGCTGAGGTGGGCAGATCCCCTGGGCCCAGGAGTAGGAGATTAGCCTAGGCAATATGGTGAAACCCCATCTCTACAAAAAATACAAAAATGAGGCAAATGAGCCATGTGTGGTGATGTGCACCTGTAGTCCCAGCTACTTGGGAGGCTGAGGTGGGAGGCTCACTCCAGTGTAAAGACATTTTAATTAAATAAATTTTTGAAAAGTAAAAACACTGTGCTGACCAGACAAAACATATCCATGAGCTGTATTTTGCTTTAAGGGCTACCAATTTGTGCCTGCTATCTAGTGACAGCTCAAAATTGAAGGTCTGAATTTTTGGGCTCCACTTAATTTGTTAAAAGTGGCTTGCAAAATTCCTTTATAGGAGAGGAAGCGATTGTCCAAACCTTCTGCATGTTCTAAAATTAGGTAAAAACATTTTTCCTGTACCTTTTCTAGTGCCATTAAATGAAGTGTCCTTGGAAGGAAGATGTTCATCTTGGAAATTGCTAGGTGAGGGTTGCCCTTCACTTTCTCAATGAATAGCTATCAGTAAATACTCAGGGTCCCCCTCCATCACCCCCACTCCAATCTCAGGGGTTATCAGCACACCACTCTGGACCGCTCCTTAATCCCAGGCGTACCGAGCTCTGCTATGTACTTCCGAAATCCCAGTGGCACCATAAAGGAAGCAAGCCATCGTTACTGTGATTTTTAAGTCAGTTTTGTGAATAAGGCCGGAAGTTTTTGTTGATGAGAAAGAGAGATTACTGTGTTGCTTTGTATAAATAAATAAAAATAAATTCCTCTTACGGTGGGTGCTCCTATGGGGAGAAGTTTGAATGGGTATGACTTACAGTAGGGATAGTAATATCTAGACAAGGATAGAACTATGGCTTTTAAAATCCTCTGAGGCTCCAGAGCCTTATTTTTAGACGCCTTACCTGAGAATTTCTGAGAATTTCTCTCTAAACTCCTCAATAAGGATATTACTAAAAAATAGCTTTAATACATAGTATATATTCCTAAGCACACATCTGTGCAAACCTTTCCTCTGGCTGGACCACAGCCTTCAGGATCTTCTGCTACAGTTAGACATAAATATCCATGCTCCAGGCTGCCACAGCAAAAATGACACCAGCAAACAGTTACCAACCACTTATGGTATATCTAGTACTGTGTATATAAAAAGTGAAATAGAAATATGTATCAGCTGGATGATACAAAGAAGAGGGCTATCAGACTAGCTGGAGTAAAGAGTTAGAAAAGTGGGCTGGAGATAGACTATAGGGAGTTTTGCAAGCTAGACTGAGGAGCTCAGACATTTTCCTGGAGGTAGGGAGCCATTGAAAGTTTTTGAGCAGGGAAGTGAAATGATGGAAGAGGCTTTTGGAAAGCTTAACCAGGCAGACATCTGCAAGATGGTTCAGAAGGGGGACAGACTAGAGGCTTAGAAATCAATAATAATAATAAATTCAAGCATAAAATCATCTAAAGACTTACAGTGACAATAGGATACTGAGTTACAGTGAGGAATAGCTAACATTAACTGCGTGCTGTCCATATGTGTTGTGAGTGCTTTATATGCACTAGTTAATATTTTCAACAACATGTAGAGGGGGATGATAGTAAAATCACTCTTTTTCATATAAGGAAACTGAGGCTTAGAGCTGTGAAAACACTTGCTCACTGTTAACTGGCTAAGAAGTATCAGAGCTGGAATTCAAACCCAGGTAGTCTGCCTTTAGGGCCTTTGCCTTCAATCAAGCTCTACAATGCCTTTTAGCTACTTGTAGCCAAGGGTCCCAGACCCTGGCCCTCCTCTGCCACTGCGGTAAGGCTGGGGCCCAGCCTGGGACTCTTATCACCCTGCCTCATCGTCTATTTTGTTCGTTGACAGACCTCTTCCTCAGATAGCATCCTTGCCCGGGTGTCAACTTCAAGAAACTCAAAACACTTGCCAAGGCTTGCACCTATTTCAAAGGAAACTTGTGAGCAAAGAAGCGGAAAAGATGTGACATAAATACTGTACAAATATCCCTCATGACTGCTCACCACATTCTAGTAGAAGAAGGAAGGAAATTCAGGTCTTTCTGCCCTGTTGCTTGCCATTGGACATTAATGATGTTACCTGCCTGGCCTCATTGGCCTTGGTTCAGTGGTTTTAGGATGCATTTACTTCCCAGACGGGACAGTTGGAGCTCATGTAATTTTAAATTGTTCAGTGTTTTACTGGCATCCTTTTGTCACCATTGGATGGAGAAGATTTATTGTGAACTCAAACTGACTACATGTTTTTTTCAAAGCTACTGTGAAAGATCCCAAACGTTTTGAGCCATAGATCATCCAGGCAAATACAATCGTATAAGAATAAAACCAAGATGTTTACCATTGATTTATTTATTTTATTTTATTTATTTTGAGACAAAGTCTTGCTCTGTCACCCAGGCTGGAGTGCAGTGGTGTGATCTTGGCTCACTGCAACCTCTGCCCCCCAGCTTCAAGCGATTCTCGTGACTCAGCCTCCCAAGTAGCTGTGACTATAGGCATGTGCCACCACACCCGGCTAATTTTTGTATTTTTGAGTAAAGACGAGGTTTCACCATGTTGGCCAGGCTGGTCCCAAACCCCTGACCTCAAGTGATCTACCTGCCTTGGCCTCCCAAAGTGCTGGGATTACAGGTGTGAGCCACCATACCCGGCCTGACATTGAAATTTTTAAAAAAACATTTGTTCTCACAAATTAAAAGCCTGATGCAGAGTCAACCAGAAGGTGACCTAATTAGATTATGTTTAAATTAAGGTAATTCCAGCCGGGCGTGGTGGCTCACGCTTGTAATCCCAGCACTTTGGGAGGCCGAGGTGGGCGGATCACAAGGTCAGCAGATCGAGACCACAGTGAAACCCCGTCTCTACTAAAAATACAAAAAAGTAGCCAGGCGTGGTGGCGGGTGCCTGTAGTCCCAGCTACTCGGAGAGGCTGAGGCAGGAGAATGGCATGAACCTCGGAGGCGGAGCTTGCAGTGAGCCGAGATTGCGCCACTGCACTCCAGCCTGGGCGACAGAGCGAGACTCTGTCTCAAAAAAAATTAAGGTAATTCCATACAGGTTGCATGGAATAATTTATTTATTTTTATAATTATGAAATTTTCCTGTATAAAGATAGCTATGAACTTAGAGAACATTAATTTTGGCTAGGACTCTAAATTATGTTTACTCTTTTTATATTTCCTAATAATGCTGCAGTGTTAGAGGAATTCTATTGTAGAAAAACAGAGAATACTTTAATTGTAGACCTAAACTATTTATAAATTATTGTCGTCATCTCCTACAATGGAGGAGCTTAACACACACGTGGCCGGGCGCGGTGGCTCACGCTTATAATCCCAGCACTTTGGGAGGCTGAGGCGGGCGGATCACGAGGTCAGGAGATCGAGACCATGGTGAAACCCTGTCTCTACTAAAAATACAAAAAAAAAAAATTAGCCGGGCGTGGTGGTGGGCGCCTGTAGTCCCAGCTACTTGGAGAGGCTGAGGCAGGAGAATGGCGTGAACCCGGGAGGCGGAACTTGCAGTGAGTCGAGATCGCGCCACTGCACTCCAGCCTGGGCGACAGAGCGAGACTCTGTCTCAAAAAAAAACAAAAAAACAACAACAAAAAAAAACACACGTATTTGATTTGACACCAATTTCAGCAAAACATTTATTGAGGTTGTGCACATAACTAAATCCATGTGGTGAGGTTTTATTGCTAGGTTGCATTCTCTGTGCTGAGTTATATCAACAATAATTTGTTTACTGTTTTAGCAGGATGACCTCTGCACTAGTCAGAGGTCAGGCCTAGCTACATTCTACTGCATCAGCACATCAACCTATTGATTAATTGTTGAGTCTTTTTTTAAGTTTAAACTTTGGCCAGGCAGTGATTGAAATGGATTTATTTTTGCAAGTAAGCAGATTACAGAGGCAAGCAGCCTTAGAAGGACTATTGTGAAATCATGAAATAATGTTTTTTGGAAAGTTAAACAAATGTCTTTATTTCATAAGATAAACATCTAAATCAGAGTGGGTGCACAGGCAGTTCTGTAGTTGTCAACATTTAAATACGCATTGGTAGACTTGTCAATTTTCTATAAAAGTATGTTACTGAGATCTGTAACGTCAAGGATGATTTTTTTTTTAGACGGAGTCTCGCTGCAATGCCCAGGCTGGAGTGCAATGGTGCAATCTCAGCTCACTACAACCTCCACCTCCAGGGTTCAAGTGATTCTCCTGCCTCAGCCTCCTGAGCAGCTGGGATTACAGGCGTGTGCCACAATGGCTGGCTGATTTTTTTATTTTTAGTAGAGATGGCGTTTCACCACATTGGCCAGGCTGGTCTCTAAATCCTGACCTCAAGTGATGCACCTGCCTCAGCCTCCTAAAGTGCTGGGATTACAGGTGCCTGGCCAACTTCAAGGATATTAAACTCATGAAACTAGTTTAAAAAATTTTAAGTAATCCCTATTTGATTTTGTATGGGTCTCATTTTAGTCAGAATTGGTATTAAAAAGTAGGACTTTTTTTTTTTTTAACAGTAGAGAAAGTTCATCAAATCCTTGAGGAAAAGTTTAACATTTAGGTCACTCTTCCTAATAATATTGAGTTTGTAGAACTGATTGATCGAGAACTAAGAATTCTGTTTCTTCTTAGGAGCTTTAAAAATTGATTTCAGAGAATCAATTTTTAAAAGTCAACCTTCCCCAAATCCACATTTCTTATTAAATTTTACTTTATGCTATTTTACTGTATTTTCCTTAATTTTTTATCCACAGAATTGAGGGTTTTTTTTTCCATTTAAACAATAAAATTCATTAAAATGGTTTTTGGACTGATGAAATCTTAAAAACAATCTGTTTCTTAAAAATTTTAGACCCATGTTGTATACAAACATCTTGTAATAAAAGAGTCAATGATAATGTATGAAAGAGCCCCTCACTACCTTCGCATCCCCATGATACCTCCAGCTGCAGTGCTGTGCTCAGCTCTCATCCTGAGGGGCTTACAAACACACAGCTCTATTAACATGTGGACAAATTACTTTCCAGTTCCCTCCTCCCCCACATTTCTATTTCATTTTCATAACATTCATTTTTTGATAAACCTGTAACAGACTTTATATGATAAATAATGGTTGAAACAGCCGGGCGTGTTGGCTCATGCCTGTAATCCCAGAACTTTGGAAGGGCAAGGCAGGTGGATCACCTGAGGTCAGGAGTTCGATACCAGCCTGGTCAATAGGGTGAAACCCCATCTCTATTAAAAAAATACAAAAATTAGCTGGGTTTGGTGGTGGGTGCTTGTAATCCCAGCTACTCAAGAGGCTGAGGTAGCAGAATCATTTGAACCGGGGAGGCAGAGGTTGCAGTAAGCCGAGATCACGCCACTGCACTCCAGCCTGGGTGACAGAGCAAGACTCGGTTTCAAAAAAACAAAAACAAAAGCAAAAAAACTGTTGAAGCAACTGATTAAACAAATATGTCTCATTAGGGAATCTTTTATTTGGCCGTATTACTCTTGTCCACTGTCAGGTAATTCTTTGTTTGTGTCCAGGAGAATCTAGAGATGCGTTCTGTCTACACTCTGTCAGGACCATAAACAATTTATTTCTGTCCCATATTATTACTTCTATGATCAAGAAGAGCAGGGTTCTGGAGAGCCTTACAGAGAGGGTCATCTGAAACAGATTTTGATGACTTTCAACCATTCCTTTCCTGTCTGTCTTGCCCTCTCTTCTCTTTCTCTTTTACTTTCACTCTTTTCTTTTCTCTTTCTTTTTCCTGTGTTTGTTAGGAACGCACGATTGTTGTCGATTTTAGGGGTAAACCAGAATCTGTTTTAGTCAGGGTTTTCCAGAGAGACAGAATCAATTATATGTGTGTGTGTATATATATATATATGATGATAAAATGTTTTTAATTACATATAATGCCTCTATATATTATTATATATAACATATTTGTATTTTATATATATATGTTTTGCATTGGTAACTATGAATTTTATTATGTGGACATCCACTGTGGCATGCATCTGTACAAACCTTTCAGGCCGTGGTCCACAGCTGGGTTATGAATAAAAAGGCATACATTTTTCTCTCATTTTATTGCAATGAAGTTTACCGGTACAGAAAAGTCACATGACATTGGTGGGTCAGATTTCTTAAAACCTGCAACATGAGGAACTCTAAATACAGTAAATATTGTTACACATTCAGACTTCCAAAGTACAAGTACTTGGAAACAGTTATGCCCCTCACCAAGCTAGATTGAGGACTTGAAGTCCAACAGCATCTGAAATGCTGTGAAGGCATAACTTTACAAAAGAGCAATGTAAGCTTACAGAACTTGCCTTTATTAAAGTGATATGTTTATGTTATTCCAGCACCTTCACAATTTAATGAACCAAATTTACTATACTTCACTTCTACAAACCTAGATGAAACATGAAAACGAAGCCATACAGTATAAATTGCAACTTCAGGAAAAGTTCCTGCTTTATTATTCCACATAATTTTTCCCATGTAAAATCAATGTCCAATAGTTCCTGGTATGTGGGAAGATAATATTTGTTAAAGTCACAATGAAGCCTTATTGATGGAAGCTTGGCTATATAAACAGCACAAGTTAGGCCGGGTGCGGTGGCTCACGCCTGTAATCCTAGCACTTTGGGAGCCCGAGGCGGGCGGATCACGAGGGCCGGAGATCAAGACCATCCTGGCTAACACGGTGAAACCCCATCTCTACTAAATATACAAAAAATTAGCTGGTCGTGGTGGCGGGCGCCTGTAGTCCCAGCTACTCCGGAGGCTGAGGCAGGAGAACCGCGTGAACCCGGGAGGCAGAGCTTGCAGTGAGCCGAGATCGCGCCACTGCACTCTAGCCTGGGCGACAGAGCGAGACTCCATCTCAAAAAAAAAAAATAAATAAAAATAAATAAATAAACAGCACAAGTTGAGAAAAGGTTTAATCTCCAAACCTATTAGACTGGATGAGGTAAGATCAGTATCGGCCACCTTGCAGCATTACAGGTCTCATTCCCATTGGAGGTCGAGGAGGCCCACCCTAGTATGGGGGCACTGTTGGCAGTCCCTGCCCATATGGGGGGATAGCACCAGGAAGGTATCCTGGCATGCCTTGATGATGACCACCATACTGACCATGACACGGTACTGGGGGTCTCACTCCTTGTTGCTGTGGGATGCCTGGCTATGGTGGCATCATACCTCCAATTGGTCCAACTGGTGGATTACTGATGGGGGCCTCTCCTTGCAGAAGAAGATTATGTTGATCTCTAGGTAACTGTGCCCTTCTCTCTTCCAGATATATACCCTCACTGGATGGATCAACTTACTGGTTGCATTGGTTGTTACAAGTGTAGCAGGCTTACTTGTTATTGAAGCTGCTGGTTTAGCTGCAGTACTATTTGTTGTACTAGTGGTTGAATCTGTAGACTGTGTATAAGCAGAGAATATAGGCTTTGGGGGTGCTGTAGTTGTTTCAGGGGTACTATTTAAGGGTTTGAAATCTGTACCAACAGGTTCTTGGACAGCTGCCTGAGCCTGTCCAGCACTGGAGAAAAGAGGCTTCGTAACTGGAGGCTGTGGAGCAGGTATAGTTGCTGTTGGTGCAGGTGGTCTGTTAAGAATACCTGGCGCTGAAACAGCCTGCGTTTGGGTCACTGGAGGAATTCTAGGATGTGGAATGGGGGCAGGGGAGTGGAGGGGATACCTGGTGACATTCCAGGCATTAGAAGTGGTATTCCTGGTCCAGGTGGTATATTCCACCCATTGGCATCATTATGCTTTCACTGCAAAATGACTGTGTGCATTTTCTTTGATGATGCAATCCAGGTGGGATGGCTGGCATAATTGGTGGCATTCCTGGCATCAGAGGAGGAACACCTGGCATTAATGGAGTTATGCCTAGAGGCATTCCTGGTGCTCCTGGTACTGGCGGCAGTTCTGGCTGTGCCACTGGAGGAATATAACCTTGTTGAAATTGAATAGGTTGTGGCTGAAATGAAGTTGAGCCTGCAGAGTCGTTGTCATCATATTCATCAGAATCATCTTGTTCTTTCTTTTTTTGACTTTCTTGTGTCTGTTCAAGAAGTCGTCGTCCTTCATCCATGTCTTTTTCTGGAATACCTTCCATACCATATATTTCCAATTCTATGTCTGTTATCCCAGGTATTGCATTTAGTACAGCATCTATTATTTCTTTATGCACCTGCATGCAATGAATAGCTAAGCCAGGTCCTGGATACAATTTCTTGTGACATATATGACATTTAAAATGCTTTGCTTTTTGGTGCTGTATAAGGATCTTCTCATCACCAAAATCTCTATTACAATACCAGCACCACGGCTTCAGCTGCTGCTTCTTCTTGCCCCATAACTGCGCTCTACCAGCAAAGTAAAAGGGAGGAGAAAAGCAGCAGGAGAAAGAAGGCAAAAAATCACTCACGTTCCCAACCAAATGGTTACCACTGCATCCTACAGGAAGCAGACACAAAATGCTATATTATATTATAAATATATACTTATAAGCATATTTATGAGTGTTTATAAGTATATTATAAATATATTTATTTATTTTTTTATTTGAGTTGGAGTCTTGCTCTGTTGCACAGGCTGGAGTGCAGTGGCCTGATCTCAGCTCACTGCAACCTCCGTCTCCCAGGTTCAGCACTTCTCCTGCCTCAGCTTTCTGAGTAGCTGGAACCACAGACGCATGCCACCACGCTCAGCTAATTTTTGTATTTTTAGTAGAGACATGGATTCACCATGTCGGCCAGCCTGGTCTCGAACTTCTGGCCTCGTGATCCACCCGCCTCGGCCTCCTAAAGTTTTGGGATTACAGTTGTGAGCCACTCACTGCATCTGGCCTATATTTATGTATTATACATTTTATATATAACTGATTATATATAAATATAAAAATTATATAATTATATATTAAAATATAATTTCTGTAAAAATTATGTTATAAATATATATGATTTTTATATATTATATATAATCAGTTATATAGTATATATAATTTGCATATATATAGACAGAAAGAGAAAGAGAAAGAGAGAGAGAGAAAGAAAGAGAAAGAGAGAGAGAGAAAGAAAAAGAGAAAGAGAGAGAGAGAAAGAGAAAGAAAAAGAGAAAGAGAGATAGGATAAGGGATTTATTAGGGGAACTTGGCTCCATTACAATTCCAATGATAGACCATTTGCAAGCTGAAGAACCAGGGAAGCCAATAGCATGACTTAATCCAAGTCTGAAGGCCTTGGATTATGTATAACTCAATCTGAGGTTGAAGGCCCAAGTGCCTAGGAGGTGGCTGGTGCAAGTCCTAGAGTCCAAAAGCCCAGAGAACCTGGAGTTTTGACACTCAAGGGCAGGAGAAAGATGTTCCACCTCCAAAGGAGAGAGCATAGACTTCACAAGTGGAGTCACATTTGCCTAGTGGATTACATCCAAATGCCAGTGAGCACTGATTTTGCGACATTGTGGCACAGTGAGTTCAGGGGCAGAGAGGCTCATATTTGAATCCAGCACTTGCTTGCTCTGTGGCTACAGCAAATTACTTAATCTAGCTAACCTCAAATTGTTCAATAAAATAAGGGTAATAAGATTGGTTGTTGTGAGGAATGAATGAAATAATGTATGCCACACTTCCTGGCATAATAAACGGTAGTTTTTATTACCACAGTGTCAGCAATACTTGCCTTGGGGATGTTGTTGGGAGAGAGGAAATCTCAGTAGATTTTGATCACTGGCTTGGCTTCTGGAAAGGCACTTCCTGAATTTACAAAAGTTTTTGTGAGGAAGTAGAGAAAGGAGGGATCACATGTAAAGTGGCTTAGACAATTCGTTGGGTGAGACATTTTGAATTAGAAAAGCTCAAAAGTGGTAAGCACAAAAAATTTACATGACAAAATCAAAATGCTGAGATGCAAGATGGGAAAGGTGGGCTTCAGCTTGAATGACAGCCGTGCTAGAATTAGTTCAATGAGTGCTGTTTATTTATAAAGTCAGTAAGATAGTGGGACGCATAAAAGTCAAAGGGCAGGAAGTGGCTTGTCAGCTTTTCCCAGCACTGGTCTGACCTCAACTGTGGCTACTCTGTGTCTCCCCTTTAAGGAGGATGTGGGGAACTGGCAGAGCTCCAGAGAAGAGCAAAAATGTAATTAAGGCTTGGAAAATAAAGGCTATGAGGAAAGGCCAGAAAGCTGTAGGGTTAGTTAGCTTAGAGAGGAAAGGTCCAACTGATTTGAAGGGTCATTAACAGAAAAACGTCGGTTGTTTCTCATCTCCACAAACAACAGGACAAGAGGAAAGAAGCTTACATTGCACTGGAGAAGGGTTTGGGCTGTGAGAATTGTTAACAAGGAGGCTCTCAAGCCTGTGCTGGCAACTGAAAAAGAAAATGGATTAAAGTGCAACTGCTGTGTGCCCACCCATTCATTCACATTGATTTGCAAAGGGAGTGTGAAGGTGTTTCAGATACCGTTTGTGTAAGTTTGAAAATAAACCTGTTGTTTCCTCTTCATTTGAACTCATTTAGTTGTTTACTATTTAAATCCAGACATTAACAAAAAGTTAGTTTGAAGGTTTAGATGCAAATTAGATCGGTTCAGAACTTTCTAGGTAAGGCCTTGTCCTATTAGGTTGGTTTTGACCACCACAATCTTTTAGGCCAGGCTTATTCACTACATCTCAGGAGAAACTATATTTGGTTGTGACTTTTGGGAAGAGTCGGATAAACTCCAGCGCTGGCATCTATATTATTGTACAGCAAAGCTGCAATGATCTGAACCCGCAGGCCTCTCTTTCATTTTGGCCCTTTGGCTGGCGATAGAAAAGGTGGAGCCCCGCAAGAATTATGAAGAGTTTCAGCTCAGGATGTGGTGGTGTCCAAGTTAGAGAGGGAGGAGTACATTTGTTTCTGTAAATATGTGGTCTCTCAATGATTCCTGCTATGCTTCCAATTTAGGTGACTGAATTCAGTTTGGATACTTCTGCCACAAAGTGAAGGCATGCTTAGTAAGGATTTTTTTTTTTTTTTTTTTTTGAGATGAAGTCTTACTCTGTCACCCAGGCTGCAGTGCAGTGACATGGTCTTGGCTCACTGCAACCTCTGTCTCCCAGGTTCAAGCGATTCTCCTGCCTCAGCCTCCCAAGTAGCTGGGACTACAGGCACGTGCCAACACACCCGGCTAATTTTTGTATTTTTAGTAGAGATGGGGTTTCACTATGTTGGTCAGGCTGGTCTTGAACTCCTGACCTTGTGATCTGCCCGCCTCAGCCTTCCAAAGTGCTGGGATTACAGGCGTGAGCCACCCCGCCTGGCCGAGACAGAGTCTTACTCTGTCCCCCAGGCTGGAGTGCAGTGGTGTGATCTTGGCTCACTCAACCTCCGCCTCCTGGGTTCAAGCAATTCTCCCGCCCCAGCCTCCCAAGTAGGTGGGACTACAGGCATGCACCACCACACCCAGCTAATTTTCTTTGTTTTGTTTTGTTTTGTTTTTTGTAGAGACAAGGTTTCACCATGTTGGCCAGGGTGGTCCCCAGCTCCTGACCTCAAGTGATCCACTAGCCTAGGCCTCCCAAAGTGCTGGGATTACAGGTCTGAGCCACCTCGCCCAGCCTTAATGAAGATTTCAAAAAGACTAAAAGAGCTTTACCCATCATATTTCTGTTCTCCTTTCCATCTACCTCCTTTCTATCTACCTCTTTCCATTAGCATTTCTGTTATTAATTTTCAATTACCTTAGTAATACAGAACAATATATCTTGGGATATTTCCATGTTTGCATGTATAGCTCTACTTCCTTTAACTACTGCTTTTTTATTCCTTGGTATAGATATACTGTCATTTATTTTTGACATAATTTAAAAATACTTTAGTAATAATAGTGAAGGCAGAATAATGGTTACCTTTGGAGGGGTGTTGGTTGGATGTGGCGTGCAGGAATATCCGGGAGGATGCTATAAATAAATATTCTATATTTGGCTCTGAGTGGTGATTACATGGGTGTATACACGTATATAAAATTCTCATTTTTATACTTTACATACTTTATTGTGTGTAAATTATACCTCAATACAAAAGTTTTTAAAGTGAACTAAAATCATCATATTTTAAAGATATTATAAAGTGTTAAAACTAATTTCTAAAGAAATAGGACAGGGATGCAGAAAAGGAGAGGTGGGGAGGAAGGGAGCTAACATTTATTAAGCACCTTCTATCTGTGTATTATATAATTTCTTATATAATTATCAACAACTCTGTGGAGTGGGTATTTTTTTTTTTTTGCGACAGGCTGGAGTGCAGTGGTGGGATCATGGCTCACTGCAGCCTCAACCTCCTGGGCTCAAGCGATCCTCCCACCCTAGCCTCCCGAGTAGCTGGAACTACAGGAGTGCTTGACCACACCCAGTTAATTTTTACATTTTTTGTAGAGATAGGGTTTCACCATGTTGCCCAGGCTGGTCTTGAACACCTGAGCTAAAGTTATCTGCCCACCTCGGCCTCCCAAAGTGCTGGAATTACAAGTGTGAGCCACTGTGCCCAACCATTTTCTTTTTTTTCTTTTAATTTTTAATTTTTGTGGGTACATAGTAGGTGTATGTATTTGTGGAGTACCTGAGATGTTTTGATATAGGCATAGAATGTGAAATAAGCACATCAGAGTAAATTGGGTATCCATCCCCTCAAGCATTTATGCTTTGAGTTACAAGCAATCCAGTTATACTCTTTTAAGCTATTTTAAAATGTACAATTAAGTTATTATTGACTATAGTCGCTGTGTTGTGCTATCAAATAGTAGGACACATTCATTCTTTCTAACTATTTTTTGGTATCCGTTAACCATCCTCACCTCCCCTCAGCTCCCCACTCCCCCCTCAACCCCAGCCTCTGGTAACCATCCTTCTACTCTGTATGTTCATGAGTTCAATTGTTTTGATTTTTCGATCCCACAAATAAGTGAGAACATGCAATGTTTGTCTTTCTTTGCCTGGCTTATTTCACTTAACATAATGATCTCTGGTTCCATCCTTGTTGTTGCAAATGAATGGCTCTCATCTTTTTTTATAGCTGAATAGTATTCCATTGTGTATGAGTACCACATTTTCTTTATCCGTTCATCTGTTAATGGACACTTAGGTTATTTCTAAATCTTGGCTATTGTGAACAGTGCTGCAACAAACAGATATCTCTTTGATATACTGATTTCCCTTTTTTTTTTTTTTTTTTGAGACGGAGTCTTGCTGTGTTGCCCAGGCTGGAGTACAGTGACTCGATCTCAGCTTACTGCAAGCTCCGCCTCCCGGGTTCATGCCATTCTCCTGCGTCAGCCTCCCAAGTAGCTGGGACTACTTGGGAGTCCCAGCACCTGCCACCACGCCTGGCTAATTTTTTTTATTTTTAGTAGAGATTGGGTTTCACCATGTTAGCCAGGATGGTCTCGATCTCCTCACCTCATGATCTGCCTGCCTCGGCCTCCCAAAGTGCTGGGATTACAGGCGTGAGCCACTGCGCTTGGCCCCAATTTCCTTTCTTTTGGGTATATATTCAGCAGTGGGATTGCTGGATCATATGGTAGCTCAATTTTTAGTTTTTTGAGGAACCTCCAAACTGTTCTCCATAGTGGTTGTACACAGTGTATGAGGGCTCTGTTTTCTCCACGTCTTCACCAGCATTTGTTATTGCCCGTCTTTTGTATATAAGCCATTTTAACTGGGGTGAGATGATATCTCCTTGTAGTTTTGATTTGCATTTCTCTGATGATCAGTGTTGTTGCACCTTTTCCTGTTTCTGTTTGCCATTTATATGTCTTCTTTTGAAAAATGTCTGTTCAAATATTTTGCCTATTTTTGATTGGATTATTGGATTTTTTCCTATAGAGTTGTTTCAGCTTCTTATATATAAGGGTTATTAATCCCTTCTCAGATGGGTAGTTTGCAAATATTTTCTCCCATTCTGTGGGTTGTCTCTTCACTTTGTTGATTGTTTCCTTTGCTGTGCACAAGCTTTTTAACTTGATGTGATCCCGTTTGTCCATTTTTTGCTTTGGTTGCCTGTGCTTTTGTGGGATTTTGCTCAAGGACTTTTTGCCCAGACCAATGTTCTGGAGCTTTTTCTAATTTTTTCTTGTAGTAGTTTCATAGTTTGAAAGAGTGGATATTCGTATTCCATTTTTGTAGACGAGAAGATAGACTTAAAAAGGGTGGCCAGGCTCGGTGGCTCACGCCTGTAATCCCAGCACTTTGGGAGGCTGAGGTGGGCAGATCAGGAGGTCAAGATGTGTCCAGAATTTGTGGGTTCTTGGTCTCACTGACTTCAAAAATGAAGCTGGGGACCCTCGCGGTGAGTGTTACAGTTCTTAAAGGCGGCATGTCCGGAGTTTGTTCCTTCTGATGTTCGGAGTTTCTTCCTTTCTGGTGGGTTCGTGGTCTCGCTGGCTCAGGAGTGAAGCTGCAGACCTTGGCGGTGAGTGTTAAAGCTCTTAAGGCGGGGCGTCTGGAGTTGTTCGTTCCTCCCGGTGGGCTTGTGGTCTCGCTGGCTTCAAGAGTGAAACTGCAGACCTTCGTGGGGAGTGTTATAGCTCATAAAAGCAGTGTGGACCCAAAGAGTGAGCAGCAGCAGGATTTATTGCAAAGAGCAAAACAACAAAGCTTCCACAGTGTGGAACAGAACCCAAGCAGGTTGCCACTGGGGCTTGGGCAGCCTGCTTTTATTCTCTTATCTGGCCCCACCCACATCCTGCTGATTAGTCCATTTTACAGAGATCCGAGTGGTCTGTTTTGACAGGGCGCTGATTGGTGCATTTACAATCCCTGAGCTAGACACAAAGGTTCTCCAAGTCCCCACCACAGTAGCTAGATACACAGTGTGGATTGGTGCATTCACAAACCCTGAGCTAGACATAGGGTGCTGATTGGTGCGTTTACAAACCTTGAGCTAGATACAGAGCGCTGATTGGTGTATTTACAATCCCTTAGCTAGACATAAAGGTTCTCCAAGTCCCCACCAGACTCAGGAGCCCAGCTGCCTTCACCTAGTGGATCCTGCACTGGGGCCGCAGGTGGAGCTGCCTACAGTCCCCCGCTGCCATGTGCCCGCACTCCTCAGCCCTTGGGTGGTGATGGGACTGGGCACCATGGAGCAGGGGGCAGCGCTGGTTGGGGAGGCTGGGGCCGCACAGGAGCCCACGGAGTCTGGCGGGGGAGGCTCAGGCATGGCGGGCTGCATGTCCCGAGCCCTGCCCTGCAGGAAGGCAGCTAAGGCCCAGCGAGAAGGCAGCTAAGGCCCGGCGAGAAACTGAGCACAGCAGCTGCTGGCCCAGGTGCTAAGCCCCTCACTGCCAGGGACCGGCGGGGCTGGCTGACCGCTCCAAGAGCGGGGCCCACCAAGCCCACGCCCACCTGGAACTCGCGCCAGCCCACAAGCACCGTGCGCAGCCCTGGTTCCCGCCCGTGCCTCTCCCTCCACACCTCCCCTCAAGCTGAGGGAGCCGGCTCCGCCTTGACCAGCCCACAAAGGGACTCCCACAGTGCAGCGGCAGGCTGAAGGGCTCCTCAAGTGCCGCCAAAGTGGGAGCCCAGGCAGAGGAGGCACCGAGAGCGAGCGAGGGCTGTGAGGACTGCCAGCAGGCTGTCACTTCTCAAGAAGATCGAGACCATCCTGGCTAACACGGTGAAATTCTGTCTCTACTGAAAATACAAAAAATTATCCGGGCGTGGTGGTGGGCGCCTGTAGTCCCAGCTACTCGGGAGGCTGAGGCAGGAGGATCTTGTGAACCTGGGAGGCAGAGCTTGCGGTGAGCCGAGATGGCGCCACTGCACTCCAGGCTGGGCGACACAGCGAGACTCCGTCTCAAAAAAAAGGGTAAGTTTGCTGAAATTCATACACGCTTGGTAAATAACAGGGCCAGGTGTTGAAATAAGATCATTCCAACTCTATTCTGAACGTAATTCTGAAAAGAGGCTATTGAAGTTTAAGATAGTAGAGCTCAGAGGCTGAGTGAATTGCCCAAGATCATGTCAAATCTACTGGTCTCCTAGCCCACCACACTTTGTTAAAATGTAGTTTTTGAAAAAGATGGGGTCCCACTATGTTGCTCAGGCTGGTCTTGAACTCCTGGGCTCAAGTGATCCTTCTGCGTGAGCCTCCTGAATATCTGGGACTACAAGGCGTGCCACCATGCCCAGCTCCCCACTGCACTTCTGTGCAACAACCGGCTTCCTCTCCATTTAATTTTCAGAATGTCCAATAATGTTATTCTTTTTTAGATCCTGGATGAAAATACAGTGAGGATTTACTGTTGGAGAAACTTCTAGAAATTTCCTACTGTCAAAGAATCAAATATTTGGGCCGGGCACAGTGGCTCACGCCTGTAATCCCAGCACTTTGGGAGGCCAAGACGGGCGGATCACCTGATATAGGGAGTTTGAGACCAGCCTGACCAACATGGAGAAACCCTGTCTCTACTAAAAATACAAAAAATTCACCAAGTGTGGTGGTGCATGCCTGTAATACCAGCTACTTGGGAGGATGAGGCAGAAGAATTGCTTGAACCTGGGAGGCGGAGGTTGCACTGAGCCGAGATCGTGCCATTGCACTCCAGCCTGGGCAACAAAAGCGAGACTCTGTCTCAAAAAAAAAAAAAAAAAAAAAAGAATCAAACATTTAACCTTCGTAAAAGGGCGACCTTAAACTATTTGAGAGCCTGAGAACATTCTTATCATTTTGGCCCTAGGGCAACGTGAAAATTATATGCTCTCATGGAAAATGATTTGTTTTTTAGCCTCACATATGTGTATGAGAGTTAAGCACCTTACTTATTTTGGAAGTTGTGGATGATATATCACTTATTTGAAAGGTGGTAGGAATTGTTCAAACTGACCAAGAAGTATCTGGGGGCAATTTAGGAAATTAATACTAAAGTATGAATTGCACAAACCTCTATATCATTTTGGTTATAGAGACTGTTTTTCCCTTTTCTGGTTACTTCTCAGTTTAATTCATAAAAAATAATAATAATAATAATTAAGGGCCGAGTGTGTTGGCTCACACCTGTAGTGCCTTCCAGCCCTTTGGGAGGCTGAGAAGGGCGGATCACAAGCAAGAGTTCGAGACCAGCCTGACCAACATAGTGAAACTCCGTCTCTTCTAAAAATACAAAATTAGCCAGGTGTGGTGGCGGATGCTTGTAATCTCAGCTATTTGGGAGGCTGAGGCAGGAGAATTGCTTGAACCCGGGAGGCAGAGGTTGCTCCGAATTGTGCCACTGGACTCCAGCCTCAGCGACAGTGTGAGCCTCGTCTCAAAAAAAAAAAAAAAAGTTAAGTTCCTCTTTCTACACTTTTCATTTTTAAAAACATTTTTTTCCTTCATTCTTCTCCACCATAAATTTTTTTTTCTATACTTCTCACTACTGAGTTACATATGTTTTCATTAAATCTCAGCACTTGGCATGAGATTGTTTACATCAAATCCACTTGATTATTTTTTAGAAATTGATAGTTATTCTTTTTTAGTAATGACAAGAATGCAACAAAAACACATACTCCTAATATAATCAGCGTATCCCAGTAATTGGAATAAGTTCTATTCCGAAATATCATCTATTGAGAACCATGCCCTCAATTGCACATTTTCTAGAACTGTAAATAATAGAATCTTAGAATGTTAGCCATGGAAGAGGCCTAATTTTGCACAGAGGAAAAAAAGTCTAGGGATCTTTGTGCAAATTGGTTCCTTTCATCAGTCAGCAATCTGACTCATATAACCTAAAGAAAATGATGTTTCTTGGCCGGGCGCAGCGGCTCACGCCTGTAATCCCAGCACTTTGGGAGGCCAAAGTGGGCAGACCACGAGGTCAGGAGATTGAGACCATCCTGTCTAACACGGTGAAACCCCATCTCTACTAAAAATTAGAAAAAATTAGCCGGGCGTGGTGGTGTGCGCCTGTAGTCCCAGCTACTGAGGAGGCTGAGGCAGGAGAATGGCGTGAACCCAGGAGGCGGAGCTTGCAGTGAGCCCAGATCGCGCTACTGCACTCCAGCCTGGGTGACAGAGCGAGACTCTGTCTCAGAAAAAAATATAAACAAATAAAAAAAAGATGTTTCGTTATATTATTGATTAAATGAGTCCATAATTCCTACTTCCTTAGTGGAAGTGGTTTTGGAGATGTGTATTATAATGCATGCAAAGTTGGGAATGCTTTTTGGATTCTCTTGTTATTTAATTTGTAAACATAGAATCACTGATAAAGAAAGAAGAAAGGGAGAACAAAAGTATAGCATTTTTCTTCCAGCTACTTGGGCTCTTTGGCTGAAGCCAGGTTACAAATTAGCAGAATCATCTTAGAAAGGCCCCTAAAGTTAGTGATATTCCTTGTTGCCTCTAGAGTAGACTCAAAAAGAATAGACCTATGATTTTCTCTGCTGGAATATGCTTCTTATGCTACATGGAACTTTTGGCTCTTTTTGACTGTTTCTCTACATTGAGCAAGATAGTCAAGTCCAACTTCATGTTCATAAGATTTGACATTGATGCAAAATTTTTCTCAGCCACTTTGCCACCCGGAGACCTCTAGCCAGCCATGCCCCTGCCTGGACCTTGCTAGGCCTGGGCTGGCAACAACAGGTGCCCCGCCCACTCAACCAACCGGGCTGTACCTGGCTTACACTCCAGCATGGATCCCGTGGTCACTGCAACTGTGCACTCAGCCCCTGGTGGGAGGAGGGTGTGTGAGCAAGCGAGTGCAGGCCTGGCCAGCCGCTCGAAGTACCGGCACAGGAGTAGGCTCTGTGTAGGGCTTGCGGCTGGACCAGGTGTTTTGCAAGCAAACTCCTGTGGTGGAGTCCAGTGTCCTGATGAGGGGAACATAGTGGTGCCCAAACAAGGAAGGCCACAATCCCAAAGCCCCAGAAAGGGTGTTATGGCATGCTAACAGCTCTTGTAGTCCTGCAGTCTGCAGCTGGATGAACTGGGTCCACGGTTCCAGGCCTGGCCTGCTCTGCCACTGCTTCCTGTCATGTGAGGGCAACCACAGGGTGCTGGTGGGGGTGTGGGGGGCTACACTGTTACTGCCTTCTTCGTACTGGTGTTCACTGGGGTCCCAAGTTCTTGTCCTGTGTCCAAGAAGAATGAGATCAGACTGACAATCAACTGGTGAGAAGGGTGGAGAAGAGTTTTATTAAGTGACGAAATCGCTCTCAGGGAGGAGAGCTGCAAGGGTGGTTCTACCACCCAAAGTCGGTGGTCTCTCTTAGTGTGGCTCAGTCTAGGGTTTTTATTGGCACAGGATGGGGGAGGGGTGGCCCATAGGCAGTATTGGAAAAGATAACATTCAATTGATTAGAAGGCATTATTTGGAAAGAATGAATTGGGAAAGTGTTGGCAAACAGGAATAGAAATTCTCACTCTGGGTCATGAGTTTCATCTGGAACCAGCAGCCTGGTCTTTCAGGCTTCAGGGTGTTTTTGGCTTGAAGGTGAGTTTTCACCAGGGGCCCATCCCATCTGCCTAGGTATTTTTCTGCCTCCTGCCTCTATCAACATGGTTATGATTTTCTGATTATGACAAATCCACAAAGTAGATTCAAATCTATTATTTGATGAATAAAAGGTTTTGTTCAAAGTGAGTTACTACTACTTCAATAGAAATATATTTTGAAATATTATTTCTGGAACATATAATTTTGTAATATTTAACTCTGAAAGGAGCTACATTTCCTCCTCTTCCCAAAATAATGGTTTTCCTGTTTTTCTTTTCTGATTACCAAAATAATAAATTGATGCATAAAATTCAAGAAGCAGAAAAGTATTAAGAAATAAAGTTATCCTAATTCCCAATGTTGACATGTTCAAAAACATCCTTCCTGATATCTTTCTATGCATTTACTTTATCCATGATATGTGTGCGTGTGTGTGTATGTGTGTATATATGTATACATATATATTTTTAATGTAAATGTTATCATATTCTTTTGTAGTTTGCTTTTATTCAACAATCTGCCATGGAGATTTTCTTTCCTTTAATGAGTGTTAAATTCTTTTTGGCAACTGCAGAGCAACCCATTGTATGGATGTGCCAGAATTTAATTAATCCCCAACTGATGGACATTAGGTTGTTTCCAGTTTATTATTATAATACGCAAGGGCTGAATTAACACTTTACCCAAAGAGCTTATCAGTAAAGTAGATAAATTCCTAGAAGTCTGATTCATGTTTCTGATTTGCTTTTCCAAAACTGGCTTGCTTTCTAAAACCTTATTTTATATATAAATATTTATATACATGTATATATGTAATATATATATTTTACCAGCTTTCATTGCTACTAATAACATCTGAGAGCATAGAAGCAGATTTTTCAGTTCACTGACTTGAAAGTCTTCAAATATTCAGAATTACTATGCGTTAATTTTGGCAAACAGGTGTCAGATGTTCTTAATGAGTAGATTAAATGAATGTGATAGTAATGATCAGAAGGCAAAACAAGTCTATCCAACTGTTTGTCAAGTAGTCAGAAAAAATCTCTTTTTTCTTTATGCCCCTACACACAATACTTTGGGTATACCTCTATTGGAGCACTTTTAAAATTTTGACTTATATTCTTAGGTGTCTTTCCAGTTAATGTTAGCTCTGTGAAGACAGGAACTGCACTGCAATCCTGCAACGATCTCATACAGTGTGTTTGTCCCTTAATAAACTTTGTAGTTGAATAAATACCCACAAAATTTTCCATTTGCTTCTCTCCCATTTAGAAGCATCCACTTCCCTCTTTTCCCTTTGCTTTTGAAATCTAAGTGTAATATTTGCCCAGGGTAAACAGACTTGGAGCTTGGGAGACAGCATTGTGTAATGGATGTTAATTTGGCCTGATTTCACTCTTGGCTCTCTGATTTGTTAGATCTATGACCCTGGGCAAGTTGCTTAAGTCCTAATTTTCTCTTCTGTAAAATGAAGATAATAGATTCTACTTCAAAAAGTGTTGCATGGATTAAAGGAGATCACGTTTTAAAGCCTTTAGCAAGGTGCCTACTATAATACTTGATGAGGGATAGCTATAATTATTGCTGTTTCCTCAAAGGTACAGCTATCCATATATATATATATATATATGTATGTATGTATGTATGTATATATGTCATTGGCTATTTCTTGCCTTCCATTCTAGTGGACACATCAACTTCTGGGTTGAAGGCAAAAAGAACCTAAAAGTTAATAGAGATTAGAGGCTTAGGCTCTCAGTAAAATCAATTTGGAACATATGTCAGTTGATAAAAATTAGATTTTTATGAAGTTTTCAAAACAAATGCTTTGGAGTATTGAAATAGGGGAAGAGTAGGATTGGGCTAGGTAGTAGTAACCATAACAGTATTTTATCAGGGTAAAAAAAAAATAACTGTAGGCCCTATCTAGCCTAAAGCACCACATTATACAATTCCAGGGAATCAAAAAACAAAAATAAAAATGTAAAAGTTGAACTACAATGACCTTTGTTCTTTTCCAACTAGCAACCAACTTTTCATAATGACAGCCTACCTGAGTCTTTTTGCACTAGGGCTATTATTAGTTTTTACCAGGCTTACCTTTCTGCACTTGAGCATATGTACCTGAGCTTATTTTCCATGTAACAGTTGAGTCTTAAAAACGTGGGAACAGCCAGGTGCAGTGGCTCACACCTGTAATCCCAACACTTTGAGACACTGAGGTGGGAGAATTGCTTGAGCTCAGGAATTCCAGACCAACCTGGGCAATATGGAGAAACCTCATCTTTGCCAAAAATACAAAAAAATTAGCTGGGTGTGATGGTGTGTGCCTACAGTGCCAGCTACTCGGGAGGCTGAGGCAGGAGAATTGCTTGAACCTGGGAGGCGGAGGTTGCAGTGAGCTGAAATTGTGCCATTGTGCTCCAGCCTGGGTGACAGAGTGAGACTCCATCTCAAAAACAACAACAACAACAACAACAACAACAACAACAACAAGAAGCACAACTCCAAAACCAAACAGCTAGTGCTTTTCTAAAAGTTTATAGAGCAAAAGATGGCAACATCTTCTGAACATAATAAGCATTTTCAAATATGGGTCAAAGATAGCTCCTTTTGAAAGGCAGAATTTTTAAAAAGACGAGCAAAACATTTACTTCGTGGAACTTAGTGAATATCCTCTTCTCTGTAAGCAAAAATACACTTCTCCCCATTCCTCTAAGGATGCCAGATCCTGATTCATTTTCTGTTCAAGACTCAGCAGAAACACAATGCTCCATTTTATAGGGGCTTATTACAACACAATGACGGCACTATAATTTCTGTCAGGGTGAAGTGCTTCACTTGGCTTTGGGCCAGTGAAACTCAGTGTTGTTTAGCCCTTCTGTAGTTTCGGACACAGGCAAATACCTTCATGTTTATGCATTCTGTATGCTTTTAGGAAGCATTTTTAAAATGTGGTTTTAACAGCATCTCATTAGAAGCAGCAGTTGGATTTTCCATGTGACCAGATTTCTTATCCCCGGTGTGAACATTTAGTTTTTAAGGCATTGCAAGTGAAAGCACCACCCGCTTCTGAGGCCAAAGCAGTCGTAAAACCCCTTTGTCAAGGGAAACCTGTAATTGTAAAATTCCTCCTTGATTTCATCGTTCGTGTGGACTGAAATAGAGTCCCCCCCCTCTCTTTTTTTTTTCTGGTTATGTGGTGTGTGGTCATTCTTTTTTTTTTTTTTTTTTTGAGACCGAGTCTCGCTCTGTTGCCAGGCTGGAGTGCAGTGGCACGATCTTGGCTCACTGCAATCTCTGCCTCCTGGCTTCGATCTATTCTCCTGACTCAGCCTCCCAAGTAGTTGGGATTACAGGTGTATGCCACCAAACCCAGCTAATTTTTGTATTTTTAGTAGAGACGGAGTTTCACCATGTTGGCCAGGATGGTCTCCAACTCCTGACCTCATGATCTGCCCGCCTCGGCCTCCCAAAGTGCTAGGATTACAGGCGTGAGCCACCACGCCCAGCCCCAGTGTGTGGTCATTCTTAATGTTGTTTTGAAGAAGTTATAGACAGTTAAGGAAACATCTTAGAGAACTGGCCAAGCTCTAAAGCTAGGCACATTTCACATTTTTGTCTATTTAATAAAAAAGGACAAGACTGTTTTCCCGGAAGCCTCCTGGTCCGACTCCCAATACCTGCCTGTGGATAGCACTGTGGACTTTTGTCCCAGAAGACTAGTGTCTGGATAAACGTTTTGTAAGCCTTACTTCCTGGATGGGAGCCGACTGATTGCTTACACGTGATACTCATCTCCCCGTGAACAGTCATGGTGGCTGCTGTGTACTGGAGTCCTGCAGCTGTAAAGGGGACACGTTAGAAAGAGAGAGGGGAAGAGTCCTTTGCAGGAGCGCAGCCGTGTGCAGGCCTTTGATCCAACAGCAAAACCAAGCCTAGCAAGTCAGTTATCTCATTCCTTTTTAGCAATATCACATGACGAACATGCTGCAATGACTTCCAAATACTTCCCTCCTTTTTGCTTAGATTGGGGGTAGAATGAGGATAGAAAATGAGAGGTCTAGGGAAAAACAAAGTATTTGTTTATTCAGACATTTATTGACTCTAAATGCAAACACTTACTAAGTCCTCTCTGCAGGCCAGGTACTGTGCTCAATGTTTTACGTGTGTTCTCTCTCTCAATTCTTACCATAACCACCAAGTAGATAAATCCCAACTTCTGTTTAGCAGTTGAAGAAACTGAGCCTTTGGGGAGGTTAAGAAACTTGCCCAAGGTAACATAGTAGTAAGAGGCAAAGCTGGAACTCTATCCTGATGCGATGCCAAGCCTATGCTCTTAACCACTGTGCTATACTGCCTCCCTGTGTTAGAATATCTTTTATCCCCAGCACTGTGGAAGAGAAGAAGTCGAAGATAACAAACCTGCTACATGGTAGATGCCTGGAGATAATATTATGTATGTTTGCCATTATATTATATTCTTATGGTAGGGTACACTAAATTGCTATGTTCTTTTTGAAACAATCAGGAAACCTAACTGGGCTCAAGCAAATGTAATTCAAGCTGTTTGATCTCTAAAATATGATTATAATGATCTCTTCTTGTTGGCCTCTGTGTCTGTCCCTGGCTTTCTGAAGAGATCTTTTGTTTTGTATGTACAGTTATTACTGAGAAATACCAGCTGCAGGGGAACAATTCATGACATTACCTTCTCCTCAGCCCCTTCCCTCCCCACAACCCCCGGTCCTGGAGAGTGCTATTATTTTGAATGAATGTGATTGACAGAGATGGGAAGGTCTTACTTTTATTTCTCTTATAAAATTTACTGAAGCCAAAACTTCTCCAAAAGAGGTCCCAGCATTTTCCTTTGGTTCAGACACAAACCTTCAGAGGAAAATAAATGCTCCAGTGAAACATAGTTGAAAGAGAGGCAGAAGGAGGAGGAACACTTTTAGGGGTTTCAAGCACTGTGATAGCCATTGCCTTTTGTTTTTGGAATCCTGAGGGATAGTTACATCTCAAAGCACAAACTAAAGATAATTCCCGAGATTATTGAATGTTCTCTGATAGAGACATCAGATTTCAGGTTGGTCTAATTTTCTTTGACTACTTATTTCTGAAAATTGCCTGTGGGATACAGAGTCCATCCTTAAATTAAGCTTTCCCTGGCTGTGCATGGTGGCTCGCACCTGTAGTCCTAGCACTTTGGGAGGCCAAGGCGGGTGTATCACTTGAGGTCAGGAGTTCGAAACCAGCCTGGCCAATATGGTGAAACCCCATCTCCACTAAAAATACAAAAAAATTAGCTGGGTGTGGTGGCTTGAACCTGGGAGGCAGAGGTTTCAGTAAGCCAAGATTGTGCACTGCACTCCAGCCTAGGGTGATAGAGCAAGAGTCTGTTTCAAAAAAAAAAAAAAAAAAAATTAAGCCTTCCCCTAATTCCATATTCTGTGTGAGGGAGTATCCTTAGGTAACCTAAATCAGAATAAATCTGTATATATTCCTCTGGTCTTCCATACAAGTATAAAGCTTTCTGCTATACTGGAGGCTCTCAATCTCCTGTGTTTGTAGCACACTTTGAAGTGCTGTAAGTATTGGCAACACAAATAAGGGCTTAAAGGAATTGAAACTACACCACCATGTTCAGTATGATGTATGATTAAACAGTATCTTATGCTATCCATACAAGTACATACAGCAAAGGCACAGCTCTTATGCTTCCCTTTCCATGCCACATCTAGGTTTGAGGACTGCTCAGTTTACTGCCCTTACCTTGATGTCTTCTTTTTTTTTTTTTTTTTAGACAGAGTCTCGCTGTCGCCCAGGCTGGAGTGCAGTGGCGTGATCTCAACTCACTGCAAGCTCTGCCTCCCAGGTTCATGCCATTCTCCTGCCGCAGCCTCCCAAGTAGCTGGGACTACAGGTGCCCACCACCACGCCTGGCTAATTTTTTGTATTTTTAGTAGAGACAGAGTTTCACCATGTTAGCCAGGATGGTCTCGATCTCCTGACCTTGTGATGTGTTTGCCTCGGCCTCCCAAGATGTCTTCTTATATGTTTGGGGAACAGTGTTTCCATGTTTTGGAACGTGTAATTGTTCTTTGTTGCAATCTGTCATTACGCCACAACCTTTACTTTTTGCAGAATGCATCTTGATAGACCTCAGTGTAACCATATGTATACTGAGTTGCAGCAAAAACAGAATTTACAAAATTTATTTTACCAAACAAATGGGGTGCCATAGCATACTGCTGGAAAACCACTGCCTTATATACCTGAAGAGTAAATCATAATAAAAGGAAGAGCAGAATGAGGCTGGGCGCAGTGGCTCATGCCTGTAATCCCAGCACTTTGGGAGACTGAGGCGGGTGGATCCCTTGAGGTCAGGAGTTCGAGACTAGCCTGACCAATACGGTGAAACCTCATCTCTACTAAAATTACAAAAATTAGCGGGGCATAGGCCTGTAGTCCCAGCTACTCAGGAGGCTGAGGCAGGAGAATCTCTTGAACTGGGGAGGCAGAGGTTGCAGATAGCTGAGATCACACCACCGCATTCCAGCCTGAGCAACAGAGTGAGACACTGTCTAAAAAAAAAAAAAAAAAAAAAAGAACAGAATGAAAAAATTGGAACAGCATCGGAGAGTCCTTGCCCAATGGCCCTACACTGGTATCTGAAAGCAGAGCTTTGCCCTTCTCCTTGTGGGATGACAATGCGAGGCTGCTTTTCCAGTTAGTGCCACTTAGAGTTGGCTGCTCTGGGAGACATATGGACATGAGGTTGCTTGGTGAAGCCTGGATAATGTCCCAGAATGTCAGTGGGTTCTTACAGTTTGATGATGTAGAGGTGTGGATATGTGGAGAATAACATTATATATATACTTAAAAGTTAGCACTTGTAGGGCAGGGTGCAGTGGCTCATGCCTGTAATCCCAGCACTTTGGGAGGCCAAGGCGGGCGGATCACGAGGTCAGGAGGTCAAGACCATCCTTCCTAGCGCGGTGAAATCCTGTCTCTACTAAAAATGCAAAAAATTAGCCGGACGTGGTGGCAGGCGCCTGTGGTCCCAGCTGCTTGGGAGGCTGAGGTGGGAGAATGGCGTGAACCCGGGAGGCAGAGCACGCAGTGAGCTGAGATTACGCCAGTGCACTCCAGCCTGGGCAACACAGTGAGACTCCATATCAAAAAAAAAAAAAAAAAAAGCACTTGTTTGGTATTAAAAGCTCAGGTTTGCAAGTGTCTGCCTTGCATTTAGAGAAGCTTGTGGTATTATCACTCCGTGTTCGGAATTACCCAAGTGATTCCAGGAAGATTAGGCAAGTTTATTTTATTATCATGCACATTAATTTAGGAAGTTGGCTGGAAACTTTATTTCCCTTTTTCTTAAAGCAAATATCTAAAGTTGATCCTTTTTAAATACTATCGCATTCATTTTCCTCAGGTTTCTTAGTATCATAGGCAAATGTAAATCCTGGGTAGTTTGGAGAAATGATCAAAAAGAAGGAATAAATAAAACCCAACAAATTTCATTCAGAATACGCCTGTGCCTAACGCTTATGTGCAGTGTGGGTAGGGCACAGCTACCTTATTCAAATTATTTGTTGAAGGTCTACCATCTACCTAATCTATATTCTAGGGGGTAAAACAGTGAACTGGGGATATAACAGTGAACAAGACAGATCAGTTTCTGCTGTCGCTGATCTTAAATTTTAGTGGGAAGGGCAAATGATAAACAATATACAAATGAATATATAACATGTCAAATAAGGAGGGAATTGAGAGTGATGAAGTGGGGAGGGAGCCACAAGTGCTAATTCATAACTGGTAGGTAGGGAAAGATTTCTGACAAGGCAACATTTGAACAGGGAACTGGTGAGCCATGTGGGTGTATGTGGCAACTGTACTCCAGGCTGAAGAACATCACAGGCAAAGACCCTGAGGAGGCAGCACAGTGGGCACATTCAAGAGCAGCAGGAAGACCATTGTCTTCCTGGCTGGATCAAAGTGAGCCAAGAAAGCAGTGGAAGGTGATAAGATGAGGGTGCAGGGAAATCATGTGGGTCCTTACAGACTGAGGTGGGAATTTGGCTCTTATTCTGAGTAAGAGGAATGAATCTACTGGAGGATTTTGAGCAGAGGAATAACATGATCAGGCTTATGTTTTTGGCTACCGTGTGGAAGACATGGTGGGTGGGAAAGTGGGTAGGAGGCTATTTTGATCATTCAAGTGAGAGCTCGTGGTGGTCTGCACCAGGATAATAGCAGTGACAGTGATGAGAGGTGGTCGGACTCTGGATGTATTTTGAAGACAGAGTTGACTTGCTTTGCTGCTGGACTGAATGTGGAGCGTGAAAGAAAGAGAGGAGTCAGGCCGAGGCAGTGGCTCACACCTGTAATCCCAGCACTTTGGGACCAAGGCAGGTGGATCACTTGAGGTCAGGAGCTCGAGATCAGCCTGGGTAACATGGTGAAACCCTGTCTCTACTAAAAATACAAAAATTAGCCAGGCGTGGTGGTGCGTGCCTGTAGTCCCAGCTTCTCTGGAGGCCGAGGCATGAGAATTGCTTGAACTGGGGAGGTGGAGGTTGTAGTGAGCCAAGATTGCACCACTGCACTCCAGCCTGGGTGACAGAGCGAGACTCTGTCTCAAAAAAAAAAAAAAAAAGAGGAGTCAAAGATGACTCCAATGTATTTACCACTTGGTGGCCAGAGAAACGCCATTTCCCTGGGCCTTTCTAGATGAGAACCGTGGGTGGGATTGTGGAGATAGGAATGAGGGCACAGGGAGACAGGCTATGCATAGAATGGGGATTTTGATGGGTTGTTTCTTGGAGCGTAATTATACACTGTTTTGCTGTCAGCTACATATTTGGTGCCCTTAGTCTGTAATGATGTTTGGGAAGCCTCAAACCAAACCAAAGCATTTCCTCTGCCATCATGGGGGCCGTTTTAATTGCTCCAGTAGAGAGAAGAAAAATCTTTGTTTCAACAATTGGAAGGTGGGCCGAGAAGCTTGAAGTCTTTTTTATGGAAGAGGAAGGGCCAGTTCGTAATTTGCAAAATTAGGAAAGACTGGGGAAAAAAACCCACATATTTGTTCGCCTTCCCTTTCAACATTAGAATTAGCCCAGCTAAGCTTAAAGGAGGTGGTGTTTAGGCAGTGAACAGGCATTACTGTTTTACACAGCAGGTAATAAATAGATAGAACCCTGTACTCTAAGGATGATAAAGATTGAAAATATAAATGTACTTGATAAGTGTTAAGAAAACTTGCAGCTAGTATATATAATAAATTATTATGTAAACTAGGGATTCAGTTATACTCTACCAAAATTTATTGAATGTGTACTTTGGGTATATTATTATGCTAACTGCTATGGCAGATATAGTAATGAATAAAACACAGTCCTGGTGCTCAAGAGTTTCTAATGAATAGGAATGACAACATGCCTCTAAGTATAAAAATTCAGACTCTTCTACACTATGGTAGATTGATTGCATTAATGGCCTCTCCCAGTTTTCACAGCCTTTGCCCTGAACCTTTGTGTTCCCTCCCATTCTGACTCTGGGCTCATTGATGTGACTTGCTTTGGCGCTGGAATGTTAGCAAACATGATGCAAGCAGAGGCTTGAAAAGCACATGCGTTTCTTCTTGCCCTCTTGCATGATTGGGTGTGTTCTCTTTTCACTTCTTCCTTGTCATGAGGACATGACATGCCTAGGCTAATGTACTGCCAATGTGAGACACATGTGGAGAAGACTCAAGGCCATCCTAAACCCCTCGTAGCCCCTGACTCACAAACACGTGAGACAGCTCTGCCAAGATTAGCAGGAGTGTTTCTCAATGTACACTCTGACTGCATATGCCTACATGACCCCAGTTCAAGCCAGAGGAACCACTCTGCTGACCCACAGATTTATAAGCAAGAATAAATGGCCTTTCGAGATAGGGTCTTGCTCTGTCACCCATGCTGGAGTGCAGTGGTGCAATCATGGCTCACCGTAGCCTTGATCTCCTGGTCTCAAGTGATCCTCCTGCCTCAGCCTCTGGAGTAGCTGGGATTATAGGTGCGTGCCACCACACTAGGCATGGCTATTGTTTGAAGCCACAGTTTTGGGATGATTTTTATGCAGGATCATTGCAGTAGATAACTGATACAGGCACTCGAGCCTCTTTGCAACTTGTCCCTGCCTTTCCAGCTTCTTGTCCCACCTCCCCTATGCCTTTTATTTTATTTTATTGAGACAGGGTTCTCCTCTGTTGCCCAGGCTGTAGTGCAGCGGCACGATCTTGGCTCACTGTAACCTCTGCCTCCCACGTTCAAGTGATTCTCTTGCCTCAGCCTCCTGAGTAGCTGGGATTACAAGCACCCACCACCATGGCTGGCTAATTTTTTTGTATTTTTAGTAGAGATGGGGTTTCACCATGTTGTCCAGGCTGGTCTCGAACTCCAGACCTCAGGTGATGCACCCGTCTCAGCCTCCCAAAGTGTTGGGATTATAGGCATGAGCCACAGCGCCTGGCCCCCCATGTACTTTATACTTCAGGCAACTGAGTTACCTGAATTCCTGAAATGGAACATGGTTTCTCATGCCTTTCCATATGTGATGTTTTACTTCTGAAATGTTCTTCACGCCTATCTCTGTCTGGACAACTGTCCTTTCTTCAATTCCAGTGCTGCTCCTCTGGAAAGTCATCCTGACACCACAGGCTGAGTTCAGTGCCCCTTCCCTGTGCTTCTGTGAGCATCTGTAGCACAGAATGCACACATGGTTACAATTTTTTTTTTTTTTTTTTTGAGACGGAGTCTTGCTCTGTCACCCAGGCTGGAGTGCAGTGGCATGTCTTGGCTTACTGCAACCTCTGCCTCCAAGGTTCAAGTGATTCTCCTGCTGCAGCCTACCAAGTAGCTGGGATTACAGGTGCCTGCCACCATGCCCGGCTAATTTTTGTATTTTTAGTAGAGACAGGGTTTTGCCATGTTGGCCAGGCTGGTCTTGAACTCCTGACCTCAGGTGATCCGCCCGCCTCAGCCTCCAAAGTGCTGGGATTACAGGCATGAGCCACTGCACCTGGCCATGGTTATAACTTAGTATGCTAAGCATTCCGTATCCCCAAGAAGGAGAAGTTCCCGAAAAACAGGGACTGTGTATTCTCTACATCCTGAATACAAGGTTTGGCACAACATAGACTCTTCACACACGTTTGCAAGTTTGCAAAGACATTTCTTTACCTTAATGTCACTGAGTTCTAAGTCTCATAGAGAAGGGAGAAATTTCTAAGAGAACAGGGAAGTTTTCACAGAAGAGGCAGAATTTGAAATGTTCCTTAGTTTTAATTGGTGGAAAGGGTTTCAGAGGTGGAGAAGAACATTTTGGGTAGAAGTAACACCCATAGACAGTGGCAATGTGGTATTCTGGTAGTTGAAGCATCCAGTATTATTGCAGTGAAGGATTCATGAGCAGGTGCAGTCAGAGGCAGGCCATTTTGTAGGGGCTTGAATAGCATCTTAAGGTATTGGGTCTTCATTTTGCAGGGCAGTGACACCATAAAGAACCATATTTTCAAGGGTTACTTTGGAAGCAGTGTATAGGGTATATTGGGGGTCAGGAAAGAAGGAGACCGGATATGTAGAACCATCTCTTGACTTTTGGAACAATCCAGACAGAAGGCAATAGTGAAAGTGAGAACGTGTAAAAAGAACATATAGAAGCTGGGTGTGGTGGCTCATGCCTGTAATCCCAGCACTTTGGGAGGCAGAGGTGGGCGGAGAAGAGAGATGAAATAGTAGCCGAGAGTTGAGATAAGACATTTATATGATTTGGGATTTGTGTAGATAAATGGGTGGGGGTGGGGTGGGAATGGGGTTGAGATAAGGGATGACTCAAAAGCTCTCAGAGGAGATGGGAGAAGGTAGGGTTGAGAGCATACAAGGAGGGGTTTGCCTTTAGTAGGGGGAACTGCACTTCTTTTTTCTGAGAAGGGAAATAGAGGAGGGATATTTATCTTTTGCCATTATGGGGAACAACGATAGCTTCACACAGGCTATGTTTGGGCTGTACTCAGAGACAAAATATCACACTAGATGATCAGCCACTTGACATAGTATGGCAATTATAATTTTCAAACTGCCTGTTTTAGAGGTCATATTTAAAAGAGGAAATGAGAGTATATTAGTCTCTTCAATAACCTACTTGTCTATATGACCAAGAAATGTTAAACTGCTAAGTGGTAAAAATAAAATGTTTGTTCATGGTTTTCTAAAGAGTGGGAAATCAAGCAGATGATATTTATCAAATGCTTGCTTATCTATTAACAACCAGTTTTTTAATGTCTGCAAACATTGGGGGTAATGGAAATGAACAGTAATTTCACTACAATGTAGGCACAACCTGTATATGCCCTTTATTTTATTTTAGATGATGGTTTCACTCTGTCACCTAGGCTGGAGTGCAGTGGTATAATCATGGCTCACTACAGTCTTTACCTTCTGGGCTCAAGCAATCCTCCTGCCTCAGCCTCCAGAGTAGCTGGGGCTACAGGTGCATGCCACTATGCCCAGTTAATTTTTAAATTTTTTGTAGAGATGGGGTCTTGTTATGTTGCCCAGGCTGGTCTTGAACTCCTGTCTTCCTGCGATTCTCCCACCATGGCTTCCCAAAGTGCTGGGATCACAGGTATGAGCCACCATGCCTGGCTTCTATATGTCCTTTTTATTTGGAGTAAGGACTTTGTAAAATAGAAGAACATTTCACAAGCAGTTTCAAAAATAGACCCATAACTGTGTATATAAATATCTACTTGCTCATATAATTAAGGCTGCAGTAAATACATGCCCATGAAAATATTTGTATTAAATTGGTAGAAATTTATAAATAATTAAAAAAATTATTCATCAAAATTCTGCTAAATGCAGTTCATGCTTTTATGACAAAAAAAGAATCTCAAGAATTGATCTTTGAACCAAGTCTTTATATAAGGAGCAGTTGAAATTAGGTTTCTCATTGCTATGCTTGCTTGGTTTAAGGTAGTTTTAATACTCTTGAGTCTGCCCTAGAAAATGTTTTATTAAAACGTTTGGGTGACCTATTATATTTTTGACTGAGGATGCCAAGATGTGGATGAAAAAAGTCTAAGGGCAAACAAGGCTGTGGCAGGTGGTTGCATATTCTTGAGTTGCTTTCATGTCTTGGCAGGAAGTGAACCGCCATTCCCCACACATCCTTTGCCTTTTTTCCTTCTGCCCCTGTGCAGACTGTTGATGATGTTCTCTAAGGACAGGCTGGGGAGTTGAGGGTGCTTCTCAGAAGGAAGGCTGCTTTGATCTCTGCTGGACGGACAAGTGACCCTGATCTCTTGGGTCATGTCTCTCTTTGAGGATCCCCAGTTCATATTGGTGTTTGGGCAAGGAAGAAACGCTGTCCCTGCACTCCCAACTGTGGGGGCCTTGGCTGCATGGCCCAATCCATCAAGATTCCAACACACCCTACTGAAGAGGAAGCCTTACAAGTCTGAACTTTGGTTTAGGCAACTAAGAATCAAAGATTTTTTTTTTTTTTTTGTGAAACATTTGCCCTTTTTACAAAACACCTCAAGAAAAATACTTTTAATATTGGAGCCCTAATAAACTTAAGAAAATTTGATTTTTTTGATGAGGAAATACCTTGATGTCTAAAACAGAGGATACAAGTAACCCTCCCTCCCTAAATATTGTTATTTAATCTATTTAATAATTTTGAATTATTTGGAGATAAAGCAAAATGTAAGCAAAAGTAGGAGAGAGAAAAAATACATATATTTGCTTTATGGTTTACAGACAGTAAGATATGGAAATTATTGCTTGGGCATCTATAATTATTAATAAAAATTCCAGGAAATCTATGTAAAAAAAATAGCATATATGACTGCGCGTGGTGGCTCATGCCTGTAATCCCAGCACTTTGGGAGGCCAAGGTGGGTGGATCGCCTGAAGTCAGGAGTTCGAGACCAGCCTGGCCAACATTGTGAAACTTTGTCTGTACTAAAAATACAAAAAAATTAGCCAGGCATGGTGGTGCATGCCTGTAATACCAGCTACTGGGGAGGCTGAGGCAGGAAAATCGCTTGAATCCAGGAGGTGGAGGTTGTAGTGAGCCGAGATCGCGGCACTACACTCCAGCCTGGGTGACGGAGTGAGACTTGTCTCACAACAAACAAACAAACAAAAAACCAACAAAACAAAACAAAAAAACCATGAAGCTAAGGAGGAGGAGAATTTCACTTTCTGAGGAATTCTCAAGAGCAGACATCTTAGTGGTGTGTCATTTATGTGTCAAAAAGAAAAATGGTGTCACTCAAATTTGTCCCTCTTATTCCTATTTTCTATAAGAGTTGATACTGAAACTAAGTCAGGAACAGAGGGCTTCCCATTATTTTCTGAAGATTCCAAGGCCTGGGCTCTGCTTCCTCTATCTCTTTTTGGCCCTCTGAATCCTGCAGGCAACTCAGACCACTAAGCCCTTTCTCTCCATTCCCGTGTACAGGGAAGTAAGACCTTAATTACAAACCACACATTCATATATTCTCACAGAGTATGGTTGCTAATAATCTAAATCCTAGTGGTTTATTTCACACTGGAAGTTCTAATGGCTTTGGGGAGTGGATTCTTAGTATTTTGATTTTTTTTTTTGGTATAACTGTTTATGTATATGTGTTCACACATACGTATTTGAGTGACCATATGGTTCCTTAAGTACTTAGTGATTGTCATCTTCAGATAAAGCCCCAGCACTTTAGCATGCCTGGAATCCTCTTTCCCTTATTCTTTGTCTGGCTGACACTTCCTCTCTTTATGGGTTCAGCTCAGCATTCATCATTTACAGCAAATGTCTGAGGCCCCAGAACGTATACAGGGCTCTCATCTCTCCTCCTGAATCATATTATAATAAAATTATTCACTGATTCATTGGCTCAGCAAATATTTATTGAGCACCTACACTTATTAACCTAGCACTATAAGCTCCACCAGGTCAGGCTTCTCTGCTAAAAAATAGACCTCCATAAATATTTGTTCAACTAAAATAGATATATATTATTTTTAGTTTTAGGGGAAAGGCTTAATTGGTTGCGATGAATGTAGTTGCTGTTAGAGAGGCAGTGTAATGTGAAAGAGAGAGAAAAAAAGACCTTATTGGAGTTACAATCAGAATAACTTGTTATAGGTGCTGGCTAAGCGCCTACCTTTCACAGTCAAAATACCTAGATTGAAATCCTGGCTCTTCTGTTTGCTGGCTTTGTGGCATCCAGCAAATTATCCACTCTCCTTCTGTCTCATACGTAAGATGGAGGTCATGACAATACCTAATCTACAAGGTTATTGAGAGAATTATATGAGGAAGAGAGTGTGTTGTAAATTTTGCAGTGACATATTTATAAAATCAGGGTTTTTTTTTTTTTTTTTTTTTTTTTTTTTTTTTAGACAGAGTCTTGGTCTGTTGCCCAGGCTGGAATGCAGTGGTGTGATCTCTGCTCATTGCAACCTCCATCTCCTGGGTTCAAGTGATTCTCCTGCCTCAGCCTCTCGAGTAGCTGGGACTACAGGCATGTGCCACCAAACTCAGCTAATTTTCATATTTTTAGTAAAGACAGGGTTTCACCATGTTGACCAGGCTGGTCTTGAGCTCCTGACCTCAGGTCATCTGCCCCCTTCAGCCTCCCAAAATGCTGGGATTACAGCGTGAGCCACTGTGCTCTGCCTATTTATTTAGGTTTTTAACTTTCTCAGTTTGATCCTTGATCCTGCTCCTCAAACTTTAATGTATATACAAATCACCTGAGGATCTGGTTTAGCTGCAGTTTTTGATTTAGTAGGTCTGAGGTGGGGCCTGAGATTCTGCATTTCTAATGAGCTCCCAGGAAATGCTAATACTGTGCTCCACAGGGCACTATTTGGTCTGGCCTAGAGTCATGGTTTTCAAATCATACTGTGCATCAGCTTCTCCTGGAGAGCTTGTTTAAACATGATTGCTGGGCCTCTCACCTGAAGTTTCTGCTTCAGCAGGTGGAGGATGAGGCTGAGAATTTGCATTTCTTTTTTCTTTTTCCTTTTTTTCTTTACTTCTTCTAAAAAAAAACCGTAATACATGTGCAGAACGTGCAGGTTGTTACAAAGGTATACTGTGCCATGGTGGTTTGCTGCACCTATTGACCCATCCTCAAAGTTCCCTCCCCTCATCCCCCATCCCCCATCCCCCAGCAGGCCCTGGTGTGTGTTGTTTCCCTCTCTGTGTCCATGTGTTCTCAATGTTCAGCTCCCACTTATGAGTGAGAATATGCAGTGTTGGTTTTGTTTTGTTTTGTTTTTTTAGACAGAGTCTCGCTCTGTCGCCCAGGCTGGAGTGCAGTGGTATGATCTCGGCTGACTGCAACCTCTGCCTCCCAGGTTCAAGTGATTCTTCTGCCTCAGCCTCCCAAGTAGCTGGGACTACAGGCGCCTGCCACTACACCCAGCTAATTTTTGTATTTTTAGTAGAGATGGGGTTTCACCATGTTGCCCAGGCTGGTCTCAGACTCCTGACCTCAAGTGATCTGCCTGCCTCTGCCTCCCAAAGTGCTGGGATTACAGGTGTGAGCCACCACACCCAGCCTCATGGTTTTCTGTTCCTGTGTTAGTTTGCCAAGGATGATGGCTTCCAGCTTCATCCATGTCCCTGCAAAGGACATGATCTCCTTCCTTTTTATGGCTGCAGAGTTGAGAATCTGCATTTCTAACAAGCTCTCATGTGATGCTAATGCTGCTGATCTAGAAACCTCATCCTTTGAGAACCACTGATCTAGAAAGATTGTTTTACTCGGAGAGTAAATTACTTTGCTATGCTTCAGAAAACAGGAATTGGGACTTAAGACTTGGATTCTGCCTCTTAGATTATAGTTCTGGTGCCTAAGCACATTTAATACTGTTTTTTAACAATGATGGGCACTAATGTGTTTCTATGGGCTTTGCATTGTCGAGGTCTGCCACAACTGTAGTAACAATTTAACCCTATCCTGGGACCCCTATAAAGATTACTCTGAGAACCAATGAGATTTTATTTATTTATTGTTTATTTATTTTTGAGACAGAGTCTTGCTCTGTCGGCCAGGCTGGAGTACAGTGGCACAATCTTGGCTCACTGCAACCTCCATTTCCTGGGTTTAAGCAGTTCTCCTGCCTCATCCTCCCTAGTAGCTGGGATTACAGGCATGTGCCACCATGCCTGGCTAATTTTTGTATTTTTAGTAGAGATGAGGTTTCACCATATTGGCCAGGCTGGTCTTGAACTCCTGACCTCAGGTAATCCACCTGCCTTGGCCTCCCAAAGTGCTGGGATTACAGACGTGAGCCACTGCACTTGGCTGAGCCAATGAGATTTTATTTCTTGACTAGACATCTCCCTTCTCCCTTAACATGAAGGTAGAAAAGAGAGGAAAATATTTTAGTAAGGTTCTCATCAGGCATAGTGAACAGTGGCCCATGTATTGATAGCCTTTGCCATAAGAAATGATATATTAACATAATGGATTCTCTTCATAGACTTAACGGGAAGGTTGGTACAGACACACTTGAAAGACAGGCGTGGGTTATATGACTCCTCAAGGGTTTACTCACAGAAAATCATTTAAAAAAAGTGTGTGTGTGGTTCAAAGTTGTCCCTAATTGAAACAAACCTTAGGAAGATGCAATATCAAAATATACTGAACTGGGCCAGGCACGGTGGCTTACGTCTGTAATCCCAGCACTTTGAGGGGCTGAAGCAGGCAGATCACGAGGTCAGGAGTTCAAGACCAGCCTGGCCAACATAGTGAAACCCCGTCTCTAATAAAAATACAAAAAAATCAGCCGGGCGTGGTGGTGGGCACCTGTAATCCCAGCTACTTGGGAGGCTGAGGCAGGAGAATTGCTTGAACCCGGGAGGCAGAGGTTGCAGTGAGCTGAGATCATGACATTGCTCTCTAGCCTGGGCAACAGAGCGAGACTCCGTCTAAATAGATATATATTTAGAACTAGATCTTCCTAGGTTTATTGGTATTCTAGCTCTTTGGAGTGGAGAGATGTTGGCAGCACCTTCTGGAAGATCAGTTGCTCTCCTGTGTCAGCCTGGTACTCTTAGTCCAAGCAGCCTCTTCAGTTTAAAGGCGAAAAGGAAAATACCATGAAACAAAATCCTACTTCCCTATCTGGGAAGTGGATCAACTGTCTATGTCCAGTTTATGGCCCCTTCTTCACTATACGGTGGTGTGCTATATTCTGGAGTAAGTTCAAGAGTGGTTCTTGTCCTCAGGATATTTATCATTTTAAGAGAGATGAGGATTTATATAAATAATTATACGAAAGGCAGAATAGAAGAATTGATATATCAACCACACTACCAATGTGAAGAAGACATGCAGAGGAAGCAATAATACATTCTTCTTGAGGAAGTTGGAGATGGCTTAAGGAGGCTGTGGCATGTGGGCTGAGACTTTAAAATTAAGAAGATTTCAGAGCTGGGCATGGTGGCCCACACCTGTAATCTCAGTTACTCAGGAGGCTGAAGTGAGGGCATTGCCTGACAGCAGGAATTCAAGACAAGCCTAGGGAGCGTCACAAGACTCCCCCTCCTACCCCTACGACTCTAAAAAAATTAAAAAAAAATTAGCCAGGCATAATGGTGTGCACCTGTAGTCTTAGCTACCTGGGAGGCTGAGGCGGAAGGATTGCTTGAGCCCTGGAATTCGAGGCTGCAGTGAGTTATGATCACACCACTGTACTGCAGCTTGGGCAACAGAGTGAGACCTCATCTCTTAAAAAAAAAAAAAAAAAAAAAAAAAGGCTGGGTGCAGTGGCTCACGCCTGTAATCCCAGCACTTTGGGAGGCCAAGGTGGGCAGATCACGAGGTCAGGAGATAGAGACCATCCTGGCTAACACAGTGAAACCCCGTCTCTACTAAAAAAGTACAAAAAAATTAGCTGGGCATGGTGGCAGGAGCCTATAGTCCCAGCTACTTGGGAGGCTGAAGCAGGAGAATGGCGTGAACCCAGGAGGCGGAGCTTGTAGTGAGCAGAGATTGCGCCACTGCACTCCAGCCTGGGTGACAGAGCGAGACTCCGTCTAATAAAAAAAAAAAAAAGGGGTTTCAGTAGATGGAAGCCTGTTAAGGAGTTTATAGCGATGTAATGTACTTACTATATTGAACCTAGAACTAAAGTTTCCACGTGGTGGACCTCACATACATTGTAAGGGTTATTTCCCCTCAAGTAAGTGGTATGTAATGCAGAAAAATAGAAATGAACTTTACCAAAGGAAATGTGTGTTAGATTTTGTTACATGAAAGATCAATGTTTGCTCAGATATTTTTTAAAATTTCTGTGCCCTGATTGCCTCAAGATCCAGTGAGATTTTGGTTGTTGACCAGATGCCTGGTTTTTCTGTTGGCCCTGTCTGCACAATTCTAAAATGGAATTCAAGGCTATCGATAGTTTAAAGACTGATTACTTCAACTTTAGAGGACATTGCTGTGAATTATCTTCTTTACATCCTGTAGAGCCCTATAGATTATTTACAATAAGAAAGTTGGATAAGATACAGAAAAGACTGAATTGCCTTTTTAGATCTAAATTTAAATTTGACGGAACCCAAACTTGCTCCTTTGCTCTGTGTTATCTGCTTTGGGACCCACTAGATTGTCATTTACTTGACTGTCCCGTTTCCTCAACTGTTCTGTTTCCCCACTATCAGCAGTTTTCTGGTGTCATTTCCTTACAAGCCAACCTAGACTTGTAACCTATCCCTTTGACCACTCTCTCACCATTTTATTTTGTTTTCCATCCATTGCACTCACCCACCAAGTCCTTAACCCTAGATCAATCCAACTTCTGCCTAGACAGCTGTGATGGCTAATACCAAGTGTCAACTTGATTGGATTGAAGGATACAAGGTATTGATTCTGAGTGTGTCTGTGAGGGTGTTGCCAAAAGAGGTTAACATGTGAGTCAGTGGGCTGGGAAAGGCAGACCCACCCTTAATGTGGGTGGGCACAATCTAATTAGCTGCCAGCTTGGCGACTAGAATATAAACAGGCAGAAAAATGTGAAAAGAGAGACTGGCCTAGCCTCTCGGCCTACACCTTTCTCCCGTGCTGGATGCTTCCTGCCCACCAACATCAGACTCCAAGTTCTTCAGTTTTGGAACTCAGATTGGCTCTCCTGGCTCCTCAGCCTGCAGACGGCCTATTGTGGAATCTTGTGATTGTGTGAGTTAATACTTAATAAACTCCTTCTTAGATATGTATCTGTTCCATTAGTTCTGTCCCTCTAGAGAACTCTGACTAATAGAACAGCTTCATCCCTTTACTTTATACACGTGTTTCCATGTTTAGGTGTGTTCCTTGTAAGACATTTATAGCTGCATTTTGTTTTGGTTTTTATTCAAATCTGAGAATAACGGTTTCTTGGTGAGTTTAACTTGTTTATATTTATTGTGATTACTGATTGATTTGGGTATATTTATATCACCATTTGAAAGAAATTTTATGTTTTTTCTTTATGCTTTTCCTTTACTTTTTTAGCATCACTTTTAAAAAAGAAATATTTCTTTTCTTTGTTTTAAAAATTTACATTTTTTTCTTATTCTTTATTTGTTACCTTAAAAATTTTGACATGCTGGCTGGGTGCGGTGGCTTACGCCTATAATCCCAGCACTTTGGGAGGCCGAGGTGGGCAGATCATCTGAGGTCAGGAGATCGAGATGAGCCTAATCAATATGATGAAACCCTGTCTCTATTAAAAATATAAAAATTAACTGAGCGTGGTGTCATGCTCCTGTAATCCCAGCTACTCAGGAGGCTGAGACAGCAGAATCGCTTGAACTGGGGAAGTGGAGGTTGCAGTCAGCTGAGATAGTGCCATTGCAATCCAGCCTGGGCAACAAGAGCGAAACTCCGTCTCAAAAAAAAAAAATTTTTTTTTTAACATACCTATTTAAAATGCCTATTTAACTAACATTAATAAATATTTCTATTCTCTCTCAGAACAATATAAGCACTATGGAATAGTTGAGCTCTGACATCCCTATCCGGTATTCCATGTTGTTGCTCTCTAGAATTTTAGTTTCATCTTGTTTTTATCCCTCCAATTACTATTTGAACAAAAATTTAATTTTATATATACATATAGAAAAGTACACAAATCATAACTACTCATTTGAAACATTTTCAAAAAGGAAATATAACCCAGGTAACAACCACCCAGATCAAGAAAGAGAATATTACTAGCACCCCAGAAGCCCCACAAAGAGGTTCTCAGTCACCACCCCTCTCAAAAGTAATCTTGATCCTAATGTCTGTGATCATTGATTAGTTTTGCCTGTTTTGAACTTTATATGGACTCTTTTGTCTGGCTTGTTTCCCTTAACATTGTTTTTGAGAGATACATCTATGCCCTTAGATGTAGCAGTCATTTGTCTATTCCCATTGCTATAAAATATTCCATTGTATGAATATATAATTTATTTATTCATTCTTCTATTGATGGACAGTTAAGTTGGTTTTAGTTTGTCTGTTATGAATAGTCTACTATGACTTTCTTGTCTTTTGTACTGTTTCTGGGCACATGCTCTTAGGTACATTTTCTATGTACCCATTTCTGTTGTGTATATCTAGGAATGGAATTGCTGAGTCATTAGACACACAATTTACATTCTCACCAATAGTGTACGAGAGTTTTGTGAAGTGCCTGTTCAAATTCTTTCTGTGGGTTGTACTTGTTTATCATTAGCTCATTTTTAGATAAGATTACTTTTTACTGTGGAATCCTATGTGTCTGGGGTTGTGAATATATACTCTGGAGTGTTTTGTGGGTGTGTATTGAGTTCTGCACTTACTTCTGCTGGGACTCTAAATGTAAAATTTTTGGCTTGGGATTCTAGCACATAAGGGTGGTACAAATTTGTACCTCACACCTGGAAGGGACACATGCTTAATGTATCAATTTCTCACTGGGAGAGTTTTCCACCTTCATCCAAAGATTGAGGCAGATAGCACATCTTCTTGCTGCTTCTTTGTGATGGTGGCCAGAGATTTTCTAGATTAGTACTGTCCAGTAGAACTTTCTGTGCTGATAGAAGTGTTCTGTATGTATGCTGTCCAACATGGTAGCCACTGATACTCAGTAACCCACATGTGGTTATTGAATACTTGAAATGTGTGACTGAAGAATTGAATTTTACATTTTGTTTAATTTAATTTAATTTTATTTTTTGGGACAGAGTCTCGCTCTGTTGCCCAGGCAGGAGTGCAGTGGTGCAATCTTGGCTCACTGCAACCTCCACCTCCCGGGTTCAAGCAATTCTCTTGCCTCAGTCTCCTGAGTAGCTGGGACTACAGGTGCTCACCACTGCGCCTGGCTAATTTTTTGTAATTTTAGTAGAGACGGGGTTTCACCATATTGATCAGGCTGGTCTTGAACTCTTGACCTCAAGTGATTCACCAGCCTTCCAAAGTGCTGGGATTACAGGCACAAGCCACTGCACCCAGCATGAATGTTAATTAATTTAAATTTCAATAGTCATATATGGGTAGTAGCTACCATGCTGTATAGCACAGTTCTAGATCAATTTTAATAGACTGGGCAGCCCATTGAGGATCTTGGATATACATGGTAGACTTAGTTCTACTTCCTCTCTTTGTGCAGGGTCTATGCCATGTCTCTTGTCCTAATACTCTTGACCCTAGCACCAGCATCTGTCTAGGCTCTATACCCTCAAGCCACCATATAGTCAACTGGAGTTGGCTTTACTTTCCTTCTGTGACTAAGCTCAGCTATGTAGTGCATATTTTGCAACATTGTGCTTGAGTGTTCATACTGGAGAGGAAGGATAAATATCAGCTCAATCCACAGCTCCAGCTCTTGTGTGCTTCTCAAGCCACTTGCCATTGTTCTTCTGCTACCATTGCCCATGGAGACTTCCATTGCTAATAGCAGCTCCACAGCACTGTATTTAATGGCTCCTTCTTAATCCTATCCTACATGACTTGTAGAAAGCTTTGGCTTTGTTGACCATTACTTCCTTAGAGCAGTCTTTCCCTTGGCTTCTTTCATAGTACCAGTTTTCTTTCTACTTATATTGATTCTCCTTTCCAGGCTTCTTCTAGGACTTATTATGCTCACACCCCCTCTACCCACATTATCAATGGGGAATCAGATCTCAGTTTTTTTTTTTTTGTGAGACAGTCTTGCTCTGTTGCCCCAGGCTGGAGTGCAATGGTGCCATCTCGGTTCACTACAGCCTCTGCCTTCTGGTTTCAAGTGATTCTCCTGCCTGAGCCTCCTGAGTAGCTGGGATTACAGGTGTGCGCCACCAAGCCCAGCTAATTTTTGCATTTTTAGTAGAGACGTGGTTTCACCATGTTGGTCAGGCTGACCTTGAACTCCTGACCTTGTGATCTGCCTGCCTCGGCCCCCCAAAGTGCTGGGATTACAGGCATGAGCCACCGCGCCCGGCCCAGATCTCAGTTTTATTTCTTTTCTCACTCTATATATCTTCCCAGGGTGATTTCATTCCAATTTATGGCTTCAGGTATATTTTATGAGCTGATGACTCCCAAGTTTGTTGTCATTTTTGAAGCATTAACTGTTGTCATCCCTGCAAAACAAAAGTAGAAACAAAAAATACAAAGCAGCAGGTTTTTCTAGGCTCATGAGTTTTTTTCAAGTTTCAGTTATTTATTAATCAATGTAATCTTCGACACATTATATCAACATGATATCATGTATTTAGAGGAGAAATACTTCCTGGTTAAGTGGAAAACTATGTGGATGGCTTCTGGAAAACCTTCATTCTAAAGCAGCTTTACAGTGAAACATTTCACTTAGAAATCTGGACCTTCTTTCTTCAGTTTGCTGTAATCCACATGCACTAAGTAGAACTTGTATTGATCCTTGGGACCCAGTTTGTTCCAGGGCCCTGGGTTATTCTTTCTGTCCCAACTAACATCTGGATTGAGCAATGCCAGACACAAGAGATACACTGCTGCTCCAGGACCTCCAGCTCCAATAAATACAAAGAGGGGCATCAAGCTTGGCTGCTTCTTGGTATAATTGAGGATCTAGCAGAGCATGTTTGCGGCAGAGGCCCTCGATTGGAAATGAGGGAACCAGCCTAGCCACCAGGCCCTGGGCTAAGTAGTATCTGGCTCATAAGTTTTGAGAGCAAGCTCTAAAACTCCAGTGAACAGTTAGCTGCACGGTGTATTTAGGCAGACCCTTGACCCAGTCCTTCCCTGATTTGTCTTCAAAATAATTGTGGGGGCACTGAAGAATTGTGGGACACTGGCAAGAAGAAGAATCTTAGAGCTATTCTTTGATCTAGTTCAATTAATTAATCAGTTAATTGACAAAAATTGTATACATTGATGGTGTACAACATGATGTTTTGATATATGTATACATTGTGGAATGGCAAAAGCAGGATAATTGACATACAAATTACCTCACACACTTATCTTTTTTTTTTTTTTTATGGTGAGAACTTTGGTCTATTTTTCTGGTGAATAATATGTAGCAGGACTGGTACCAGAACCAGGTCATCCAGAGATGTTCTGCCTGCTGCCATCAACTCAGGACCTCAGAAAGTGGTACTCTTCCCCTAAAGGTGAATTATTTTAACTAAAAAAAGAGAAATCCTTATTTCTAGATGAAATAAGAATCAACAGGAAATTCCAGGAGATTTCAGTTACATCAGTTGTTACAGTTGGTATACAATGATAACATCTGTTACAATGAAAGCAGCAAGTATGTATTTAATACACTTTTACAAAGTCCCCTTCTTTTCTCTTTTCTTTTCCTTTTTTGAGGGTAGCAAGGTTTATTGTGAAGAGCGAAAGAACAAAGCTTCCACAGCGTGGAATGGTACCCAAGTGGGTTACAGCTGCTGGCTGGGGTGGCCAGCTTTCATTCCCTTATTGCCCCTCCCATGTTCTGTTTTTGTCCTATCAGAATGCCCTTTTTCCAATCCTCCCTGCGATTGGCTACTTTTAGGATCCTGCTGATTGGTGCATTTTACAGACCGCTGATTGGTGCGTTTTGCAGAGTGCTGATGGGTGCATTTTACAATCCTCTTGCTAGCTACAGAGTGCCGATTGGTACGTTTTACAATCCTAGCTACAGATTGCTGATTGATGCGTTTTACAATCCTCTTGTAAGACAGAAAATTTCTCCAAGTCCCCACTCGAGCAAGGAAGTCCTGCTGGCTTCACCTCTCAATCCCCACTCTAAACAGGACATCCCAGCTGGAAAGTCCCCATATTTTCTTTTAGTAATCATTTTAATGTGTGTGTGTGAGAAAAGGACACTATTAAAAGAAACTTTTAAACTTTTCTAGTCATATGTCTACTTTTAGCCAATATTTGTGAGCATCAACCATATCCCTCCTCAGTAATTATATTTGATTGTTTCCTCCCAGGTCATGTGAAAGACTGTGTATAATTCAGAAGAGATATTTCTACAGTGAAAAAAAATACCCCATATTTAAATCAATTCAAGTTTCTTCTTGACATCTAGGCTGTATCTAGGACACATCTGGACATCTGGAAACATCCAAATTTGACTGACTTTTCCAGTTTTCAGCAGAACATTTAGTAAATAAAAGAAGAAGAAACTTGTACTAATCATATTTTTTTAAAAAAGTCAACAGCATTTCAGTGGGGCTGATATCCTCATGGCCTGGCCTTTATTTCTTGCCTCATGTCAGACTTGCCCATGTTGGTGGAGGAGGCTGACATTCAAAGGGTGTGGTTTTTGAGGTTGCCACATGCCTTGCCATGACTTAAAATATCTCTTTCTGGCTGCCAGATGGCCTGGGGAAGCACCAAACACAGGATCTATTGACCTCAGAACTTGTTGCTTTAGGACTGGAAGCTCTTTCAGAGTCTTTCTTAAGCTTCTGTTTCTAAACGTCTGAAGCACATCAAGCCTTAAACTGGGATTTTGTGCTGCTTCTCCTCGCTTTACTGAAAGCAAAGGGTAAGAATTAATTTCGGGCACAGATAGTAAATGCTGACTTTTCATTGTTCCCTTGAGAACACTTCACTCTCCAAAAGAAAGTCTCCCTTCTTCAGCCCAAATCTTGTGGAAACTGTGCATACGAGGTGTGGAGAAACCCCATGGGAAAACTGGGAGTCTACAAACAGGCCTAGTCTTTGAGGATGCTCGGCAGGGGTGGAGGAAGAAGCCTCAGGTATCTCTTTAGGTCCAATTCCCTACTGGATGTAGATATACAAAATGTAATTTACTTCCAGTTATTGAATGATAATGTCTTGAAACATTAGAAAAATAGTCTATCTTGAAGGAAAAGGCAAAGAAAATTATTTGGAGAGGAGGAGTTTTTTCTGTTTGTAGAGTGGAAAAGTGAGATAAATTGGTTTGAAAAGAGAAAAGTAAATACATTGCAAGGGAAACTTTATTCATTAAACATTTATTGAGCACCTACTAAATGCCAGAGATAGTTCTAGTCTCTGGAGATATAATAGTTAGTGGACTAGACAAACATGTTCTTTGGCCTTATGGACTTCTCAGTCAAGTGAAAGGGCATGGAGGGGACCTAACCCAGTGGGTGTGTGCAGCAAGGAATCAGAAGAGATTTCTCTGAAGGAGTGATATTTAAACCAAGACCTGAATAGGGTTAGATGGACAAAGCCCCCAGTTTAGTTTGGCTTCATTTTCAATGATCCCTACAAAGCAAAACAAAACAAAAATTCAGTTCTAAATCCTTTATTTTTTTCTACTTTAGATGGTTGCCTGCCTGAGATACAACCCTGATTTCAACAACAGACAATTGGATTACTATTTTTCTCTCTCCTTTGACTTGATATTTATTATTTCTCATCTCTCACTGTGTTATGATTTATTGGTTTGTGTCTGTCTCTCTCTATAGACTATGAGTCACTAAAAGCCAAGGACTGTCTTAATAATCTTTGTTCTGGCACCACATAGCTCTAGGATGAATAAATAAAGGAATCAAGATGAATGAATAAAAATAACAGTTGTTTTCTCAGCATCATTTTGCATCGAGAAAAGTGTCATATCAAACTATTCTTCCCATTCAATCTATTTAATTGCACAACTAACTGAATCTCCCATCCAGTCTATTCAATAACACTAATGCATTGAGCGTCTACCATGTACAGGCCACATGTTTGTCACGGGGATGTAATGGTGAGCAAAATAGACAAGGCATTGGCTCTTGTGGAGTGTACAGTCTGATGGAGGAAGACAAACTTCATATAAATAATCACTCAAATACTTAATTCCTAATTCTATCAAAAGAAACAATGTAGGTAAAAATATTGAAATAAAAAATTTGAGTTGAAAATGGCAGGAAAATTTAAAGTTTTGCCAAGGTTTTGGATGCCTGTAAGAAATGTGTCTTATATTTGCTTCCTCTTTTCCCTTCTAGCCTCTTGCAGTAATTGAGTTTGTAAAATCAAGACGTATAATATCTACAGGGAAAAGCAAATAAATTGCATTCATTCTAGGTATTTTAGCTGCCTAGGTTGGCCCAGCTGTTAATAGCAAAATCCATTTTTTGGGCAAACACCAGCTAATCATTAGTGGTACTTTGATTTTCCCCAAAGTTGTTTTCTCGTCATCCTGATAACTATCACGCAAGTCAGAATCCAATTTTGCATGGAAGTTTTAGAGCTCTAAAAAATTACCATCGTCTATAATCAGGGGTGTTATTCCTGCACATTAAGAGTATGAGAGGATATACCAGGAAAGGGAAATGGAAGAATGAAAACAAACAAACAAACCAAAAAAGCAAATGAGATGACAATAGAGATAGAAAATAAGAGTAACAAAAATTTGCACTGCTCTCCAAATGTCAGAAAGACTACTCTTAGAAGCTTATGAAATAATTATACACAGAACAGGATACACATTTTTTTTGGCTCTAGATCTAAGAAAATAACTCTTCAGTATTAGAAGATGAACATTGAAGGAACAAACTGACCTCCTTAAATATAGTAGGACAATAAACTACTATTAAGTTGATATTTCATAGTTCCCTTTGAAATTTTTGGATATAAATCAGGATTCTTCTTCCCCACCTAATTTTCTTTCCCTTTCTTTCCATATTTTTCTCATTTTTGATAGTTTTTTCTTTTCTTTTTCTGAATGCTATCATGTGGGTCTCTGAACTGTGCTGCTAACACACATGATATATATGCTACCGACAATAAACAAGTATGAAGGTGAGAGGGCACATGAAATAGTGTGATGACACTGGATAATGGTATTCACAGATATTTTACTTCTCAGGTAAAAGAAACTGCTAATAATTTGAAAAGGAAAGGCATATTTGCTACTGTTGTTTAATACTATAAAATGTTTGAAAATACTGTCTTCTTTATTCCTAATCTGATGTTGAATTGTTTACCATTTTAATAAAAATATGAGAGCTGAGTTGGTAAGAATAAAGACAGCAAGAGAGATAGAAAGAAAGATAGAATAAAAGAAGTGAGCTGGACGCAGTGGCTCACACTGGTAATCCCCAGCACTCTGGGAGGCTGAGGTGGGTGGATCACCTGAGGTCAGGAGTTCGAGACCAGCCTGGCCAACATGGAGAAACCCTGTCTTTACTAAAAATATAAAAATTAGCTGGGCGTGGTGGCGGATGCCTCTAATCCCGGCTACATGGGAGGCTGAGGCAGGAGAATTGCTTGAACCCAGGAGGCGGAGGTTGCAGTGAGCCAAGATCGCACCCCTGCACTCCAGCCTGGGCGACAGAGTGAGACTCCATCTCAAAAAAAAAAAAAAAAAAGAAATGAAGAAAAAAATAGAAGTATGGGTCACTACTCACAGCTTCACCATTAAAGTAGACTACCTCCATCTCCCCAAATGAGCCTCACATTTGTGTTTACCTTGTCAACCATGGAGGACAGCCAAATAAGAACCTTACACAGGTTGCACGTCATATGCCATGAGTCATGCATCCTCAGCAGGGGCTACGTCACCCCCAAGGAAGTGAAAATTGGTTGTGAGTATATGTAATCTTATTTTTTAATGTATAAAGATATATATGTATAATATATATAAAAAACACATAGATACATAGTTTATATGATATTAAAATTTTGTGGGGGGCAATTAAAAAATGTCTGAAAATGTTTTTTAGGGGGACAACAATAATGAAAACAAATGATTGAGAGACACTGGCCTTAATTGTATCTTCATGCTTTGTAGAGGAGGTAATTTACTTCTGGGTGAAGCTACTTTATCTTAAAGAGCTTGATATCTATACTGCAACACCAACTAGGAAATGATCATTATTGAATGAAGCCAAAATGGTACTGTGACTACCAAATGGTGGAGAAGCTTGAGGCAAATTGATAGGCTTCTCAATAGCCTTACTATAAACCCAACAAATATAGCCCCAGATTGACTATTTGTATTGGAAATAAATAAATGGTAAGAGGTAAATCATTTTTTGCTTATTTGCAGATTTTTTTTTTTCCCTGAGACAGTCTTGCACTGTTGCCCAGGCTGGAGTGCAGTGGCACAGTCTTGGCTGACTGCAACCTCTGCCTCCCAGGTTTAAGCAATTCTCGGGGCTCAGCCTCTCGAGTAGCTGGGATTACAGGCGCACACCACCACGCCCGGCTAATTTTTTTTTTTTTTTTTTGTATTTTTGGTAGAGACAGGGTTTCACCATGTTGGCCAGGCTGGTCTCGATCTCCTGACCTCGTGATCTGCCCACCTCGGCCTCCCAAAGGGCTGGGATTACAGGCCATTAGCCACCGCGCCTGGCCTGCAGATTTTAATTTACAGAATCTATAGTTTCAGGGATACATGTACAGTAGACATTTTTCATAACTGACTGTCACTTAATTGACTTGCCAGATTAAGAGGTTCTCCACATCCTCTGTAATACATCCCGCTGAGGTCCATGGTACTCTGCACACTCTGTGTTAGTAGGCTACTCACTGTTATACCCTACACTTCTGTTCTCTTCAGTTTTATGCTTACTTAAACTTGGTTTATTCCCAAACTTGTTTATACCAGTTGCATTTGTTACTATACTTAGTTATTATTTAATGAAATAAGAGGTAAGCATATGAATGCAAAAGGAAAGAGGATTATTGTTTCTACAAAACCCAAATTGAATGCTTTAAGAAAGAGTCAACAAGAAAAGTCACAATTTAAATTAAGAACAGTCAAAGTGATTCTATGCTTGTTCCCAGCCATGTTCAAATACAGGTACAGAATAGGCAGAGCATGAAGGAGGTAGAGAAGGTACAGGGAATTAAAGGTGTACCTAATAGGTTAATGAATATCATGATGAATATTGGACTTTAAGCTGGTTAAGGAGAAAAACAAGAACATGAAGGTCTTGAGAGATGATGATAAGATGGTGGGCTTTGTCAACTGGAGGGCATTGGGTTATAGTCAGAGTCATCTGAACTATTGCAGATTGTGATTAGAGGATGAAATGCTTGAAATTAAGATTACGAAGGGGGTTCAGTTAACGGTAATAATGGTAATGACAAGAAGGGATTAGGTGGTGAAGTGCTGTAAAAGACAACTAAATAGGTGTCAATAAAAAGACAGCAGAGGCCAGGTTATTGGAAGGATACTGAAATCACCAAGAATTACCCCAGGAATATAATTGGAGGGAGACAATGAAATGATCAAAGAATAGAGTGTCATGTAATTCAGTAAATGATGTCGGTAAGTGCCAGAGATACTCAGAGGGCAGAAAACATCATGTGTTGCCATGGTTGGAAAAGCATCGTGGAGGAATGGGGATTGCGTGTGAGGGCTGACGGCTGAACAATCAGGCGGGATAGATGGAGAGGACGGGGAAGGTGTTTCAGGTTATGAGTTACAGAGTGAGCAAAGGCCAAATGGCAGGAAGGAGCATGGTGTGTTTTTGATGTCAGTGAGTTTAGGAGGTATGATGGCTTTGGATTGTAAAAGGTTTGGAATGCTAGACCAAGGTGGTTGGGTTTTTTTTTTCTTTTTTCCACTTTTTCTATAGAAGAGTAATTATTGTTTGGCTGCTGCCTTTTAGAATTCTCTCAATGGGGTAATCTTTTTTGTTTGTTTGTGCCTTAGAGAGACAGGGTCTTGCACTGTCACCCAGGCTGAGTGCAGTGGCTCCATCATAGCTTACTGTAACCTGGGCTCAAGTGATCCTCTCACCCCAACCTCCCAAGTAGCTAGGACTACAGGTGTGCACCACCATGCTTGGCTAATTAAAGAAAAATTATTTTTTAGAGTCAGGGCCTTGCTCTGTTGCCCAAGCTGTTCTTGAACTCCTGGCCTCAAGTGATCTTCCTGCCTCAGACTCCCAAAGTGCTGGCATTACAGGCATGAGCCATCATACCCAGCCTCAATGAACTAATCTTTACTGATGTTATCCTTTGAGTGAGAATTTATTCTTGTATTAAAATTTTAGGTTGTGAGAAATTGCCTTCATTTGTAAACACAGGTCAATATTCATGCATATTAAAATATAAAGGGGCAGATGGAAATAGATCAGAAAGTTAGACTATGAAAATTGAGTCTGTATCCAAGCTCACTTAGTGGCTGTATTCTCAGAAGCTTGTGCCTGTTAAACTTCAGCTTCTTTATCTTTGAACCCAGATCTTAGAGCTCTTCGTCTTACAATGCCACCGCTTCAAATCTGTGATTTTTTTTCTTTGAGACGGAGTTTTGCTCTTCTTGCCCAAGTTGGAGTGCAATGGCATGGTCTCAGCTCACTGCAACCTCTGCCTCCCGGGTTCAAGCGATTCTCCTGCCTCAGCCTCCTGAGTAGCTGGGATTACAGGCATGCATCACCACGCCCAGCTAATTTCTTTTTTTTTTTTTTTGAGACAGAGTCTCGCTCTTTCGGCCAGGCCGGACTGCAGTGGCGCTATCTCGGCTCACTGAAAGCTCCGCCTCCTGGGTTCACGCCATTCTCCTGCCTCAGCCTCCCGAGTAGCTGAGACTACAGGCGCCAGCCACCGCGCCTGGCTAATTTTTGGTATTTTGAGTAGAGATGGGATTTCACCGTGTTAGCCAGGATGGTCTCGATCTCCTGACCTCGTGATCCACCCCCCTCGGCCTCCCAAAGTGCTGGGGTTACAGGCATGAGCCACTGTGCCCAGCTGATTTTTTTTTTTTTTTTCTGGAGAACTAAAAGTAAACGGAGTTAATTCTGTCACAACCACTTCCTTTTGACTTTCCATTTAGTATCTATTGATTTGAGAAGAGATATTGAACTCTCACAAGACTCTGTATATAGGGATGATTTGATCAAAGTCTTCTATGTCTTTAGCTAGAACAACATGGAAGGTCAAACTATCAGAAGGCTACTAGATGAGATGTAATCAAAATAAGGATTTTTCTGGATGAGACAAATGTGAATTGACACTGGGCTTTGCATGACCTATGTGTCCATCCCCAAAAGGGTCTTCCTGTCATTCTTCATCAGTTATTTCAATCATGGTCCAAGTGGGAAAGAAAAGGCACAGTCAAAAGTTTCCTTGAAGAGAAAGAGACTTCAACAAAGGGACTCCTTGTAGGGCTGCAGGCAGGATTAAGGGGACTAACAAAGATGATGAAGCACCTAGGGGACTAGCAATGTTGGGAAGCTGTTACTTCTGCTCCTAGGCCTGCAGGGACAAGGAGAGTGAGTGGTATTAGAGACCCAGAAAGAACAGTAGCCCTGGGAGAGGGGCATCTAAGAGGAGCTGTGGACATAAGTAGAGGAATGCAACCACTTAGGGAAAGAGTAGACAGAGCAAATACTCTGGTCTATCTCTCTTTTCACCCTTGAATCTCCTGCAATTGGTGGAGCCCAGCTGGAAGCCAGAAGGCAAGAAAGCCTAGATGATGCGGTCCAAGGTGGTCAACTCCTGAGAGGCAGCAAAGAAGAGAAGAGCTAAAAATAGATCTGGACAGGCAAAAAGAGAACAACCAGCACCCTATTTTTTTTTTTTTTTTGAGACGGAGTCTTGCTCTGTTCACCAGGCTGGAGTGCAGTGGTGCAATCTCGGCTCACTGCAACTTCTGCCTCCTGGGTTCAAGCGATTCTCCTACCTCAGCCTCCCATGTAGCTGGGATTACAGGTGCATGCCACCACACCCAGCTAATTTTTGTATTTTTAGTAGAGGTGGGGTTTCACCATGTTGGCCAGGATGGTCTCCATCTCCTGACCTTGTGATCCACCTGCCTCAGCCTCCCAAAGTGCTAGGATTACAGGTAAGAGCCACTGCACCCAGCTAATGCCAGTACCCTGTTTTTTTGACTGTGAAGTCCTCCAGAAATCTGGGTACTTTCAGTTTCTCCCAGGAGCAGCCCTGTATTAAAATTCTGAAAAATTAAAAATCTTGAAAAACACTTCTTGTTATTAAGCCACTGTTAGTGTTTTGGAAAGGGCCCAAGAAATAGAACATACTGGGGAATCATCCAAATGACTGGCAGATGAAAGCCAAAATACCATGTTTGTGATTGGTCAGGTTAGGTTGCAGGAATGGCTTAGTGTGAGGACCTATAAATCTACTAGCTGAGCCCAGAATTCATCAGTCTTCCCTACCCAGTCTCAGATGGCACCAAACCATGTCAGGGAGAGTCTATTCCTGGAGGAAAGTAAAGAGTGTTTACTTTTTTTTTTCTTGAGATGGAGTCTTGCTCTGTTGCCCAGGCTGGAGTGCAGTGGTGCAATCTTGGCTCACTGCAACCTGCATCTCCTGAGTTAAAGCAATTCTCCTGCCTCAGCCTCCCAAGTAGCTGTGATTACAGGCGTCTGCCACTGCACCCAGCTAATTTTTGTATTTTTAGTAGAGATGGGGTTTTGCCATGTTGGCCAGGCTGGTCTCAAATTCCTGGCCTCAAGTGATCTGCCTGCCTCGGCCTCCCAAAGTGCTGGGATTACAGATGTGAGCCACTGTACCCAGCCTAGAGTGTTTGCTTTTTGTGGGCAATTGATCCCCCAGGGGAAGATAGGGAAGAAATGGGTAGGCCTATTACTCACCAGGGCAAAGCTGGAAGGGTAGAATCTGGCAAGGGACCCATGAAGGCAGCTTATGCTCAAGAGGAAGCCGGGTAGGGCTGGGCCACACATACCTATTCTTTCAAAACTTACCAGGCTTTTCTGCTGCTTTGGAGAAGAGTGAATTAAGGGCGTTGGAGGGGAATGCCTTTTCTCCACCACATTTTCTCATTCTTTAGTTCATTCAACTTAACAGACTTTCAGGAGTTAGCCACACTATGAAGGCTGGGGATGCAAAGATGAAAAGGATGCGATTTATCTCTAGATGGTAATACTAAGAACAGCTAACAGTTATTCAAGATGTGCCTTAAAATGGGATGTAGTTCTCACTCATTTGTCTTAAAACATTCACAGGCATCATATTAAACAGATAATTACTAACTTTTACAGATGGAGACACTGAGGCTTGGAAAAGTTAAGGGACTTGCTTAAAGTCACAGAAATTAGTTAATGGCAGAGCTAGGATTCAAATTCAGGCAATCTGGCTCCAGGGCTAGTATTCTTAACTCTTTCCCATGTCACAGGCCAGTGCTGGAGACAGGCCTGTGAGCAAATAATTACAGTGTAATGAATGAGGTAAGTGCTAATGGAGGGACATACACTGTGCTAAGGGAATGAAGGAAGGAGGGACTAAGGTTTTGTGTAGGGCATTTGTGCAATTTCCCTTGCCCACTGCCAGAAATGAAGAAAGCAGAGTCTTTTTGGGGCATGCTTTATTTTACTATACGTGGATGCAGATATAGAGCTCAATTCATGTTGCCTTGCTGCCCCTCCCAAACATAACAACTCTTAAAATAATTTCTTCCTGACATCCTGGACCCCCTCCAAGAGTTTGTCCCAGCTTTTGGACAAGGCAGAAACAGGAAAAGGATGTCCTAATGTTCCCTGACCAGAGACCTAAATTGGAATTTGGAATAGTTTTGTAATTAAAATCATTGTTAAGATTTTATTGTCCTGTACCCTGTGTGTGTGTTTGTGTGTGTGTGTGTGTGTGTATGTGTGTGTGAACATTATATATCAGCCACCACACATGTACTATATACAGTCACTAAAATCAACTTTTGTGAGATTGCTTAAATCTCAAAGTTTCTATAGTTTGTAGATCTATGTTTAAAAGATATTTTGTGTTTTCATAAAGGAGAATTAATATTTCTCAACTCAAATACTTTTTTTGCTATGACTTAATCATAATTTGGTAGTAATATATCACAATTTCTGCTAATAACACAAAAACAAACTCACTTCTGTTTCATTCCCTCTCAATAGAAATTGTTTCAGTTTGGCCCCCTATACTGATTCATTTCTCAGCTGATCTTTGAGATATTGAACATCCATACCTTTGGTATTTTTATATTACTTGATATTAGAGCGTCACTGAGTTCATTTGAACAGACTAGACACCATAAACAGGTGCTGTCTGCTGCCGCCAAGTGATGGCCTATTCATGCCAGGATATTAAGCATATCCTGCAGTTTGGTAAACACCAGGTGGGATTCTAATCCATTCAGTATGGAGCCCCTCGTTCTTTCCTCTGTAGTGAAGGAAAATCTCTGGGAAGCCCCTGCTCAGCAATTCTCTATAGCTTTAGCAGTTAGTGAGTCTCATTCCAAAATGACCCAAGAAGAGGGCTGGATCAATTACCCTCAAGCTTCCTCTTGATATAACCTATTTCTTGGAGTGACCTCAGAAATCCACACAAAAGTTCCAAGTTGCCATGTAGCCCCTTTCTTTTACTTTACTCCTTTGGGGTTTCAGGGTTGGAGAAACCCTCTCTCCTTTCCAAAGCTGAAACTGCCTAGGAGCTTTGAGTCTCTGACTCACTACTAGATTGCTCACCTATTAGGGCCATAGAGAAGACAGAATGAGACAAGGACATTCTCACACCATGGAATAACCTGTGGGGCTTATGGTCATCAAAACAGAGTCTTTGGTCTACAGGAAAAAGGTAACACTCTTAGACCCAGCAGAGGCATCAGCAAGGGAGTTTCCCAGGGGGAGGGACAGCCCTGCTTACTCAACTGGTCAGGGGTTACTACACACAGTAGCTCTACTCTCACAGCCTTTCCTTGCTTAGGCATACCAGTGTGTCATACTGGTGCAGCTAGTCTGATAAATGGAGCAGTTTTGGAGGGAGGCACATTGCAATAGCTTTGCAACAAAAGAGGCTATGTCTTGTCCATCATTCAAAGGAGTTATCTGAAAATTGACGACTGTAGCAAACTACTGGCTATCCCCCAACATCGATTCTTTTTTTTTTTTTTTTTTTTTCTATAGTAACAGAATTCCCAACCTGTAGCTGGGAACAGCCATGGCCATATAGGTCTGAAGTCAGCAGAGTTATATGATAGAAAGCACGTTGGTTCCAGAGCCTTGGGCTGCTATACTGATCCTGGACTTCTTAGTTCCAGATTATTAGATGAGACAGGGGAAACCATCTAGTGTACTTAAACTGCTATTATTTTGGGTCTCTGTCAAGGAGGTCAAGCCTTTATCCTAATTCAGTGACTTTGGATTTCAGTAGAATAGAGAACATGGCCTCATTACCCCAAGTCACCTGTTTTCAACAGGTAGCCTTACTTTTCTCAGAGATAGGTTCCTGGGACACTCTGCAGTTTCCACTGGGGGTGCAGCCTTTTGGGGACTACTATAGAGATGATTTCTCCTGTCTCATCTAAAATCTGGATCTAAGCAGCCCAGGACTGGTATGGCAGCTCAAGGATCTGGAACCTAGGTGCCTTCTATCATGTAAATCTGCCAATCCATATGGCCTGCCTCTTCCCTTTGAGGGTACAACCCAGAAATGGCATCACTTATGCTTACATAGAGAAAGAAAGGGCTATGATATTAGGCCTCAGAAAAGGGAGTGGAGATCTAGACTTTTCACTTCAACTCAAAAATCCTGCCCAAGACTGATACTTACTCCCTTAAACGTTGCCATATTTCTCCGGCACACCCAGTAACTGACGTCTGAAAGAGCAGCAGCACTTTCTCAGACATGACTACAGTGTTTAAATGTGTTGCTAGGGCATCTGTGGAATTTTCATATTCTATCTTGGGAAAGAAATCTGATATTTCTTTGATGCTACATTCTTCTCTAGCCAGAAATACAAGGAAACCACTGTTTGCTGTGGCATTTTGGCAGAACTCTGAAGTGTGGTCTGGATCTGGGAACCCACAATCCAAGAATAAGGCACCATTTACGTACAAAATTGTTGAATTTGGATGGAAACTAGGTTCAGCCATACTTGTGAAGCCACTGTCTTGCAGGGTCAAAAAGAGCTTATTTTTCAAGTAAGTGTGTTTCACTGTTTACTGGTGACTACCAAAATAATTATTTCCTGTGTGGGTCAGTAAGAGTGAGGTAATCTCAAGGAAAATGTTCCATTGTGCTTACTGGGCTGGGCAGTGCAGCAGCTCCAGACATTCTCTTAAAGCAACAGTAATTGTGTTGAATGGTAAAGTCTGGTTCATATGCCCCTGGGAGGGAGATTCATTTTCTTTTTGGTACTTTGAGGATCTTGTGAGAGACAGCAGATGTGAATATATACATACAAATACACACACACATGAACATATCTGTGGGTGTGCTTAGCAGGTTGGTTCATTCAAATAGTTTTATAGATATTTTAGAAAGGTAATTCTTTATGAGCCAGGATAATGTGCTCTGCTTCTCTCAGTGTGAAAGTAGAACCTCACCTTGTGCAAGTTGTCATTGGTTTCCTTGTCTGTTACGAGCCACTTGAGGGCAATGCTTTGTCTTTGTTTTCCCAGCCCATACTAATGAGCCTATCACTGAGTAAAATCCTCATTAATCATTTGGTGGATGAATGAATGGCTTGCAAAGGAAGTGAATTGCAGGAAGGTGACTACCACCCAAAAGTTGACTTGTACCATGACACTGACATGAGAGAGTTTGCCCGAAGGAGTGCTTAGCCAGCCAGGATTGGAACATCCTTGAGGTGCCAAACTACATGATTCCAGAGATTAAACAGCTCTGTGCTTCATATCACCATCTTTCCTGGAATAAGAATTATCCACACCAGTTGTTAGATTTTGGCACAACAAGTAGGGTGAATTGTGGCAGCTGGATCAACAGGTGACAGACAAACTAGGCCAAATGAGATATCACTTCTGGTCCATAAAATAGAGGGATGCTTTTGAATATTCGATACTTCACCCAGCTCACTACCTTCCACGACTGCTCTCATGTAGGAGCCAAGAGTGTACATTGTATATTATAGAAAATATTCCCCTATTATAAGAGAGAATACTCACTATTGATTAATCCACTTACCAAATTTTTGTTGAGTGCCTGCTATGTGCCAAGCACTGTATTGCTGCTGGAGTACACAGGTGGACAAACCAGACATGGTTCTTGCCCTTAAGAAGTTCAGCCTTTGGCCGGGTGCAATGGCTCGTGCCTGTAATCCCAGCACTTTGGGAAGCCGAGGCGGGTGGATCACATAAGGCCAGGAGCTTGAGACCAGCCTGGCCAACATACTGAAACCCTATCTCTACTAAAAAATACAAAAAACCAGGCGTGGTGGCACATGCCTGTAATCCCAGATACTCGGGAGGCTGAGGCATGAGAATCACTTGAACCAAGGAGGCAGAGGTTGCAATGAGCTGAGATGGCGCCACTGCACTCCAACCTGGGCAACAGAGTGAGACTCTGTCTCAAAAAAAAAAAAAAAAAAAAAAGTTCAGCCTTTAATGGAAGAGTCAGACAAATAAACAAAATACATAAAATAATTATGTTTTATGTGGCCAGTTACGAAAAACTAGATACTGAGGTAAGGATGAAATGGAAGTACATAGGGGGGTGAGAAATAACTGTCAGGAGGAAGGAAAAGGCCTGGGATGAGTAAAGGGGAAGAACATTTTAGAGGAAAAAAAACTCATGTTAAAGACCCCAGGCCTAAAATAAATTGGTGTTTTAGAGGAGAAAAAACAATGCCCATGAGTCTATAGCAGAGTGAGTGAGGGGGTGAGCGTGTCCTAACTGGCAGAAGTCCTCTAAGGATTTTTGGATCTATTATCAAGGACAAGATATCAAATGGTGGATGTTGGCTTTGCAGAGTGTTCAGAAAGCTTTACATCATTATCCACAGCAAGAGGTCTGAGCTTGAGTGTGGTCCTCCCACTGCACATGTAATCTCAGATACTACATGTTCTACCCTGCTGAGTAATAGTGAGTAGAATGGAATGTTGGACTTTATCTAAAATGTGGGAGTAAAACAAGTACATGTGAAACTGTAGAGCTTATCATTCTGGTCCAGGTATCACGAGGAAAGGAGAAAACCATGGTTGGGAGCGGCCATCCACACCCAACTAGTATTTGGAACTGGAAGCTACAGAGAATTCTGCTACTGAGGTCTACAATGTTATTTGCACTTTCTGCTCCTTGATCTTTCACTGCATAAACCATCTGGGAAGTGTCCTTTATGGTTGTCATTAAAATGCTGCCAGATTCCAGTATTGAGACCATAGGGAATGCAGTAGTGTGCGTGTGTGTGAGTGTGTATGTGTGTGTGTCATCCACGTGTGGGTAGATGAGATGCTGATGGGAGCCGGATATACTGATGTATTCAGGGGTTCTTAACTAGGTGTCCAATGTAAACTTGGTTGAGAAAAAAATTACACCTTCATTTTCATTATCCTCTCCAACTGAAATTTAACATTTCAATGATATATTTAAGTAACAAACCACAGTATTTTTTGCAGTACTTGTCACTTCGTCATCAATAGAATCACAGATATTTTCATGTCACATTATAGTTGTTGCAGGTGTCTCAAAATATTACTTATGCTTACCACTACTTCAGAATTATGGTAGTTATCGGCTGGGTGTGGTGGCTCACATCTGTAATCCCAGCACTTTGGGAGGCCGATGCGGGTGGATCATGAGGTCAGGAGACTGAGACCATCCTGGCTATGGTGACACCCTGTCTCTACTAAAAATACAAAAAATTAGCTGGGCGTGGTGGTGGGGGCCTGTAGTCCCAGCTACTCGGGAGGCTGAGGCAGGAGAATGGTGTGAACCTGGGTGGTGGTGCCTGCAGTGAGCTGAGATCGTGCCACTGTACTCCAGCCTGGGCAACAGAGCGAGACTCTGTCTCAAAAAAAAAAAAAATTATGGTAGTTATCATACCATAGCTAGATTTAATATGTTAATGAAGCATATTTATTCCTATATCATGAACATTTGTTTTTAAAAAAATATTTGAAAACTACATTTCAAAACTTTCAGTTTTCTTTGCAATCCTATGTATTTTATTTTATGCATTTCAAAACATAATTGTGAGAAGGGGTCTTTAGGCTTCCAGACCACCAAAGGGGTCCCTGACACAAAAAAGGTTAAGAGCTGTCAGACTTATTGGACATAGTCTTGCCAGTTGGATATAAGAGGAATGTTGGGGACAAAATGCCCACACATTCACTTTCATATGAGACTTTTTTTTGCATTCTGACTGAGTAGAAAAAGGGAAAAGCCAGTAAGTACTTAACCTCATGCTTGCACAGAAACACATATATAACTTTGTCCAGCTTGCAGACTAATTCAGAGACTGAATTTCTGAGAAATAAAAAGAGAGTAATAGATCTAGAGAGCTTAGAGAGAGATCTGAGAGAACAAACCCACAATCTTGGGTACATATTGTGCATTTCCGTAAACCTTCACTAAGTAGAGATCTGGGAAAAGAATGGACATAATTTTCTCGAAACTCTGACCTCTAGGACCTGGAGAAAGTCCATTCAGTCAGCCAGAGCCCTCCCTATTCCCTTGGGCGGTAGCCTCAGAGTCCTCTGGGACAACATCTGCAAGCGGAATGCAAATCACTAGCCTGTCTGCCACCCCTCATTGCTCAGCATCTTATGGATGCTATTTTTAGGAAGTCTGAATTTCTCAATAGAGACACAGCATCACCAGCAAGCCTTGAGAAATTAGCCTTATTTCCCAAATGTCTGAGGGTGGACCCAGAGTAAACACTCCACCTTCACTCCCCTCTGCTGAAATTAAAATGCTTCTATTTCTGCAGCTTGAAGGGAGGAAAGAGAGAGGGAAGAAGAAATGTTTGTTCATTTCTTCAGGTATTTTAGAAATTGAACTTGCAAGCAGGGTCTGTCTCCAGTTAATCAAATAAAAATTCTTAGTATCACAAGACAATTTAAAACTAGAAAAACTCAGAAACTGCATCTGACAAAGGTCTAATGCCCAGAATCTATAAGGAACTTAAATAATTCAACAAGCAAAAAACAAACAACCCCATTACAAATTGGGCAAAGGACAGAGACTTCTCAAAAGAAGACATACATGCAGCAAACAAGCATATAAAAAATCCTCAACATCCCTAATCATCAGAGAAATGCAAATCAAACCACTATGAGATGCCATCTCACATCAGTCAGAATGGCTATTATTAACAAGTCAAAAAATAACAGATGTTGGCAAAGTGGCAGAGAAAAGGGAACACATACGCTGGTGGAAAATGAGGCCATTCACTCACCCCCATCCTCCGCTTCCCACCCTCCACCACACAAACCGAACGATGGTTTCTGATAATGCCCCTTTCACTCATTCACACAGTCTAGCGGAAGCTCATTCTGAAGTGATGGTTTAATGGCAAAGAGCAAGAAGCCATAGTCAAAGAATCCATCAGCTTTCCCAAGATTACAATCTTAGACTGGAAGGATTGTGTTTGAATCCTTTTCTGCTACTTACTAGATCTTTCCATCTATAAAATAGAATAATAATAATTACTCCTATTCAGTATTTCTATGAAATAACGTGTGAATTGAAAAGTGCCTGATCAACGCTAGTTAATCTATAACTGCTATAACTTCTGTTTTCCTAGACAAGTGTGATAGTCTCAAAGGAAGCCTGCTCCCGTTTAATGAATGCTAAAGTATTAGCTGGCGTCCTAGGGCCATTTCTCATTGCCTCGTTTTTTTCTCCTGCAGATTATCCTCTACCGCTTATATCTTCAGTCTTTCTCCCTCTGCCTCCTGCTGCCACCTGCTCCCACCTTGGGGACCTGCCTCCCTGCAGAAAGCAAGCGTCCTGCTCTGGGCCATGTGGTAGCTTAGTGGTAAAGACTCTCTCCCTGGAGGTGGGACCTGTGGTTTCTGGGCAAGAACTGTGACTGGTGGGTAGGTCTGCTTAACAATTCTGGGGTGCTTGTTGTGACTGCACAGCTCAGCCACGTTCTCGGGTAGCCCTCTATCAGCGATATTTTCCTTTCTCTCTGCCTGACTCCTTTGACTTTCTTGGTCTGTCTTATAGGATTTAGAACTGAATTAACAAGTAGGAAGGAGTAATTTATTAGCCACCTCGAACTCCAACAATGGAAAAATGCCAAGATTTAAGGGACAGGTGGGGAACAGCAGCCTGCAATCTGATCTGGGTTCATGGCTTTATTCTCACCCTGACCCGGGAGTCCCAGGAGTACCATCTCCTATGCGCCTCCTCCCCTTCCTATGCTTTCATTGAACTGATATGAAGTTTCAGAAATCCTTTTCAACACAGTGAGTCAGACAGCTGATTTCAATCCGTTGGAGCTGCTGTAAGAGATTCAACCTATTTAAAATCCTGGCTTTCATATGCTGCTGCCTCTTAAATCTGTCCCGGCAACCCAGACCTGTGTGCTGACCCATATCGTGAGGGTTCCTCATTGCTCTCAGGATGAAGAGCAAACTGCTTAGCAAGGCATAAAAGGACCTTTGTCACCGGCCTCAACTACCTGTCACCTCCTGGGCCCTTCCTCAATGTCCTTTCTGTTCCAGCCACACTGAGCTCCTTGTGGTTCCCTTAGCAAGCCATGCACTTTAAAACTTTTCCAAGTGGTGTATACTTTACTTGGAAAAGAAGGCCCTCTCTTCGCCATGCTGATCTGGCCAGTTTTGATTACCCTCCAACTCATAGCACCTCTGGCCAGAGAAGCCTCTTCAGGCAAGTTAGGGCCTTCTTACTGCCTTAGTCTTTCCTGGCATCATGGTGCAGAGCAACACCTGCTGTGTCACAGTCGCTGAACACAAGTTTTTAGGTAAGCAAGTGCAGTTTCAAGGCCATTATAGGCCTTCCTACTCTCATTTTTCTCTGCTTAGAGGCCAGTTACACAATTCCAGTTTTCCAGAAGAGTTCTATAACAATTTGGCATAGCAAAGCTGCATGAACTTCATGCAATGAACAGCAGTGTGAGAAGTCAACCTAGATTAGATTCCTGAAAGGGATGAGATTTCCTCGTGTTTCCACTATTGACTCTGGCCCCTCAATGAAGAGAATGATGAGCCAATTACCAGTCATTCCAAATCTGAGCCATCTGTAATATAATGGAAGCTAAAGTCTGTAAGAACAAGTTTAGCCTGGAATTTTCCTCAAGACAATGTATACATGACATCATATACACGGTGGTGTTAATGGGTGTTTCTGGATGGATTCTCAGGCAAATACCAGATTTGTTTGAACCTTGTCTTGGGCTGTAGCCTCTTTACTTTTGCTCTTCACCTTAATATTGGGTATCTTGCAACATCTCAGATTCAGGTATTTTTTCTCCCCAAGTTCCTTTATTTTTCCTCCAATATTTCTAGGAGAAAGCACACAGTCTTCAGTTTTATCGCCTGTACCTATGAGAGGTTAATAAAGGCTTCGTGTGTGTGTATATATTAAGATGTGGAAGTAGTCACATAGGGAGAAAGAAAATTACTGCTTTTTCTAAAACTTCAAGGAAAAATTAAGGCTTAAAAACTTGGGATGCTTTTAGCTTTGTGCTGTATCTAGCATCTAGCAAAAGCTTGATACATTTTGGCCATAATTGTTATTATAAGTATTAATATTATTAATAGCAATGATAGGATTTGGTACATGAAAATAGGTTGTATTTATACCAATGCCAAAAAGCAAGTGTGGGGAGTATGCTCTGCTGGCCCTAAGTTCCCCATAGGAAGTAGAGATTGCATATATTAGCTGGAACTCGCCCAAGCTACTTTTGGGACAAACAGGATAATGTGTTCAGAACAGAGGTCAACAGCTGTTACTCCTCTGTGACATTCCGGAGATGTGGACAGATGTATTCAGATTGACCTTCCTTATTTAGTGAGTGTGGGAACGGGTGGGAAGGGGTAGGGGGAAGGGAGATACAGCGAGGGGGAGGATGAGAATGTTCCCATGGCGCCTGGTAACATGAGAGACCACTGAGAGCAATGTTGAAGTTAACAGTTCTGTTTCCTGGAGGTGCTGTACTAAACAACGTGTTAGGGGAGGAAGGCCCTTAAAATTGTTCCAAAAGGAGGAAAACCAAGCATGACAGTTTTCCCAAGGCTAGGACAAGATTGCAGTTCCTGAAGGGGTCAGAGGTTGCTTCCTTACCATTCCACTGATTGCACAGTAGGGAATCAGGGAGGGTCAAATCAGGTTCAATACAAGATGTGGAGTGAAATACATTCCTTACCTTGCCCTCTCAACCCTAGTCATATTTAATTAACATTCCTGTTTCCAGAAAATATCCAAGTGTCCTAGTAGCTTCAAAAAAATAAAAAAAATCAGCCAAACACAGAGCTGTTGATACCTTTGTGGAATGTCAGCAACAAGGCAGGTAGCTGGTCTTCAGTGAACCCAAAAAGAGCATGGCTCAGTGAGACCATTAGATCTTCAGAATAACAGGATTTTTGAGAAGTGTAGATTTCCCTAATAACAATCTCTTTGGTCCTGAGACTTATAAGTTTACCCTGTCATGATAATTTAGATGGAATATGATTGGTGATAGTTTCCCCCCGCCTTTAATGATAGCAATTGACTTTTTTTTTTTTTTTTTTTGGAGGGGGGGTTTCCTCTTTTGCCCAGGGTGGGGGGGAGGGGGGGATCTTGGCTCACTGCAAGCTCTGCCTCCCAGGTTCACACCATTCTCCTGCCTCAGCCTCCCAAGTAGCTGGGACTACAGGTGCCCACCACCATGCCTGGCTAATTTTTTGTATTTTTTAGTAGAGATGGGGTTTCACCATGTTAGCCAGGATGGTCTCAATCTGACCTTGTGATCCTCCCGCCTCGGCCTCCCAAAGTGCTGGGATGACAGGAGTGAGCCACTGCGCTGGCCGCAATTGACTTTTTTTTATATTTGTCATTCCCTCTCTGCTTTTTTTCAGATGATCAAGTGAATGGACCTTTTGTCATGGAGCTGTCCTGAAGCTCAGATCAGCACCGCCTGGGTTCACAATGTATCTCTCTTGCTGACAGTACACAAATTCATGGTCTGGTCAGGATTAATTTCTCCAGGATGATGTCACAACTACACAAGTTTTGCATCTTCTATTGTCTGGATCTACGTGAATATAAAGTCAGCAGGGAAGTAATAAGAACCGCATCATATCCTGGAGTAAAGGAAGACTTTGCAAGTCACACATAGACTTCTAGCTGAATCTTTATAAAGTTGGTGACTGAAGGTCAGATTTGTTTATACAGAAGGTACGTTTCTCTAAAAACCTTGCTCTTAACCTCTGTACTACCTATCACATGATCAAGCTGCTAGTTCGTCAGGACCGTCTCTATCTTTCACATGATGCTCAAATCTAGAGTTCCATTTTTTGAGTCAAAGTTGAGTTCAAATCTCTTCTTTTCTGCTTGCTGTATCATTGTGGACAAATTACTTAAGTTTTATAGGATTAGATTTGCTTATCTATAAAATGGAGATAATAGTAGTACCAACTCCCTAGGTTGTTATCAGGATGAAATGAGATAATGCATGCATAATGCTTAGCACAGTACCTGGGGGCAGGATGCCTCTAATAAATGATAGCTGTTGCTTTTATAACTTGTAGTAATAGGCCTGTCTCTCTAAGTGATCAAAAGGTTTTTAGGTAATTGTTTTAAGCTACTTTTAACCACACTTTTCATGTAACACCTTATTTTTCATGTAATCCTTGATAAAGCCTCATGTATTTTTCCTGCAAATATGTCTTTTTGTAACATTTGTTTATTCAGTGGGATTAGTCAATGAATATGGCCATTATTTCTGATTTTTCTTTCTCTTAGGCTTAGCATAGTGTTTTTTTTTTTTCAGGCTTTGGTCCTGCTGGTTTGTGATAATATGCATGACTTTCTTAACTTCATCTTTGTCTATTTTTTTTGACAAAGTTTTTCATAGCAACAGCTGGAATAATACCACACAGCTCAAACAGAAAGTCTCAGGCTTCATTATTTCCCCACAATCACCATGTGACAATTCGAATCTCTGTAAGGCAGAGCTTTGGTGAAGATTAGATACTGAAATGAAAGGCAAGTTTCTAGCTGGAATTTAGATCAAAGAAGATATTATCCTGGTAGGCTTGCTGTGTACAAGAGAGAGCCATGGGGCTTCTCATTGACCAGCTTGACCACAATAATTCTTAAAGACTCTTCAATGATACTTTGCAGTTTATACTGGTATATGTTATTAAAGGATTGTACATGAAGGAGGAATACTATGCTTATTTAAAAATCGGGTTCTGGTGGCATTCATGCTGTAGAGTAAAATCAATCCACATAAATATATCGATCCTATATTCAAGGATCCATTCTAGTTGTTCCAACAAAGATTTATTGAGCCCCTATGATAAGTGTGAAATGGAGATTCACCAAACTTTCTTTGTGTCTTAAAAGCAAGGGGAGATTTACACTTTGTGTGAGATATGGACAATATATTGAGTGAGGTATTGTCATCCCTATTTTACACATGAGGAATTGAGGCTGTGACTTTATGAGATTATTATATAACTAGAAAGTGGTCCAACTACATTTGATCCCTAAATCTGTGGGACTTCAAGTCTGTGTGTTAGCTACTGGAATTCCCAACTCAGTTACCTTTCCTGTTCTGCATTCTAAATGGCAAACTGAGTATGGGTATGCATTCTGTGCAGGAAGCTCCTCATCTCCGAAGGTCCAGATGGGAACCACAGGGGTTCCAGGAGAAAGAGGAGGGGGATGCTGAGTGGCTAGGCATGACTCTGGCCTTGGCTGTAGGAGAAATGAGTTGTGAAGGTGTTAGGTCTTTGAGTCTTCTATATCACTGAGCACAGCTCAGACAGGAATATAGGGTAGAGAACAGACAGGAATATATAGGTCCTAGCTAGTGGCAAAATGCTGTTTTCAGCAAGAATATATCTAGTATCATATCCTTGGGAAACCAGGGATGGGAAGATTACCATGGCCAGAGTACCAGAGAGAAAAAGATTCACAATTGCAGGCATATTGATTGGGGGTCAGAGAGCAATGGTGGAGTGTTTCATTCCTTCAGTAAATGCCTTATTGAGCCCTTACTTTGAGCTAGACACAGAGGATACAGCTGGAAATGAGAGAGACATGGATTCACCCTCATCATGTTTATAGTCTACTGGAGGACATAGACATTAAACATTTAATGGCACGAACACATCTGTAGTTACTTTTTCTTCTTGGCATTCCCAGTACGCTGTATAAAGAGTGCAATGGAGATTATAGCAGGGAGACCTGGTTTAGATGGGTCAGAAGTGGGGAGTGTGTGTGTGTGTAGCCAATGGTGGCTGGAGACAGTATCTTTGAAGAGGTTCTGTTTGCTCTGAACCTGGAAGAATGAGGGCAATTTACTCAGATTGGAGAGAAAAATCCTTACCAGAGAGCAATAAGTGGTGAAGGCCCTGAGATTCATTCCTCACTTAACTCCCTCACAGGATCTTATTTTCAGCCTTAGTTCCTGTTATGTTTCAAACAGCCTATAGAATTTGGTCACCTGTATTATATTTTTCTCTAACAAGCAATGTGGTTGGGACTTCAGTCTGCTCACTGATTGATTAAAGTTGTTTGTTTCATCATGATGCATATGTCCTTGAATATCAAGGGCTTGTGTGGATTTAACAAATCTGGAATTTCTCCAGAAAAATACAGGTGCACTTTTATGAAGCACAGTTAATTATGACTTCCTAGAGCCATTTGGGCCACTCCACTGTTTCCTAAGTGACTCCATTTAAGCTCTAAAGAGATACACCACGTTAGATGTCTTGCAACTGAAAGGTACTGAATACTCTTATGTTTTTGCCTGATAGCTCTTAAAATTTAAAAAAAACATATACTTAGGAGGAACGAATACAGGTTTCTTTTTTTTTTTTTTTTGAGATGGAGTTTCGCTCTTGTTGCCCAGGCTGGAATGCAATGGCGCAATCTCAGCTCACCGCAACCTCCGCCTCCCAGGTTCAAGTGATTCTCCTGCCTCAGCCTCCCTAGTAGCTGGGATTACAGGCATGTGCCACCATGCCCAGTTAATTTTGTATTTTTAGTAGAGATGGTGTTTCTCCATGTTGGTCAGGTTGGTCTCAAACTCCCGACCTCAGGTGATCCACCTGCCTTGGCCTCCCAAAGTGCTGGGATTACAGGCATGAGCCACTGTGCCCGGCCAAATACAGGTTTCTTACATGCATATATTGCATAGTGGTGAAGTCTGGGCTTTTAGTGTACCCACCACCCAAATAGTGAGCATTGTATCCCATAGGTAACTTTTCAACCCTCACCCACCTCCCACCCTCCCACCTTTTGGCATCTCTAATGTCTGTTATTTCACTCTGTATGTCCACGTGTACATTGTTTAGCTTCCTCTTTTAAGTGAGAACATGTGTGTTTGACTTTCTGTTTATGAGTTATTTCACTGAGGATAATGACCTCCAGTTCCATCCATGTTGCTGCAAATGATTTCATTATTTTTTGGCTCTGTATTATTCCATGGTATGTGTGTATGCATATGTGTATATGTGTGTGTGTGTGTGTGTGTGTAATGTATACACACACACCACCTTTTGTACATATATGTGTGTGTGTGTATATATATATATACCTCCAATGTATAGCTATATCCCATATTCTTTATTCAATCCTCTGTTGATGGACTCTTGTGTTGATTCCATGTCTTTGCCACTGTGAATAGTGCTGTGCTAAACATACAAGGGCAGGTATCTTTTTGACATAATGATTTCTTTCCCTTTGGGTATATACCCAGTTGTGGGAGTGCTGGATTGAATGCTAGTTCTATTTCTAGTTCTTTGAGAAATCTCCATACTGTTTTCCATAAAGGCTGTACTAATTTACATTCCCACCAATGGTATACAGGCATTCTCTTTTCTCCTCACCATTATTGGCTGTTTTTAGACTGTTTATTAATAGCCATTCTGACTGTAAGATGGTATCTCACTGTGGTTTTAATTTGCATTTCTCTGATGATCAGCGATGTTGAGCATTTTTTCATGTTTGTTAGCCACTTGTATGTCTTGTTTTGAAAAATGTCTGTTTAACAAGCAAATGCTGAGGGATTTTGTCACTACCAGGCCTGCCTTACAAGAGCTCCTGAGGGAAGCACTAAATATGGAAAGGAAAAACTGGTACCAGCCACTGCAAAAACACACCAAAATATAAAGTCACCATGAAGAAACTGCATTAACTAATATGCAAAATAACCAGCTAGCATCATGATGACAGGATCAAATTCACATATAACAATGTTAACTTTAAATGTAAATGGGCTAATGCCCCACTTAAAAGACACAGACTGGAAAACTGGATAAAGAGTCAAGACCCATCGGTGTGCTGTATTCAGGAGACCCATCTCACATGCAAAGACACACATAGGCTCAAAATAAAGGGATGGAGGAGTATTTGCCAAGCAAATGGAAAGCAAAAAAAAGCAGGAATTGCAATCCTAGTCTCTGATAAAACAGACTTTAAACCAACAAAGATCAAAAAAGACAAATAAGGGCATTACCTAATGGTAAAGGGATCAATGCAACAAGAAGAGCTAACTATCCTAAATATATATGCCCCAAAAACAGGAGCACCCAGAATCATAAAACAAGTTCTTAGAGACCTACAAAGAGACTTATATTCCCACACAATAATAGTGGGAGACTTTAACATCCCACTGTCAATATTAGACAGATCAACAAGACAGAAAATTAACAAGGATATTCAGGACTTGAACTCAGCTCTGAGCCAAGTGGACCTAATAGACATCTACAGAACTCTCCATCCCAAATCAATAGAATATACATTCTTTTTAGCACCGCATAGCACTTATTCTAAAATCGACCACATAACTGGAAGTAAAACACTCCTTGGCAAACGCAAAAGAATGGAAATCATAACAAACAGTCTCTCAGACCACAGTGCAATCAAATTAGAACTCAGGATTAAGAAACACTCAAGACTGTGCAACTGCATGGAAACTGAACAACCTGCTCCTGAATGACTACTGGGTGATAATGAAATTAAGGCAAAAATAAAGAAGTTCTTTGAAATCAATGAGAACAAAGACACAACGTACCAGAATCTCTGGGACACAGTTAAGCAGTGTTAAGAGGGAAATTTACAGCACTAAATACCCATGTCAGAAAGCAGGAAAGATCTGAAATCAACACCCTAACATCAAAAGTAAAGTAAGTAGAGAAGCAAGAGCAAACAAATTCAAAAGCTAGCAGAAGACAAGAAATAACTAAGATCAGAGCAGAACTGAAGGAGATAGAGACATGAAAAGCCCTTCAGAAATTCAGTGAATCCAGGAGCTGGTGTTTTGAAAAGATTAACAAAATAGACCACTAGCCAGACTAATAAAGAAGAAAAGAGAGAAGAATCAAATAGACACAATAAAAAATGATGAAGTGGATATCACCACTGATCCCACAGAAATACAAACTACCATCAGAGAATACTATAAACACCTCTATGCGGCCAGGCACAGTGGCTCATGCCTGTAATCTCAGCACTTTGGGAGGCCGAGGTGGGCGGATCACGAGGTCAGGAGATTGAGACCATCCTGGCTAACATGGTGAAACCCCGTCTCTACTAAAAACACAAAAAATTAGCCAGGCATGGTGGCAGGCACCTGTAGTCCCAGCTACTCGGGAGGCTGAGGCAGGAGAATGGTGTGAACCTGGGAGGCGGAGTTTGCAGTGAGCCGAGATTGCGCCACTGCACTCCAGCCTGGGCGATAGAGCGAGACTCTGTCTAAAAAGGAAAAAAAAAAGCACCTCTATGCAAATAAACTAGAAAATCTAGAAGAAATGGATAAATTCCTTGACACATACACCCTCCCAGGACTAAATCAGGAAGAAGTCGAATCCCTGAATAGACCAATAACAAGCTCTGAAATGGAGGCAGTAATTAATGGCCTATCAACCAAAAAAAAGCCCAGGACCAGACAGAGTCACAGCTGAATTCTATTAGAGGTACAAAGAGGAGCTGGTACCATTTCTTCTGAAACTATTCCAAAAATTAGAAAAAGAGGGATTCCTCCCTAACACATTTTATGAGGCCAGCATCATCCTGATACCAAAACCTGGCAGAGACACAACAAAAAAAGAAAATTTCAGGCAAATATCCTTGATGAACATTGATGCCAAAATCCTCAATAAAATACTGGCAAACCGAATCCAGCAGCACATCAAAAAGCTTATCCACCATGATCAAGTTGACTTCATCCTTGGGATGCAAGGCTGGTTCAACATACACAACTCAATAAATGTAATCCATCACATAAACAGAACCAATGACAAAAACCACATGATTATCTCAAAAGATGCAGAAAAAGCCTTTGATAAAATTCAACACCCCTTCATGCTAAAAACTCTCAGTAAACTAGGTGTTGATGAAACATATCTCAAAATAATAAGAGCTATTTATGACAAACCCATAGCCAATATCATACTGAATGGGAAAAACCTGGAAGCATTCCTTTTGAAAACCAGCACAAGACAAAGATGCCCTCTTTCACCACTCCTATTCAACATAGTACTGGAACTTCTGGCCAGGGCAATCAGGCAAGAGAAAGAAATAAAGGGTATTCAAATAGGAAGAGAGGAAGTCAAATTGTCTCTGTTTGCAGCTGACATGACTGTATGTTTAGAAAACCTATCTGTATATTTAGAAAACTATATATTTAGACTGTATATTTAGAAAACCATCTCACGCCAGTTAGAATGGCGATTATTAAAAAGTCAGGAAACAACAGATGCTGGTGAGGCTGTGGAGAAATAGCAACTCTTTTACACCGTTGGTGGGAATGTAAGTTAGGTCAACCATTGTAGAAGACAGTGTGTCAATTCCTCAAGGATCTAGAACCAGAAATACCGTTTGACCCAGCAATCCCATTACTGGGTATATACCCAAAGGATTATAAATCACTCTACTATAAAGACATGCACACGTATATTTATTGCAGCACTATTTACAACAGCAAAGACTTGGAACCAACCCAAATACCCATCAATGATAGACTGGATAAAGAAAATATGGCACGTATATGGGCTGGATGTAGTGGCTCACGCCTGTAATCCCAGCACTTTGGGAGGCCGAGGCAGGTGGATCACCTGACGTCGGGAGTTCGAGACCAGCCAGACCAACATGGAGAAACCCCATCTCTACTAAAAATACAAAAATTACCTGGGTGTGGTGGTGCATGCCTGTAGTCCCAGCTACCTAGGAGGCTGAGGCAGGAGAATTGCTTGAATCCGGGAGGCAGAAGTTGCAGTGAGCCGAGATCATGCTACTGCACTCTAGCCTGGGCAACAAGAGCGAAACTTTGTCTCAAAAAATAAAAAAATAAAATAAAATAAAATAAAAATATGGCACATATATTCTATGGAATATTATGCAGCCATAAAAAAGAATGAGTTCATGTCCATTGTCTCAGCCCAAAAACTCCTTCTGATAAGCAACTTCAGCAAAGTCTCAGGATACAAAATCAGTAGGCAAAAATCACAAGCATTCCTATACACCAATAATAGACAAGTAGAGAGCCAAATCATGAGTGAATTCCCATTCACAATTGCTACAAAGAGAATAAGATACTTAGGAATACAGCTGACAAGGGATGTGAAGGACTTCTTCAAGGAGAACTACAAACCACTGGGGAATAAGACAGGACACCAACAAATGGGAAAACATTCCATTCTCATGAATAGGAAGAATCAGTACCATGAGAGTGGCCATATGGCCCAAAGTAATTTATAGATTCAATACTATTACCATCAAGCTACCATTGACTTTCTTTGCAGAATTAGAAAAAACTACTTTAAATTTCATATGGGACCAAAAAAGAGCCTGTATAGCCAAGAGAATCCTAAGCAAAAACAACAAAGCTGGAGGCATCCTGCTACCTGACTTCAAACTGTACTATAAGGCTATAGTAACCAAAACAGCATGATACTGGTACCAAAACAGATATGTAGACCAATGGAACAAAACAGAGACCTCAGAAATAACACCACACATCTACAACTGTCTGATCTTTGACAAACCTGACAAAAACAAGCAATGGGGAAAGGATTCCCTATTTAATAAATGGTGCTGGGAAAACTGGCTAGCCATATGCAGAAAACTTAAACTGGTCCCCTTCCTTATAGCTTATACAAAAATTAACTTAAGGTGGATTACAGATTTAAATATAAAACCTAAAACCATAAAAACCCTAGAAGAAAACCAAGGCAATACCATTCAGGACATAGGCATGGGCAAAGACTTCATGACTAAAACATCAAAAGCAATCACAACAAAAGCCAAAATTGACAAATGGGATCTAATTAAAACTAAAGAGCTTCTGCACAGCAAAAGAAACTACCATGAGTGAACAAGCAAACTATAGAACGGGAGAAATTTTTGCAATCTGTCCATCTGACAATGGTCTAATATCCAGAATCTACAAGGAACTTAAATAAATTTACAAGAAAAAAACAAACAATCCCATAAAATTGGGCAAAAGATATTAACAGACACTTCTCAAAAGAAGACATTTATGCAGCCAACAAACATATGAAAAAAAGCTCATCATCACTGATCATTAGAGAAATGCAAATCAAAACCACAATGAGATACCATCTCATGCCAGTTAGGATGGCAATTATTAGAAAGTCAGGAAACAACAGATGCTGGCTAGGCTGTGGAGAAATAGGAACTCTTTTACGCTGTTGGTGGGAGTGTAAATTAGTTCAACCATTGTGGAAGACAGTGTGTCGATTCCTCAAGGATCTAGAACCAGAAATCCCATTTGACCCAGCAATCCCATTACTGGGTATGTACCCAAAGGATTGTAAATCATTCTACTATAAAGACATGCACACGTATGTTTATTGCAGCACTATTTGCAACAGCAAAGACTTGGAACCAACCCAAATGCCCATCAATGATAGACTAGATAAAGAAAATATGGCATGTATATACTACGGAATACTATGGAGCCATAAAAAAGTATGAATTCATGTCCTTTGCAGGGACATGGATGAAGCTGGAAGCCATGACTCTCAGCAAACTAACACAGGAGCAGAAAACCAAACACCACATGTTCTCACTCATAAGTGGGAGTTGAACAATGAGAACATATGGACACAGGGAGGGGAACATCACACACTGGGACGTGTCAGGGGGTGGGGAGCAAGGGGAGGGAGAGTGTTAGGACAAATACCTAATACATATGGGGCTTAAAACCTAGATGATGGGTTGATAGACGCAGCAAACCACCATGGCACATGTATACCTATGTAACAAACCTGCATGTTCTGCACATGTATCCCAGAACTTAAATTTAAAAAAACAAAAAAAGAAAAATGTCTGTTTATGTCCTCTGCTTACTTTTTAATGGGGTTGTTTTTTTTCTTGTTGAGTTGTTTCAGTTCCTTGTAGATTCTGGTTATTAGCCTTTTGTCAGATGTATACTTTGCAAATATTTTTCCCATTCTATAGATTGTCTCCTTACTCTGTTGATTATTTCATTTGCGCAGAAGATTTTTAGTTTATTTAAGTCTCATGTGTCTATTTTGTTGCCTTTGCTTCTGAGGACTTGTTCATAAATTCTTTGCCTTGGCAGATGTAAAGAAGAGTTTTTTCTGGTTTTCTTCTGGGATTTTTATAGTTTCAGGTCTTACATTTAGGACTTTAATGCATATTGAGTTAATTTTTGTATATGGTGAGAGGTATGGGCCCCATTTCATTCTTCTGCATATAGCTAGCCAATTTTCCCAGCACCATTTATTGAATAGGGAGTCTTCTCCCCAGCGTATGTTTTTGTTAACTTTGTTGAAGATCAGTTGGTTGTAGATACGTGGCTTTATCTCTGGGTTCTCTATTCTGTTCCATTGTTCTATGTATCTATTTTTATACTAGTACCATACTGTTTTGGTTACTATAGTCTTATTATGTAATTTGAAGTTAGGTAATGTGACACTTCAAAGCTTTGCTTAGGATTGCTTTGGCTATTCAGCTCTTTTTGGATTCCACATGAGTTTTAGGATTGCTTTTTCAAATTCTGTGAAAAATGACATTCTTTTGTTCTGATAATCCTTTCTCCCTGTCCCCAGGGGTGTATGGAACTCTCGGTCATGCAAGTCGCCTCCAGGTTCAGCCTTCTCCTGCCTCCCCTTTTTGTATTTTCAGTAGAGATGGGGTTTCACCATGGTCTCGATCTCCTGACCTCGTGATCCGCCCGCCTCGGCCTCCCAAAATGCTGGGATTACAAGCGTGAGCCACCGCGCCTGGCCTGTTCTGATAATTCTTAACCCCCCTCAGATCAGTTTTCTCATCTGTAAAATGGAGATAATAATCTTCCTCACAGGTTGTGTATTAAATGAGATCTGGTATGTAAAGTTCTTGGTATGGAGATGCTATTATTTTTACTGAAAATGTTGTAGGGTCTCAGTATCCTGTGTATTGCTGGATTTAAGGTCCTTATTTTATTTCTGTCATTTCTACCTCTTGGTATATGTGAATGCTATTGGATTTCAAAAGCAAATGTGAAAGGATTCTAATGAAATGGTTTGCTTCTTTAGTGTCATACATGTTAAAACAAAGGAAGGCAAATGTCGTAGTTTGTGTTTCTTTTTATTCTATGGAAGGAAAATTAAATATGGCTGGTCAAATAATAAGGCAAATAATATTTAATTATTGTTTTGTGAATTCGTATAAGTCAGCTGACCTCTCTGGGCTGCAGCTTCCTTCTCTGCAAGATAAGGGAGTTAGACCAGATGAGTGAACTGTTTCTTTTTCAGCTAAGTTTGACCTGATTACTACTATTTACATAGTATTAACTAGATGCTATGTAGTCATCTTTAATATGCTTGAAGACAGTTATTAACTCACTCCTTAGACTTTTGTTGTTGATCATGGAAAACTACTGGGTATCTTTGTTTCTACTGTGTATATTCTCAGTATGTATAATGAATCTCAGAGCTTCTTGTTCTAAGATCTGGGTAGTCTGGTGGCTCTAGAATATGGATGACCTTTAGGAAAGGTCACCTTGCCATCTGTAAATTTTCCCCAGATAGACTTCAGGCCCTGGGGAAGGCATGGGTTCCCCTAACTGGATAGAGGATCAGAGCCAGGAAGGCTGAGTCAAATTCTAGAAGTAAATCTTCTCCAGGACTCACTTACCTACAGTTCAGAAGTGTGAGTGAATCATTTCCAAGGACAAATTTCTCCAAAGGACCAAAAGATGTGTTAGTAAGAGGGGTTCACAAAGACTGTGTTTGTGGGAAAATTGAAGTGTGAACAAAGAAGGTCTACCAGGAGAGGAAATACTTTTGATCTGTCATTTATCAGATCAGGAGGGAGGGACATGAAGCCTGCCTCCTCTTACAGCTAGGTCATCAAAGAGTTTGACTATAGCATTTTAAAATAGCAAAGAAAAAAAGTAATAACACTAGGGGCTTGTTAAACAATTTATGATATAATTATAGAATGGAATATTACTCATCAATTAAAAATAATGTTTATAAAGATACTTAAATGACATGGGAAGATGTTCAAGATATAACAAATAATAGTACATATCTGATGAAAACTATAAGTAAGTCATGATATTAAACATGTAAAAATCTTAACAGACAAACAGATGCAAGGCAGTGGACCAGAATATTAGCAGTGTTTATATTAGGGTGGTAAGATTATGGATGAATCTTGTTTTAACGCTTATAATTTTTCTAAACATTCTCTATGAAATATGCCTTACTTTTATAGTCAGAATAAAAAGCAATACAAGTTATCTTTTAAAACAACCCACATACACAAAACCCCCAACTAGAATAATTACACAGAGCTTAGATTATCAAAAAGAAGAAAAAAATTACTGGAAAAGTTTTGACGAAGTCATTGAGTACAAGTTACTGACGTAGGTGCCGGAAGAAGAGAGCAGTTGGCCGTGCTGGTGGAATAATCCTCTCTGCAAAGGGCCTGGGAGTTGAAGAAGGGTGCAGTCGGGTGGTTATGAGTCTCAGAAATCCTGCCACGGAGCCTCCTTTTGTGCCCTATTACTTAACCTTGAGGGACATAGAGAGCATGAGACACCAAGGGGCTTTTGGTTGCCTTACTGTCCCACTAAGAACACAGAATATTGTTTTGACTTTCCCTTTGCTTAGGGAACCTCCCCCAGATACTCAGCTGGCTGGCTGCTTGCAAGTAGAATGGGTTTTGCAAAGTTCCTAGAAGTGAGTTGGAGGAGGCTTGACATAAATCAAGCACTGTGTGCTAAATGCTCCAGAGGGCTACCTTATGTCCCACACAAATGTTGTATTTCTAATATTTGTAACTCCTTTAAACATTTATGCAGATATTTCCCAATTCCTCAATAGAATTCTTACCATTATCTTTTTGACACGACCTGTCCTCATCCTGTGAAAATCTCTCCTCTGCAAGACTTTATTCTTTCTCTTTCTCTCTCTCCCCTTCCTTCCTTCCTTCTTTCCTTCCTTCCTTCTTTCCTTCCTTCCTTCTTTCCTTCCTTCCTTCCTTCCCTCTTTCTCTTTTCTTTCTTTCTTTCTTTCTTCCTTTCTTTCTTTCCTTTTCTTTCCTTCCTTCCTTCTTTTTCTTTTCTTTCCTTCCTTCCTTCTTTTCTTCTTTCTTCCTTTCTTTCTTTCTTTCTTTTTTTCTTTCTTTCTTCTTTCTTTCTTTCCTTCTCTCTCCCCTCCCTCCCTCCCTTCCTTCCTTCCTTCCTTCCTTCCTCTTTTCTTTTCTTTTCTTCTCTTTTCTTTCTTTCTGTCTTTCTTTCTGTCTTTCTTTTCTCATCCTGTTGCCCTGGCTGGAGTGCAATGGCACGATCTCGGCTCATAGCAGCCTCCACCTCCTGGGTTCAAGCGATTCTCCTGCCTTAGCCTCCCTAGTAGCTGGGATTACAGGTACCCACCACCATGCCTGGCTAATTTTTTGTATTTTCGGTGGAGACGGTGTTTCACCATGTTGGCCAGGCTTGTCTTGACCTCCTGGCCTCAAGTGATCCACCCGCTTTGGCCTCCCAAATTGCTGGGATTACAGGCATGAGCCACCGCACCCGGCCTGTTCTTTCTTAAGAACACTTTGTCTCCCCTTTAATCTCTGCTGGATTTCAAGCACCCCTTTTACACAACTCTTGATATCCATCAATAAAGAATAATTCCCATAAGCCCATCATGTAGTGACCGACTATTTTTCAGTGACAAAAAAAAGTCTTTAAAAATAGAAGTAAAAGTCTAAAGTCATCAAAACAACGTTATATCCTGTGTGAAATGCTGCAGTCAGGATGCCTTGTGGTTTGAGTGCCTTGATCATGTGCCCTAAGGGGATGGTGGCGGTGGTGGTGGCCGTGGATGACGGAGACTCTCAGGCCTTGGCAGGTGCGTCTTTCAGTTCCCCTCACACTTCGGGTTCCTCGGGGAGGAGGGGCTGGAACCCTAGCCCATCGTCAGGACAAAGATGCTCAGGCTGCTCTTGGCTCTCAACTTATTCCCTTCAATTCAAGTAACAGGTAAACAATGTTAATTTCTTTCTTTCTGTAAATATTTTTTGAGGTCTTCCAATGGGCGTAGCTTATTTTAAATTTCTAACAATGTGTGAAATTTGAACATTTGAAGTGTAGTTTTGCTGTAATAGGGCAATGTGTTATTTTGAAAATCATTGATTCTCAGACTACAATATAGTATCTTAACAAAAGTCCCTTGGAAATAAATGATGTTTCTCTAGCTATTAGTTGATAGTGTCCCAAGAATTTATTATTATTATTATTTTTTAAATTGAGACGGGATTTCACTATGTTGCCCAGGCTGGTCTCAAACTTCTGAGCTCAAGCAATCCACCTGCCTCTGTCTCCCAAAGTGCTAGGGTTACAGGCATGAGCCACCATGCCCGGCCAAGAATTTTTAACTTATGTATCGTTTCTTTCTTTCTTTTTTTTTTTTTTTTATTTAAGAAAGCTGCTGTAAGTAGATTGGTTCTGGAAGCTCTGAATTTAGGCTGCCTATGTTCCTATCACAGGTCCAATTCTCACTAGCTAAGCTTAGGCTTAGCTATTATTTAAACTCTCTAAACCTCAGTTTCCTTATCTGTAAAGTGGGAATAATAATAAACCTCACCTCAAGGTCATTGTGAGGTAAAATGAAATAATCCATGTGAAGGGCTTAGCTCAGTCAATGCTTGGCTTGCAAGATAAATGTGAATTGTAATTACTCTATCTACCTGAATTGAATGAGTTCCAACATGAACCCTGGAGTCACCGCAGAAGCTGCTACAATACCAATATTAATAAATAAGTTTTCTTTTACAATCGGCCAAAATGTATTTTCTTAGATTAAAATTCTTTAAGTTCCCAATGACAATGATGAGGAGGATAATACATCTAGCACTTTGAGCAGCACGCAGTTCTCGTAACTAGAAGGTAGTTATTACAGTTAACTTCATTTCAGATGAAGAGACTGAGGGGTAGGCACATTAAGGGATTTGCCCAAGGATGTACAGGTGGCAGCTATAGGAGGCAGGGTCTGAACCACCTTAGTCTGACTCCAGAGCTAGTGTTGTTGATTATTATGCTATTCCATCTAACATGGTGTGATTTGTAATTTCATGGACTCAGGTAAATCCAGGGTTAAATTAACTTTGGAAAATCACAAGCACAATTCCTAACAGAAAGAATTTGTTACTTGGGTGGGCTGGAGTAAGATGCTCATTCAACTTGTTCTCAGAGTTAGAAAAAGGCCCCCGCTTGGTTCAAAAAATGGACTGATAGGGGTCAACAGTCATGCTTAAATAAGGACAGTTATTTTTCCCTGAAAGATACATTGAAAAGCCAGTATCTTTAATTTTCTTTCTTATTTTGGCAGTACAGAGACTGTATTATTTGTTGTTATTCCTAAACATTAAGTGTATGTAGCCCAAAGAGTATAATTTCCCAATCTGCAGAGGTACAGTAGTTGCATATATACACGTTTATTTTATGGTCTGATGTACCAGTGAGCACAAATTGTGTATATTTATAAAACGTGTTGATATAATGAAAGACATGAGTTGGCAATGAGATCTGGTACCAAGCATTTACAGCTACCAAATATATTCTACAAGAATCTTTAACATTTATTTTAAAAAGGTCTAAACCTTATTTTTAAGAGATCTCTCAAACTTAAAGAATATTTACAATTTCTGAATTTGTTATAGACAGTCAAGGGAAGCCTACCCTGACTGAAAACCATTTAAAATTGGTAATTGTACACTAAATACTTTTCTGATGTGCCTTGTGGACACCTATCTGTCATCAATTTATTCACTCTCTTTTGAAGAGTTTTTGGTAAGACTCAAAACTTTGTATGTTTTCTTTAGAATGTTTATTAAAAGGGGGCTAGCTAGATAAGTGGTTGGAGAGTTCACACACATAGGGCCTTTGTTTTCTACTTTGAGATATATTTACTTTTCAAATGCCAATTCACTTTCTAATAACTTTTAGCATTTGATACTGAGTGGCTATCTAATGAAGAAGGAAAGGGATGGGAGCGAAGGGGACACTTTTACAGTCTTATCCGGTAAGAAAACTTACGAGCAAGAAAAGAATGACAACATAAAAAATGTATGATTTGGCCTGGTGTGGTGGCTCATGCCTGTAATCCCAGCACTTTGGGAGGCCGAGGCGGGTGGATCACTTGAGGTCAGGAGTTGGAGACCAGCCGGGCTAACATGGTGAAATCCCATCTCTACTAAAAATACAAAAAAATTAGCAGGGTGTGGTGGCATGCGCCTGTAGTCCCAGCTACTTGTGAGGCTTAGGCAGGAGAATTGCTTAAACCTGGGACGCAGAGGTTGCTGTGAGCTCAGATCGCATCCCTGCACTCAAGCCTGGGCAACAGTCTCAAAAAAATAAAATAAAATAAAATTTGATGCATTCTAATCAAATAGTGCAAAGCTTCTTGTGTGCTTTCCCTTTCTCTGTATACACCTTCCATTAAGAAATTATAGATAAGGAAATTCTCTGGTCAAAGTGTAATTGTCCTTCCTAGGTCTGAGAAACCACTGTTATGCCTGTGTTGAGATGTGTATCTGTGTGCGTGCATGTGTGTGTATGTATGTATATGAAGAATAGTTTTTTCCATTAATTTAATAATATGTGTGTACGTATGTATATAAAGAATAGTTCTTTTTTCCATTAATTTAATAATGTAACTTATTTGTTCATAGCATAGCTTGAAATATTTATTCTATCAAGGTTAAGTCTAACCTGATTCCTTGAGTTGGATGACAGTGTAGAGAGATATGGCTAAGTTAAAGAAATGTGATTTAGGAAGAGTGAGGAAACCTTAACTTAGACAAGCCCTTTGCATGTTTTCTACTAGACTTGGATAATTGTGCAACTGAGATCCACAGAGAGGATTTTGCTGAACTTTGGGATAGGAGTCCAGCCCAGAACTACAGAGCCTTAAAAGGGAAATGCTCTGGGATTGATGATAGAAGGATGGTATGCACAAAATACTTGACATTGGTCACATGTTTCAGGCCATATTGGCCATTTTTTAGCAAGCCTAATCATCCAGTATGAAGAGAAAAATCAGCATATTACCACTTATTTTTCCATGAAATCATTCCTTTTCACTTCTCCAAAACTTGGGCAAAAAACTGTCAAAATGGCCAGTTTGGACAAAGCTAATTTCTCCAGCGCCTTCCCCTCAGCACTTATTTTTCTGAGAGAGGCACAGAAGGCAGGAAAATAACTGACATTTAATAAAAAGTGATCAGCAAAGCAATTAAAAATTTTATTTTTACTCTAGTCTTCAGCCAAGGACTCCCCTGAGCTAGTTGTATACGAAAAGAAGTAATTTGTTTCTCACAGTTAAGTGTTGCTCTGAGACTGGGCTTGGGAAAGTAAGGTGAAAAGATGAATGTCGAAAAATCAACAGATTGCCGTATTTACATGACTTCCAATATGCTGTGGCCAGTTTTTCTGTTAAAAGAAATTGACTGGATGTTTTTGTCATTTCAAGTAAATTTGATGGATATTTCAAAAGTATAGGCATTGCTTAAGGATTTGTTTTACTCTACTACCGTGCCCTAGTTAACACATTGTGTTTTTTAAGGCAACCATCCAGCAAGGACGTTTACAGCAAGGACTGCAAAATTAATATCAATATATCAATACCAGGAAATGGAATGAGTCATTGCCACAGATAGATTAGAAATAGAAATGAATCTGTGATTGTAACTCCAAAGCTCTCACATTCAAACTTTTACTACGGGTGGGGAGAGGATCTCGCTGCCTCCCCTTCTTTAAGACATAGACCCTCCTCCTTTTTAACGTCTTACTCCTTTTTTCAAGGGTGGAGAAATGCCATATGATTACCATTTGGCTTTTATCTTGTGTGGATATCTTCCTCCAAGTATTTCCTGCGTGCAGTGTGCTGACATTTACAAAATGAAAATTTTTATGCCACCAACATCCCAGAAGAAAATTTTGTTGTGGTTTATCATCTCTAACACAAAAGCCCTTTATTAGCTAGTGTAGGCATTGATGAGGATACACAATTCATGTCAGACTTGGTTGTCTAAAAATCAGAGGACGGACACTCCTTCAAAGCACAACTGTTTCCCAGCAGGTCATGGCAAGGGATAGAATCTTCTTCTCTTTTTCATGTTGGTTAAATTTTTGTTTGCCTTTTTCTTCAAGAAATTTATTATTTATGGAACTTCACAGAGGCTGGGACTTTTCTTCTCAATACATAGTTGAGCTGAGCATCTGGAAAAATTACATCTGGGTGGTTTTGTGACTGACTGAATGGATCTCTGATTAAGCTGTGTTAAGATATCTGTGTCTCTTCTACGGTGATTTCTTTGGTCGTTTTTGGCCAATGACAGGGTGTTAGCACCAAAAATCCAAAACCAAAAAAACCAAGACAATTCACTCAGAGCTTTGAGCCTGATAATTATAGCATGAGAATTGGTGGCTGAAGCTGGGAGGAAGGTAACCCAGGCCCCACAGAGAGGTGGTTGCATGCAAGTGTCTAACTTTTTCCTCGTTAATCTCATTTTGAGGACTCCAAACACTAGAAGAGAAGTGCACTGGATAGGATCGAGAACTACTCAGTCATTTGGTAGAGGCTTGGAAAAAAGAGTTTGGACTTCTCACTATTTCAATGTTAATTTCAAAGGCATGTTTATTTAGTCTGGTGTCACCATGCAGGTTATATGTGCTTCTGTTTTCATTGCTGGAAGACAACCTGCAAGGTGGTGGAGAATTTCTTACTTAACTTTGAGCTGCTCCCTTATCTCTGCATCACCATTACTGTCATCTTTTTCTTTGTCATCATCTTCATTATCTTGGGTACTGTGGCTGACAATATAACCAGGTTAATGGTTCCTGATGGTGTCATTCAGAATTACTCACTCATAGTTCACTTTGGCCTCTGATCTAATTGTGAGTCCCTTTCTGCAATATCTGAATCACCTCATTGGCTCACAATCCACCATGTAATCTACTTGTCTTTCATGTTAGACTTTTGGTGAAAGATCCACCTCCTTGAAGAAGCTTCTGGATACTTCAGCCTTTATTGTGGTCTTGGAAGAGGAGTTCTGATGGAAGTGTAGCTCAACTTAACAAATATTTATTAAACCTCTCATATTTTAATCTCCATCAGAGTCTCAGAGAATATAAAAAGAAATATAGGCCGGATGTGGTACCTCACACCCGTAATCCCAGCACTTTGGGAGGCCAAGGTGGGCAGATCACCTGAGGTCAGAAGTTCGAGACCAGCCTGGCCAACATGGTGAAACCCCATCTCTACTAAAAATACAAAAATTAGCCAGGCGTGATGGTACACACCTGTAGTCCCAGCTACTGGGGAGGCTGAGGTAGAATTGCTTGAAACTAGAAGGCAGAGATTGCAGTGAGCAGAGATCGTGTCAATGCACTCCAGCCTGGGTGACAGAGCAAGATTCCGTCAAAAAAAAAAAAAAAAAAAAAAAAAAAAGAAATATAAAATCGGTACACAAGCATTGTGTAGTACAAGTAATTAGGTAGTTAACTGAGTTCTCTCTGCTTTTACAGCCCCTATGATTTAGTTGAGTAGATTATATATAACAGGAGGATGTAACATCTGGAAACAGATAAATAACACTTGGCAGTCACTACCTCACGATGCTATTTGATGACTTAAGGACTTTGGTTTGCATACATTATTTTTATAATCTGAAATGTCCTCTACACCTCTCACCTGAAGAAGCCTTCTCTGAGACCCCAAATGAAAAAGAGAGGGAATTCTTTCCCTCTCAATTTCTCCAAATTATTATTGTGTATTGACACATTTATTTTCTTTTCCACTAGACTATGAACTCCTTGAGGGCAGAATCATGTCTTATTCATCCTTCTAACCTCTGTATTAGGCACAATGCTGTAAGCATGTAGTTACTCAATAAATATGTGTTGAAGAAGGAAATGAATGAATTAGTAACAAAATGAGGAAGCATAAAATAAATACTCTGGTAAGACTAATGTAGAAAGGTAAGCCTTTATGGAGAGTTGGAAATTAGACTGGACAGTAGACAAGATTTGAATGTACATTGTTATTAATAATAATTGCTAGCTAACATTTATTTTGCACTTATAATGTGCCAGGTAGTATTCTGCCTGGCTTTCTCTGTATTAAGTCATCTAATCTTCCCTCAAGTCCTATGAGGTAGATACTATGATTGCTATGATTATACTATTTCATAGATGGTGTAACTGAAGCACAGAGTGGGTAGAGCATCTTGCTTATGGTCACAAAGCTGCTAAGTATGTAAATCCAGATGGTCTTGTTCTGGGGTTCATGTTCTTACCAATGCTGTGTTGTCTCAGGAAGGAAAAGGTGGATTAATAAAGAAATTAAACCAGGAATACTGTTTCATGTTCTCAGAACAGATGGCAACTCTGAATGTGTGAGATCATGGAGAAGCAGGGGAGAATCCAGTTAAGCAAAGGATAGAATACTGATAACAGAAATTCAAACTTTATTTTCAAGTCATTTTGAAGTAATGGCCTGGGTAAGAAGAAAATATTTCAGAATCCTTACCTTTGGAATGAAGCTGAAGTTATGGGAATGGATGGCTAGTCGAAAGGAGAGGGCATAACTGTAGAAAAACAGAGAGTGGAGCTGAATCTGGAAACTGGCTCTGATGGGAGTCAGCTGAAAAGGATGGTTAGCTAGTGAAGGAGACAGAGAAAGTGGTGAGAGAGGCAGGGGGATACAGTGAGGCTAGTGGAATGCCACTAAAGCCAACAAGAGAAAGTTTCAAAAAGATAGTGGTTAATAGCATTAAACATAGGGAAAGGAGTGAATAATGGCTTGGGATTTGGCTGAAACGCCAGCTGGGACTTTTGAGTTTAGGCAGAGACATGGAGAGGGAAGATAAGACTTCACAGGATTAAGAAAAAGTGGAGGGGGACAAAACAGAGACAGTGAAAAGGAGAGGAAATAGATAAGGTAAAGGCAATTAGGAACTTACATCACCTAAAATGTCTACCATGGTATTTTGTGCATGTAATAATAAATGTTTGCAAATGGCTGAGTGACTTAATTATGTTTGACATGTGGAAGGAGCCAAGTGCTGGACCTGAGAGAGAGAGAGAGAGAGAGTGTGTGTGTGTGTGTGTGTGTGTGTGTGTGTGTGTGTGTAGCATTGCAGGGCTTGAGGGTAGAGAAGGCTGTTATTTGGAAAGAAAGGAGGAGGAGGGAGAGGAAAAAAAGAGGGTGGGGGCAGTTTTCTCAAGGAGATGGGGAGGGAGATTTGTTGCATAGGAGATGGGTGTATTAGAGAGAGGAGGACAAATCTCTAAGAAGATGGGGAGGAAGAGAAGAGACTTACAGGGGTAGAGATAAGTTAGAATGAAGCTATGGTAGATGAGTGATTCTATACTGGTGAACCTGAGGTTAAAAACAAACAAATCTCTCAGAGTAGGTCGTAATGTTAAACCTGTATCAACAAGGGCTACTGGGTAATACATGCCTTCTCTCTGAAGACTTTGCCCATGTGTACTTTAAATTCTTGCTTGAGTCCTCAACAATGCACACTATGGCTAGGCTTGACTTCAGCTCATGGCTGAGATCACAGGGTCACAGGGTTCAAACCAACCCTGCCCAACATTATGGGCGGGGCTCCAGTTTCCAGTCAGGGATGTTAATCTTAGCATTTCCCTGTGTGTTTTGGAACAAGGATATGGTTGCTTGACCTTGGCTTGGGGAGGCCAGTCCGCTATTCTTTTGCCCTCTCTTTTTTCAAACTCAAAAGCTAATCCCAATGATTTCTCAAGGTGGGGGATGTAATTAGGAGTATTAGTCTGTCATGCTGTGACAGAACTTTTCTAGGCCTTGGTTTCTTCATGAGTTTGGCCTGGAGGATATCTCAGGTCTACTTTCTGGCTTAAAAGTTCTTCTGAAGTGGAATGTTTTAAAAAGCTAACTTTTGTTGAGTCTAACAAGGCAGCTCAACTACCCCATCCCCTTGTGGATGCCCTTATGACCTGATAGAGCAAATACAAGAAATTACAAACCAGTCATCTCTGAAATCTCTTGCAGGGATTGCTAACCAGGATCCTAGATGCTGGTAATGTGCTTAGAAATGACTGCTGGACTTTGAGGGGGCAATGCTGCCTTTGCTGTCTCCTATTTTGCTATGCAATGTTAAGGTCCAACACAGTAATTATTTAAACTTCTGGGCCATGACATTTACCTGGAGGTTCTGTATATGACAAGGTGATCCTGAGCAGATTCTTCAGAGGTATGTGATTTAGGCAGAATGGAATAGACAGGAAAAATGTACTGTTGTCTTCATTACAGAGTTGTTTTGAATGAGGGATCAGGATAATCGTGGCTCGGGAGGAAAATATGGCTCTCAAATTTGGTTACTAGATTAAAACATATATTTAGAAAATAATAAATTAATAGAGGAGGTCTCTTTATACCTGTGGGTTTTCTTTTGATCTGTTAACTGAATTACTATAATAATATATATGTACAGAAAGCTGTAATTCCCTGGTTACCTCCTATTTGGACTATAGGCTACCTTTTAGAATAGTAAGATTTGATTTTGGGGAGTTGTTTGGTGGCTCTTGGTATGGGTTCCACTTTCATGTAAGTTAAGGTGCTCTTGCTATGTTGTCCCCTTAGATTGTCTTTCTAACATTAGGAGATCAGAGGAAAATTGCAGACCTGACCTGTGAATGGCAGGGACTGGGTCACACTGCACCTGAGTTTATGTTGCTTTGGGTTTAGGAAGTTTTGGTTCCAGAGCACTCACATCCTGCATTGCTGGGTGGCGTCTCTGAGTGGTAGGGATGGATTACAGCACAGGTGATGGCTTTTAGCAATTTTAATATTAACTGTCATCCTAATACATATGAACTTCCTAATGTACATTTCTATCCCCAACTGGCTTCCTCGAACTCTAGTCCTATACTTCCAACTCCTTCTGGATCTTTCCCCTAGGATGAACAAATTTCCTCTTATCTAATTTTGTCAATGGTGCCTCCATTCATACCCTTACCCAGTGCGTGAACTCCAGGTCAGTTTCCATTCCTGTTCAACATCAGTCTGTAAAACTGAGCACCAATGCCTTATTTGACCCTTTCATACCAGCTGCCACCTCCGCAGCTCAGGCCTTATGAACTCACATCAGTGCTATTGCATCGGCCTTCTGATTGGTCTCTGCCTCAGCTCTTCCCTTGCTCCAAGCCAAGGGCAGCCAAGATTGCTTGCTGCACTCCTCAAGGCTGTGCTAACCTTCCCAAGGCAGCACGTACCACAACATTCTCAACTCAGACATCTTCAGCATCTCCCATGGCCTTTCTGGTAAAATCTATGTGCCTTTTCTTGGCATTTAAGGCTCCCCATGACTGGTATCGGCCATCTTTATCTGTTTCCATCCTACATAAATGGAATACTCTGCCAGTTCCCAATAAACTCTCACACTAAGGTCATTTCCATGATCTTAGCCTGTCTAAATTTGCCCCAGACCTTATGGCCCAGCTAAATGTGAAGTCTCTACAAAAGCCTCCAGAATCATCCTGTCTGGAAACAAGGCCTCTTTCACGTGCCTGTCAATGACCCTTTATAGGGTTCATGTACCATGGATGGCTTCGGAGAGTAGCTGATTGTGTACCTGCCTTCGGATTTCTCCTAGGATGAAACAGCTCTGTCTTTTACATCTTCCTGTCTCCTAAGAATCAAGTACATTAGGTCCCTTATTTATTTGATGAATAAATGAATGAATGATGCTGTCACAGCAGAAGTCAGAATACCAAAGGATGATTCTCTGACACATCAAAATTTCTTCTCAGAAAGCACTCATTGATTGTTTTTGATAACTTTTTCCTCTCAAAAATGAATGCCTTAGGTCTTGGTGCTCAGATGGGACTTTTTGCTACTGAACTATCTGACCTTTGACTTACTTTTTGACAGTTACATGTAGCACAATAATTTTTTTAAGAGGACAAGAACAAGTGTCCTCTACATTATAGAGTCTGCCTGTGTAGGAACACAAATAAAGGTTAAATGTGGGGTTTAGATTAGTGCTGACCAAAAGTAACTTCTTTAGTAAATTATTTACTTATTTGAGATGGGGTCTCACGTTGTTGCTCAGGCTGGAGTGCGGTGGTGCAATCACCACTCACTGCAGCCTTGACCTCCTGGGCTCAAGTGATCCTCCCACCTCAGCCTCCCAAGGAGCTGGGACTACAGGCACATGCCACCACAGCCAGGTACCCCCACACCCAGCTAATTTTTGTATTTTTTTGTAGAAATGGGGTCTTGCCATGTTGCCCAGGCTGGTTTCCATCTCCTGGGTTCAAGTGATCCACCTGTGTCAGCCTCCCAAAGTGCTAGGATTACAGGTGTAATCCACTGTGCCAGGCCTTTAGTAAACTTATTAATCAGGATTCTATTTCTATTTCTATTGTTACCTATAATCATTTGTCCTTGTTCGAACTAAAACCTCTTTAGATTTTGTTTTAAAACCATACTTTCTGTCAAGAACAGTTAATGTGCTTGATATAACTGATAGCTGTGACATACACAATCTTGGCTAAAGCTGGTTGCTTGGTCTGCTTCTCTTGATGGAAGTCATTGCTTCTGTCATGGTGGCCTCCTCTACACAACTCTCTTTCCTTCTGGTTCTGGTAGCTTCGCTGTCCCCTGGTCTCTTTAGACCTAAGGGTGGTCATAATTCTGCTGCTGCAAGTCACAGGCTCTGGCACTACCCCTCATGGTTCTGCTGTTGCCACACCTTTGCCAGCAGTCCTTTCATAAATAACCCTCCTACTCTTGCCCAATTGTGTGTGTGCCATCTGTTTTCATTTGGGATCTGGAATGAGACAACATATAGTTGGCCCTCTGTATCCATGGGTTATGCATCTGTGGATTCAATCAACCATGGATCAAAAACAGTATTCGTGGGATGCAGAATCTATGGATACAGAGGACAAACAATTGCATGACTTGAGCTTCCATGGATTTTGGTACCTGCAGGGGTCCTGCAACCAATCCCCCATGGATCCAGAGGACCACTGTATGTGCATGTTTATCAAGATTATTCAAAGCCCCCTTTTTTGTGTGAAGAGATTTTCCTTAAATCTTCATTTCTTGTGAAAATGGGAAGACTTTCAAGGTAACAGTCAACAGAAAACTAGATAAAATGACCACAGAATTATTTTTAAACCATAACCTGCATTATTATCATTATTATTACCATTTTTTCATTTTAACATGAATTTCTGGGAGAGAAAGGCTGGGTCCATTCAAAACATGGTAAGTCATGAATAGCTTTGTTTTTATCTTCATTGCAGCTCAGAGAGGATGATGAAAGGTGCTACAGTCTGGTGAATGTTTTGTACTTCTCTTTCTCTTATCAGAAGGAAGCCAGGCCACCAGCTAAGGTTATCAGAGCCATAGACTGTTGAGCCCCCCTTTCTTCTCAGGGAGCACAGTTTGTCTCACAGGTTCCTGAGCAACCACCGGGTTGTCTTGTTGGGGAATCTACCCCTTACAGAGCCTGAAAAGGAGCCAGTGGTCAGATGGTCACGTGTTGAAGGGCATCCTGGGCCTGAACAGGAAATATACTCAGAGGAAAGTTACAGTAACTTAACCAGCTCTGTGGTCAGAAGGGAGGTGCTCTTCTATGCCAGGGAAATCAGCATCACCTTCACAGTATGCTCACAAATATTATAGGGCAAGATGGCTGAAAGTAGAATCTTTCATTGTTTTTGGTTCCTACCTAACACGTGAAATTCTGTTCAGTCCAAATTTTTAAAAGGAAACAAGATAATTAGAATCTTACAACCTGATTTTTCAACTGCAAAAGAAAGTCAGACTACGATGTGCATAAATGGAACCTGATAAAGTTCTTAGAGATTCTGGAGGAAAATCACATTTTGCTAATTAATCATGTATTCCAGCTCTCTAACTGCTTCTTTAGCTTCCCAGTACATATTCCACTCTTGAGTGCTGCTGACTTTACTCTCTGGTTCACCAGTGTCTATGTGCCATTTTATTTCTCTATGGTGCTACAATAAAGAAAAGGAAAAACATGACGAACAAATGTAATTCACAAAAGCCCTGAAGTTAAGGATTTTCCTAGTGAAGTTCAGACTGAAGTGTGACTTTATGTGTTGACTCATGTCTACGTTCAATCCCTTTTGTACACTTGGGTAAGCTAGAATGGAAGATCTCAATGGTATAATTATTACTTGTGCATCAGAAATAATTTATAAGATCATTTGATGTGATCATATTGTCTGTAAGCCTTATCTGGGATCCATCTATGACCTTCAGGAAATCTTCAAAATTGTAAGCAGAATGTTTTGTATATGTACATTAGAGGCAAAAAATTTGGAAACGTATTTTTTTCTAGATATGAGCATGAAATAAATTCAGTCTTGCTGAATGAACAAAGTTGTTTTTCTGTGCATTTATGATTTAAAACATTACTCCTAGATGTCTAAATAAATAAATTACATCTTAGCCCTCCCATTATTTGTGTGACCTTGTTTGAAAAGTCATTTACTTCTTCTTCTCTTTTTTCCTCCCCAGTGGCCTCTTCTTTAAAATAAGGGATTGGCATAGATCATCTCCAAGTTTCCTTCCAATTGAGTGGGGTTTTTTTTTGCAGGATAATACTCTAATAAAATAGTGGGGAAAATGAAATTTATTTTGTTCTGGTCCTCTTCCCATTCCATTCACTCCCCTACTTAATGGTAATCTCCTCCCTAACCCTCACTCCAGACATCTAGTACCATCCTCCCTATCAAGTCCAACTTTGAGAGGATCTAGAACCAATCACTGCAATTGTGTTGAAATTTTGATGCAACATGGTGAAGGAAATGAACAATAGATTAGAAGTCATGAGGTATGAGCTTAAATTTCAAGGATCACTTATGTTTCCTGTAACTTTGGACAACTCATCTACCTCTTTGACCTCAGTTTCCCCATCTGTAAAATGGGCATAAAGATGACTGTCCTGCCTACTTACTTCACAGTTGAATATAGAGTTCAGATAAGATAAGAGAGAGCATTTTATAGCCCTGTGAATGTAAGCCATAGATACTAAATTAAGCCAATGTGTTTCCCATATTGCATTTTAGGCTTCATTTTCTTTGGAAATCTAAGCATTAACTGAGCTGGTGGGAGGGTCTTTTTAAGGTCAGGGTTCTTTGATGCTGGGAGCCACACCTTAGAGGTGGTTACCACCCCACCTGTGCAGAGGGTTGACCTCATTACTAAATATGGTAATTGACCCGTTTATAATAGGTGTAAATGGCAAGAGTTTTTTTTTTTTTTTTTTGTAACCAAGCTTCCCCACCACCCACTGCCATTCTCATGGAAGTTCAAGCAACTTTCAATTTTCCTGAAGTCAGCTGTATCACAAGATTCACAGATTATCTGTGGGAAATCTTTTAGCTCTCAGTATCTTGCTCACAAGCAGCAGATAAGTACCTTCTCACCTCCGATCTCACTCTTCATGTTGCCTGTTGTTAAGCAGGAGCCGTGAGGGAAGGAGATTTGAGGTTAGTACTTCCTGTCTCCACACCTTTAGCTGGTTTAGCTGCTAGGAAAGGCTTTGAAAAGCAAAGCACTAAATTCATCTTCAAAACAACTTGTCAATTCAGTTAGAGAAATGTCAGTCAGGCCAATCTTTTGATAACGTAAGCAAAGAAAATGGATGGGTTGACAATGTTTCTTTTAACCTAGTAGGTTTGACCTAGGTAGACCTTACCTGAACACTCACAAGAAGTAAAATCAAATATGCACAGGGAAAGGACTAGGTCTCCTAATACCCATGTAGCCTAAGAAGAATGCCTTCCACTCCTAGCATGAACTGGAAAGCAAAAAGAAATCAAACACAAGTTAGGACGAGGGAGCTACATATTTGGGTTTCTTCTGAGTCTAGATATGTCCTTACATTTGTAATATGTCCTTATATTATTTGAAGTACTGTGGATTTTCAGAAACTGAGAGACCCAAAATACATATCAAAGCCAAATGTCATCTGATGTTCTGATTATCAGCTACTTTGATTTCTCCATGTTTTTACTTCAGTGTCATAGAGCAGGGGGTGTGCATTTTTACACATGCCCCATTTTAAAAGAAAATAAGAAAAATCAGAATTATTGTGTTTACTCAAAGTCACAGTGATCACACATATTTAGTATCACTTAGAGTCACTGGTTATCTTTTTCTAGCACCAAAAGAAAATTCTCTCATTTAGTGTCTTGCAAAGCAGATAGAGATTTTGAGGTCCTGTGAGATAATTTCCCATTTAGGCTTCTCTGAATTATTGACATGAACCAAGGTGGGACCAAATGCCATGAGGATATAAATATTGAGAAACGAGATTTTATCAGCCAATCTTGAACTCAGCTTGAACTCTAAACTAGGAGGCTGTTAGCTACATGTTAACACATAGTAAGCAAACTATTTCAAGCATAGTATCTGTGTTTGAGAGCCATCTAATTTAAAAATGATCTATGTTGACAAAGAAGAGGGAGGAAAGTAAACATGAACAATAAATTGGATGGGTTTTCCTCAAATGGCCTTATCGAAAACAAATAGTTTTCAAGCTCTTTTCCAGCAAAATCTTAGCACTTTTCTGCATAAAAGCCTTCCGTAGATCTTCGTCACCTTCAGAAGAGAGCCCAAGCTCTCTAATGGAGTGAACTATGCTTGCTTTGACAATCTTGTCTTTCATAACTCACGGCCCAGCAAAAAGAAGGTAGCTGTAATTCCCCAAGTCTGCCACACTCTTTCTTACCCTCCTCATCTCCCTTGCCCAGACTACTCTTTTTCTCTCGTCTTATCCTCCCCACAGTCCCCTAACTCACCCCAGCCCAAACACACAGTCTCTCACCTCACCCCAGTCCCCAACACAAAGACACATCTTAGCCAGGCTAACTTTTAGTTAGTAAAAGTTGGTCAAATCCATGCAAGCATAATCCTTCAGGACTCAGGTCAGCAGTCATCTCCGGAGATCCTTAGCCGGTTTCCCAGTTGCCCCCAGAAGCTTTGTGCAGATCACTGTGTCACTATGTTTAAAGTAGGGTCATTTATATCTTTCTTCCCCATCAGATCGTGAGCTGCCCTAGGACAGGAATTGAGTGCCGTTCATTTTTGGGAAATCAATTCTTCTCTCCCATGTGCATCTTAGGAACATGTCACACCCTGAGTTAGACAGGACATATTCAGCAAACCACTGGACTCCAGATGCCATAGCTTTTCTTCCTTCCTCTCTCTCCCTTCCCTCTCTCCACCTCACTGTGGGTGCTGGGAGAGGGAGTCAAACTGGGGAGCCATCTGGGGTTTCTCTCCAGCCCACCCACACTCCCTTTTTTATCTCCACAAAGAAGTCCTATTCTCATTCTCATCTTTTTCTTTAAATCAGCTCACAAAGGCAGATCAGGAAGAATTTGAACGTGCATTAAAACAGAATCCAAATAATTAGCAATAGAAACACAATTCCCAGGGGGGTGAGCAAGCAGAATACAAATGCCTAACCTGCACTCACTCTCTGAAAAGGAGGAGAGATGCAGGCATTGCTTGCTGGAGTTGGTTGCTCTTCCAGTTAGAACTGACCTAATGACTCCTTCTAAGTAAAAAAAAGGAAACAAACAAAATAAATCAAAAACAAAAAAACAAATTGGATGTTTGTATTAAGACAGGTCGAACTTTTTGATTCTTTGCATGTTTACTTTTCAGTGCTTTTGCAAAATATTTGTGGAACAAATAATAAGTGAAGTTAAAGTTGTTGACACAGGTTTTGAAAAAGGATTTAATGAGATGGTAGTTACACCTAGCTGCTGCTAACAACAATACAGCCGAATCACCATCTTTCACTCAACAATTATTTAATGAGAGTCTATTAGTCATACTGTGTTATGTAAAGAAGCATAACATGTGGTCCTTTCTGTCAAGAGACTTGGAAACTAGGGGCCTAGGGGAAATGCACATGAATCCAAAGCTAAGCAAATTGAAGAATGTGAAACAAGAATTGTTTAAAAGGTAGAACTCGACCAAATGTCAAGTTAGTGATACAGATAGTAATCATTTTGAGACCTGAGAAGGGAGTGGTGCTCTGTGCCAAGGAGTTAGTAGACAAAGCACGGAGGTAGGAATGCTCACAGTGTGTTCCTGGGATGTTGGCTTAAATGGTCTGTCTAATTAGGAGGGTTTTGGTTTGAGGAAATGAGGTTGGAAAAGCCTGTGGAGGCCGATTTGAGGATAAGAAGTTAGTTTTCCTCTGTTAGGCCACTGGTTCTCAAATTTGACTGCCATCTAGAATTACTAGAGAAACTTAAAAAATATGAATGGATGCCTGGGTCCTATACCTAGAGATTCTGATTTAATTCGCCTTGGAAAACCAAAGGGTTTTAGATTTTTCCAGGTGAGTCTAAATATGTTGTCAGGTGAATTCCACTAGGCCATAGTGGCTTTCAACCCAATTGAATATTAGAATCAAGTGGGGGAACTTTTAAGACAATATGAAAGACAATCCACAGAATGAGAGAAAACATTTGCAAATCACATATCTGATAAGAAACTTGTATCAAGGCTGAGGCAGGCAGATCACTTGAGGTCAGGAGTTTGAGACCAGCCTGGCCCACATGGAGAAACCCCATCTCTACTAAAAATACAAAAATTAGCTGGGGGTGGTGGTGGTCACCTCCAATTCCAGCTACTCGGGAGGCTGAGGCAGGAGGATTGCTTGATCCCGGGTGGCAGAGGTTGCAGTGAGCCAAGCTCGTGCCACTGCACTCCAGCCTGGGTGACAGAGTGAGACTCTGTCAAAATAAAAAAAAAAGTATAAAAAATGTATGAAGAACTCTAATAATTCAATAATAAAAAGATAAATAGCCTAACCAGTTAATAAATAGGCAAATGATCTGAATAGAGAGTTCTCTAAAAAGAATAGACTAATGGCTAATAAGCACATGAAAAAATGCTTAACATCATTAGTTATTAGAGAAACAGCAAATCAAACCATGATAAGATATCACTTCATGCCCACCAGGATGGCTATATTAGAAAAGATGGACAGTAACAAGTGTCAGCAAGGGTGAGGATAAATTGGAGCCCTCATTCACTGCTGGTGAGAATGTACAATGGTGCAGTTGATTTGGCAACAGTTTGACAATTCCTCAAGAAGTTAAACATAGAGTTACCATATGATCCAGCAATTTTACTGCTGGCAAATACCTAAGAGAGTTGAAAACATATGTCCACACAAAAATCTGTATGCAAATGCTCATAGCAGCATTATTCATAATAGCCAAAAAGTGATGAATAGAAAAACAAAATGTAGCATATCCATACAATGGAATATTATTTGGCCATAAAGAGTGAAGTTCTGATGCATGCTACAACATGGATGAACCTTGAAAACATTACGATAAGTGAAAGAAGCAAGACACAAAAAGCCACATATGGTACGATTCTACTTATAAAAAAAGTCCAGAATAGGCAAATTCATAGGGCCAAAGTAGATTAGTGGTTTCCAGGGATTTAAGGGAGGGAGGAAGCAGGATGATGGTAAATGGGTATGGTTTTTCTTTATGGAGTAATGAAAATGTTCTGGAATCAGATAGTGGTGATTCATTCATAACTTTGTGAATATACTAAAAAACCTCTGAATTTTACACTTTAAAACAGCAAACTTTATAGTACCTGAATTATATCTCAATAAAGTTATTATCTAAAATAAAGAAAAAAAGCTTAGTATCAATCCTTCCCCCCAGCCTAGACCAATTAAATCAGAATTTCCGGAAGGGGGAGGACTTGGGCACAGATGTTTTTTCATTTTAAAGTTCTTGATATAAAGCCAGCAATGATTTTTTAAAAAGAATTTTGTAGACATGCGTTCTTTCTATGTTGCCCAGGCTGGTCTTGAACTCCTGGGTTCAACCATTCTTCCCGCCTTGGCCTCCCAAGGTGCTAGGATCACAAAGGTGTGAGCCGTCATTCCCAGCCAGCATTGTTGATTATACAGGAGACAAAAAGCTACTATTAATTTAGTTCTATGACATTCCCTTCTTACCAAAACCAAAACAAAACACCTGTGTATATGAATTCAAATTCAGTTAAATTGTAAATTTCATTTAAAAATGAATCTCATTTATTTGGCTCTTCAGTGTGGGTAGATGGGATGTTGCTTCAAATAAACTTAAAAGAAATGCAAGTAGGTAAATAAGTATTAACATACCCCAACACAAGAGCAAAAAAATGCTTTTGTTTGCATTGAAATTTGAATCAAAGACACAAAGTGGTTTGTTGTTTTAGAAAAATTATTGAGGGCCGGGCGCAGTGGCTCACACCTGTAATCCCAGCACTTTAGGAGGCCAAAGCAGGTGGATCACCTGAGGTCGGGAGTTCAAGACCAGCCTGACCAACATGGAGAAACCCCGTCTCTACTAAAAATAGAAAAGTAGCCGGGCATGGTGATGCATGCCTGTAATCCCAGCTACTCCGGAGGCTGAGGCAGGAGAATCACCTGAACCCAGAAGGTGGAGGTTGCAGTCAGCCGAGATCACATCATTGCACTCCAGCCTGGGCAATGATTCTCAGTTTTTCAGTGCTTCAGTGGTCTCTTAGGTGGTCACAGACAACTTGGGTTTTAGTTCTGTCTTTGCTCACCATTTGTTTGGTGACTTCAGACAAACCAGCTAATGTTTCTAGGCCTTATACAGTCATTAGAAAAGAAAAAAAAAGAAATAATATTGTCATGTGCCAACAATGAGGATACCATGGGAAATGAGATCAATGTGTTCTCTTCTCTTATGGAGTTGATAAACTAGTTTCAGGTTCTTTGCTTTTAAAGATTGAACTAAATGATCTCCAGATTCTTTGATCTTTTATTGGGATAGCAGTAAAGGTAGATGATGGACCAGAGAGATAATTCCCCTCTGGAGTCTTTCACCTTTCATGATTTAAGGGAATAAATCTATCAATTTCTTGGGGAGGCTATTCTCTGAATTTGGTGTGGAAAACAAATTAAAGCAAACTCTTGGGTTATATTTTTTCTTATCTCTTCATCCCACTCTTGGAATGGGCAATAAACAAAGTAAAAATGTTTCAAAATATTTTAATTCCTTTACAAAAATCTGTATTACCACTTAAAAACAAATCTATTTGTAGGTTGGGCGTGGTGGCTCATGCTTGTAATCCCAGCACTTTGGGAGGCCAAGGCGGTCAGATCACTAGAGGCCAGGAGTTCAAGACCAGCCTAGCCAACATGGTGAAACCCCGTCTATACTAAGAAAATAGAAAAATTAGCTGGGCGTGGTGGTGCATACCTGTAATCCCAGCTACTTAAGAGACTGAGGCAGGAGAATTGTTTGAACTCAGTGGGTGGAGGTTGCAGTGAGTTGACATTGTACCACTGCACTTCAGCCTGGGCGACAGAGCAAGACTGTCTCAAAAACAAACAAACAAACAAAGAAACAGATCTATTTGTGTGTCTGTGTCAGGCAGTAAAGCCACTTCCAAATATATCACTCAGTCAGGAAATTGGCCCAATGCATGATTAATATTAATGTCTTAGAAATATAGATTTAAAAATTGTGAGTGCCTAGCTGTGGTGCTCAATGCCAACAGAAAGCCATGTACTGCCTTCCAGGTGAAAACATGCTCCATTGTTCCATTCAAAAGGGGATGAAAATAATATCAAAACGTTAACTTTTGAACTCTCAGTATAATTATCCCCCAAAGAGATCGTACATCTTCTGCCAAGAGAAAACCTTTGCTGGAGATCTGTTCATTTAGTTAATTAATACATTTTGCTTTCAGGAAGATAAATTATCCTTATATTCTTGTTCTAAGCAAATGATTTTTTTCTCCCAGGAAACAAGATTTTGGTGAAGCAGTCGCCCATGCTTGTAGCGTACGACAATGCGGTCAACCTTAGCTGCAAGTATTCCTACAATCTCTTCTCAAGGGAGTTCCGGGCATCCCTTCATAAAGGACTGGATAGTGCTGTGGAAGTCTGTGTTGTGTATGGGAATTACTCCCAGCAGCTTCAGGTTTACTCAAAAACGGGGTTCAACTGTGATGGGAAATTGGGCAATGAATCAGTGACATTCTACCTCCAGAATTTGTATGTTAACCAAACAGATATTTACTTCTGCAAAATTGAAGTCATGTATCCTCCTCCTTACCTAGACAATGAGAAGAGCAATGGAACCATTATCCATGTGAAAGGTAACATACAACTTTACCAGTGTACCACCCTAAAGTAATGGTTTTCAAATGCAGTCCTGAAAACTGGGTCGTGGTCAGTGGTGGGGTTGAATAAGGCCTAAGTGATTTGATACTAACAAAGACAATGTTTTCAGAAAATTTTTTCCCTTTACTGTAGAGGAGATTCAAGGTTATATTTTGAATATCTTTATTTTCCTTTGCTGACATTGAGCAGGAGAGTAAGTGATGAAGTTACTGCATGTGGGAATGGATCATTTTTCTCCATTCGAGTGGATCATGGCAGAAAAGAGGTTACCATTAAAATGTAAGCCCAGGTGTCCTCAAGTAACAGCTGGGTCTAATGGGTTAAGACTCAGGAAGACTCAGTTCTATTTGTAATTAATTCTTTTTTTGTGCTCCATAATCTTCCTCTGAAGTACCTTCCCATTTTCTTTTTTCTTCTTTCTTTTTCTGTTTCTTTTTTTTTTTTTTTGAGACAGACTCTCGCTCTGTCGCCCAGGCTGGAGTGCAATGGCGGGATCTCGGTTCACTGCAAGCTCTGCCTCCCAGGTTCACATCATTCTCCTGCCTCAGCCTCCCGAGTAGCTGGGACTACAGGCGCCCGCCACCACGCCTGGCTAATTTTTTGTACATTTATTTATTTATTTATTTTAATTAATTTTTTTTTTGAGACGGAGTCTTGATCTGTCACCCAGGCTGGAGTGCGGTGGCGAGATCTCGGCTCACTGCAAGCTCCGCCTCCCGGGTTCACGCCATTCTCCTGCCTCAGCCTCCTGAGTAGCTGGGACTACAGTCGCCCACCACCATGCCTGGCTAATTTTTCGTATTTTTAGTAGAGACGGTTTCACCGTGTTAGCCAGGATGGTCTCGATTTCCTGACTTCGTGACCCGCCCGTCTTGGCCTCCAAAAGTACTGGGATTACAGGCGTGAGCCACCGCACCCAGCCATTTTTTGTAGTTTTAGTAGAAACGGGGTTTCACCATGTTAGCAAGGATGGTCTCGATCTCCTGACCTCGTGATCTGTCCGCCTCGGCCTCCCAAAGTGCTGCAATTACAAGAGTAAGCCACTGCGCCTGGCCCGTACCTTTCCGTTTTCTAAAATATACAAAGAATGCTGGACTAGAAACCAGGGGACATAAAATTTTCTATTAATCAACCCAGCGATCTTGGATAAGTCACCTAACTTTTTCATAGTCAAAAACTCGGTACAACTATTAAGCAGTATTTGTGAATTAGTGAAAATAAGTCTACTGAGCTTTTGTTGACGTTACGTTCTGCCTAAATGTTAGGGAGAAAAATCATGATTCCCCAACTCAGAAGAATACGGTATTGGTAGCAACAAGTAAAATTTGATTTTTTGGTATACTTTGTGGATATATCATAGCTTTTCCTTTTTGTGGAATGATAATAAGAAACATATATGTTCAGTTTTGTACTGAATCCTAGCATAATGCCAATAAATGGTTTTTCTTCTATGCTGGAACAGAGCCATGCTGACGAAAAATAGGGTACTAAATAAGGAAAGAACTGTTAACTTAATGTGGCAGATAAGCTTTTGTGTTCTGGCAAAATAGAGACAATTAATGTGTGACTATTTTGTTTGCTGAGTCCCATTTAGATTTCTAATATCTATAACGTCCAAGCAGAATATTTTAATTGTATCAAGTCAAAGGTTAAAAAATTATGCTGTTTTGCTTGTAGCTAAGAGTGAAATATTTTTTCCTATATGAATGATATGCTACTTTAGGATAGTATTTTATATATATGTATACACACATATACACATATCATTTATATTAGAACTGAGAATGACACCAATATCCTGTACTTAGTAATTTTCAATCCTATCTGTATATTATAAATATGAGTAGGTTTTAAAAGAAATACCAATGCCTAGTTCCAGCCCTGAGATTCTGATGTAATTGATATGGGTTGAGGAAGGGCTGCTGGACATCATTATATTTTCAAACTTCTTCAGATAATTTAATGTGCAGCTAGGATTGAAAATCAATGGACTAGAGGATTTTTGGTATGCTTTCTAGTTCTAATTTTCTCTAATTTTGAATAGAATTCTATAGGTTCCTTCTCATCCCCTTTTGATTCCTAAAGATATAAAGTGATTTTTTTGTCATTATATAATCTATTAGACAGGGTTGGAGCTAGAAATTTATCCTCTGATTAGCAGTCCAGTGTTCTGACTGCCATATTAGGCTGATGATTTTCTTAAGGCTTGAAAACATGTATATTATTTAACTTATTCCAAGGATGCAGTTTAGGGTCTAGATTAACTATCTTCTGATGGGAGAAAGAGGTAAAGTTAGGTTAAGGCCATTGGAAGTCACCATTTTGAATCACACAGTAGAATCCACAAAGTCAAGTGAATACAAGTCTACCAGTGTACCATCCTAACGTAATGGCTTTCAACTGTGGTCATGAAAGCTGACCAGATCATGGTCAGTGGTGGGGTTGGGTAAGTCTCAAAGAGGAAATCTATTCACTCTAAGCTGGTGATATGTTTAATATTTTTATTTCTTCCACATTTTTCTCTGATGTTCACAAGGAAGGAAATGCACTCAATTGCTATTCCTGTATCATTTAATCCACTCTATTTTGTTTTTCAGGGAAACACCTTTGTCCAAGTCCCCTATTTCCCGGACCTTCTAAGCCCTTTTGGGCGCTGGTGGTGGTTGGTGGAGTCCTGGCTTGCTATAGCTTGCTAGTAACAGTGGCCTTTAGTATTTTCTGGGTAAGAGAAGCAGCACTGCTTTTTTGAAACTTTTCCACTGCACATGCAATCTGAACACATTCAAGAATTTTGCCTATGTGGTTTATTTTCTGTTTAATATAGGATGATGATTTTCTTTTCCCCATGCTTGAGTAGGTTCTCTTTTAGCTTGTTCAACTCTCTCTGAGATAAAAATCTGGTATGAGTTAGATTTCCCAGACGGCATTGAGTAGGTGGTGAGGCAAAATAAGAAGCTAAATGGGCAAATTAGGGTGGCGGGATTAGGAGCAGTTGCCTTTCTTCTCCCCATTTTGCAATATAATTATGACACATAAAACAGTTTTAATGTGTATATATGTATAAACACCTAGGCAACTTGGGAAGCTAGGCAACTGAAGCCAATGGACAATGTTGGCTTGATCAAAAATCATGAGAAACTTGGCTACTGAAATTGTGTATTCAAACCTAGCAGAGAAACTAGATCTGTTTATCTGAGTCATATTTTTTTTCTCCTCTGAAGCAGTTGAATTGTGTGAGGCCAAGTATGGTGCTGTCATTATGAAACTATAATGGGAGTTAGAATTTTCTGAGCTCTCACCACTGAATTGAAGTACTAACTTTTGCAAATGTTTACGTAATAAATGTGGTGTATTTTTCTTTACCTTCCTCAACATTGAATTTTTGGCCTGGGTTTGAACACATTTTGGTGAACGCATCTACAGTTAAGAACGTACCCCTGAATGACTCTTGTTCTTACTCAGAAACTTGTTAGGTACACAGTATGGTACAGAATGTATTGACTCCATGTTGTCTTTGAATTTTTTGTGGAAGTTACATGCATGGATGAGTCGTTTCTTCAATGAGAAATGTATTCTCAAGGATAAAAGACTATTTCTCTTGATAGTCTCCAAAAGACTATTTCTCTTGATATTTTCCATTTGATATTAAGTACATTTGGTGCTTAATGAATGCTTATCGGATTGATGAATAGATAACCTCCAGAGAGGTCAAATTAAATCCTTAAGTCTATTATTATCCTTAAGTCAAATTAAATCCTAGAGTCTGCCTGAAGTATGATACTCATCTGTAAGGCATAATCCATATGTACCTAATTCATAGATGGGTCAGTGATTTCTGAAAGTCATATCATGTGAAGTCATTCTGTTTACTATCAGCTTGATGACTGCGGGTACAGACCTGGATCCACAGTCATGCCTTCCTATTATCCAGTCTTAGATTCTTTTAGACTCTTCTTGGCCTATTGCCAAAGCTTATCTTTCAATTGTTCCCCACATGCTCCTTGTAGTTCAGAAGACCCTAGGGCTCAGATGGACATTTGTCAGGCTGCCTGTTGCTTACTCTGTACTTGCTGCAGGGTAAGAAACAAAGTGGTTGCTTGTTCCTGGAAATTCTTTATACTAGGTATCATCTTAAGAATTTGCCTGGCTTGCCTTCTGCAAGTTGCCCAATCCTGAAGGTGGGGCTTTGGTATTGTAAAATATTGCCTGAATTCTGCCTCTGATGTTAGTTGACTACTTTCATCTTTCCAGATCTTGGTATCTTCATCCAACTTACTTTCTAGCTTTGATCCTCTGTGGTGTTTGCTGATAAATTTAGAGTATTTAGAATTCTTAGTTCTTGTTTCTTCTTAATCTCTGGCCATTGGCTTTTATGCCTACCATATGGCTTTTCAATCTTCTCATTGGGAATCTCAACTTTCTAACTTAAAGGCCAGGTGCAGTGGCCCTTTGGGTACCCCTCCAGGAAAGGCATTCCCCTGTGATATGCTGACCTAGGTCAAAGTAATTTACTAGCTCTGCAGAAAGTAGTTTTGGGAACTACTTTAACCTTCAGTGGCCAGAGGACACGGCTCATTATTGAAAACTGATTATAAATATTCATTAGAATGTCAGTTACTATAATGAGACATCAATTTGCTGAGTGACTTGAGTCACCCAAAGGGACAAAAGCAGCTTCTCACTTTCAATGGATTTAAACCGTTCACTTTCGACTCAGACACATCGTGGACACGCTGGGTTTTTCCTTGGCAGCACTACTAATTCCTAGTGAGATTCATCTTGCTTTGTTTTAAAAAATTTTATTTTTGTTTTACTTTGTCTTACAGACTCCTTGTGAATTGGGCAGTCCTGTCATTTGTGGCCTCTTGTAGTCAATTCGGTTACCCAATAAAAACTACCACTTATCTGCATCTCAAACCTGGGTCTTTGTACTCTCTTACCAAAAGAGTATACATACAAGTTTGTCTATATTTCGTAGAATAACATAGTATTTTTTACTCTGGACTCATCTTTTCCTGCTGTTGCTGTTTAAGCAACAAGTACCTTGCTGAGTTGGGCATCTAGGCCATTATGGATCCCTGGAGTTTAGCTATTTCCTGGGTAATTTTCTGAGATCCTATTTTTGGCTGGTCTGCAGCATGCCTTGATGTAAGTTGTTGTTTTCCGGAACTTCCTGAGGGCCCATGATATGCTACTGTAGGCAGTTCTGGGTTGAGTGGGTTTCTAGGCTGAGCAGGTTTCTGGGAGCAGCTGCAGATTCTATCTCAGTTCTTGACCTGATGTTGACATTTGAGTAAATAAAGAGCTCCCTTTGGTCAAGCTGTCATAGGCCAGCACCTGTCACTGTCTTTCAATTCTCCATTCATGCAGCTGTGCTGGTAAAGCCGCCCGTTTTCCTAAAGAAATCTTTTTAAAAAACATTATGTTCCCCACTGCAGATCACAATGTGAGGAATGTAGATAGTGTGTGTACAGGTAGTGTCTGCTTTTTATAATAATACAGTAGATTCTTGAAGACCACGTACTTAAGTAGATCACCTTGCATATGCCCTGTGTATTGCTGCTGTTCCCAGGAAACAAGTGGGTAAGGCTGGCATGGGGAGAAGGGCAAAGGAGGAATGGTCCAGAAATCACATATCATTAGCTGACATTCACTGTTGAAGGGGTGGAGATGACACAGACACATACGGTAGGTACTTCCTGCACACATATGCACACATACTCAATGCACATGGGTGCTGTAGGTTCTGCATGGTGTTTGTTCCCAGCCATGCATTTGTCATTTTCATCACACTGCTGTGTTTAGAGTTAGGGTGATAATAAGTAAGTCTGCCAGCTGACAATCGCTTGAGGATAAGCATGGGAGCTGACTGCAACAGACCTTTCATTATTTTATGTGCAATGTAAAGAACCTGAGAATCAAGACTCCTTTATTACTGTGGCCTCTCTACCAGCTATGATTTGGTTTGGGTGTCTGGAGGCAGAGGCTGACACTTGGAGATTTGGCAAAGTGAGTCCTCAGGGTTGGAGTAAGTATTAAAAATGCTTCCCAGGTTATCAGCTGTTTTCTACACTCATCTGGGGACAGACATTTCCTTGGCCTCACCCCTGCCCTGCTGTGATCCTGTGCTCAAGACAGCTCTAGTCTTTCATTTACAGAAAGGATGTAGAACCAAAATAATTCTTGCATTGGAGGATGTTTAGCAGCATCTCTGGCCTCTACTCAGTAGATGCCAGTAGCATCCCTCCCCGTTGTGATGATCCAAAATGTTTTTAGACTTCACTAAATGTCTCCTGGGACAGGGATTAAGGGAGCTTGAGGTGTCAAGGATGAGGTTAGGAGGTCTGTCTTGGGCAACTGTATATATGGTAGTGTCATTCACTCAGATGAGAAACACTGGTAAAAAAAACAGCATTTGGGGGAAATCTTGAGTTTTATTTTAGACATGTTGAGTTTAGAGTGGCTTTGAGGTTTAGTCCAGAGATATAAATTTGGGTGAGTGGGTGGTAATTGAAGCTGTGAATGTGGATAAGATTGCCTAGGGAAAGAGGATAGAGTAGAGAAGAAGGCCTAGGACCAAGCAGTGAGAAATTCTAACGGCTGGTTAGAGAAGGATGAGCTTGCAAAGGAGGCAGGGAAGGAGTGACAAGACAGGTAGGATAAAAACTAGGATGTCATAGATAGCAAAGAGAAATAGTATCACAAAAAGAAGAGAGTTATCAATAGTATAGAATAATGCTGAGAGTTGAAGAAGATGAGGACTTAAAACATGTTAGCTGTGTTTAGTAACATGGAGGTCAGTGTTTTTCAAACCTTTCTTTAGCACTTACTCATGCCCCTTTGACAAGGAAGGTGTGAAGTGCTCAGGCAGGAGTGTATGGAAACAAAACCAGGGCTGAAATCATTCACTTATTTATTCATTCAGGTATCATGTCATTCATGTACAGCATATCTACTTAGGTATCGGCGTGTGTGCCAGGAACTAGGCACTTTTTTCATAATAGAGAATTCTGAATCCAGAAATCTGATGGCTTTCGGTTTTTAGATGTTTTCTGGGTCATTTTGTAAGGAATGTAAACTTTTACTATCACATTGATCCAGAAATGATGTTCCTAACCCTTAGTCAAAAATTTTGCTAAGATTCATGGTGGGTGAAACTATTGCCCTTACTTCCCTCACTTCTGGTGGAAATTCATCCTGATGGAGCCGAGCCTGTGAAAGAGAGATGAGTGTAGAAATACCCTTAAAGACATAGGAATGTACTAGTTGTCTAGAACTGTAAATTGCCCTTAGTTTGGACTCCATCTTTACAAATTTGTGGTTATTCCAGACTCTGGAGGAGCTGAAAGTCCTCTTTGGTTAATTATGGAAAAACAGCTTGTTAAGCAAAAGCTAATGTAAGAAGATCGCATTGTGGGTGGGCATAACCTAGTCAAAGGAGGAAGGGCCTTCAAGTGTATGTACATATCAACAGTGGATATGTTAATTAGTATGCATTTTTAATTCAGGTCAAATGACAGCATTGAGAGTAACAGGGATGCATTTCTCTAAAATACTTTCTTTGAGATTTTTCAAGTTCAATGTGAAGAGTCAGTAGTTGGGTGTGATTAGTCATTACCCAAGTCCAAGGTGCTCAAAAAAGGTTAGTGTTTTAGTGTCTCTGTCATTGGACAATTAATATTGTGAATAGTTGTGTCCACAGTCTTAGAACTCCTTCCATGACATTGTCCCTCCATACTGACACTTCCCTTTTCTGCAGATGAGGAGTAAGAGGAGCAGGCTCCTACACAGTGACTACATGAACATGACTCCCCGCCGCCCTGGGCCCACCCGCAAGCATTACCAACCCTATGCCCCACCGCGTGACTTCGCAGCCTATCGCTCCTGACACGGACGCCTATCCAGAAGCCAGCCGGCTGGCAGGCCCCATCTGCTCAATATCACTGCTCTGGATAGGAAATGACCGCCTCATCTCCAGCCGGCCACCTCAGGCCCCTGTTGGGCCACCAATGCCGATTTTTCTCGAGTGACTAGACCAAATATCAAGATCATTTTGAGACTCTGAAATGAAGTAAAAGACATTTCCTGTGACAGGCCAAGTCTTACAGTGCCATGGCCCACATTCCAACTTACTATGTACTTATTGACTTGACTGAGAAGTTAGGGTAGAAAACAAAAAGGGAATGGATTCTGGGAGCCTCTTTCCTTTCTCACTCACCTGCACATCTCAGTCAAGCAAAGTGTGGTATCCACAGACATTTTAGTTGCAGAAGAAAGGCTAGGAAATCATTCCTTTTGGTTAAATGGCTGTTTAATCTTTTGGTTAGTGGGTTAAACGGGATAAGTTAGAGTAGGGGGAGGGATAGGAAGACATATTTAAAAACCATTAAAACACTGTCTCCCACTCATGAAATGAGCCACTTAGTTCCTATTTAATGCTGTTTTCCTTTTAGTTTAGAAATATGTGGACATTGTCTTTTATGAATTCTGATCATATTTAGTCATTTTGACCAAATGAGGGATTTGGTCAAATGAGGGATTCCCTCAAAGCAGTATCAGGTAAACCAAGTTGCTTTCCTCACTCCCTGTCATGAGACTTCAGTGTTAATGTTCACAATATACTTTTGAAAGAATAAAATAGTTCTCCTACACGAAGAAAGAATATGTCAGGAAATAAGGTCACTTTATGTCAAAATTATTTGAGTACTATGGGACCTGGCGCAGTGGCTCACACTTGTAATCCCAGCACTTTGGGAGGCCGAGGTGGACAGATCACTTGAGATCAGGACCAGCCTGGTCAAGATGGTGAAACTCCGTCGGTACTAAAAATACAAAATTTAGCTGGGCCTGGTGGCAGGCACCTGTAATCCCAGCTGCCCAGGAGGCTGAGGCATGAGAATCGCTTGAACCTGGCAGGCGGAGGTTGCTGTGAGCAGAGATCGTGACACAGCTCTCCAGCGTGGGCGACAGAGTGAGGCTCCGTCTCAAACAACAACAACAACAACAAAACCACAAAATTATTTGAGTACTATGATGGATTATTTGTCTAACAGTTCATTCCAATCAGATCAGGTAGGAGCTTTCCTGTTTCATATGTTTCAGGGTTGCACAGTTGGTCTCTTTATTGTTGGTGTGGAGATCCAAAGTGGGTTGTGGAAAAAGCGTCCATAGGAGAAGTGAGAATACTGTGAAAAAGGGATGTTAGCGTTCATTAGAGTATGAGGATGAGTCCCAAGAAGGTTCTTTGGAAAAAGGACGAATAGAATGGAATGATGAAATTCTTGCCATGTGCTGAGGAGACAGCCAGCATTAGGTGACAATCTTCCAGAAGGTGTCAGGCAGAAGGAGCCCTGGTGAGAGCTCCTTTACAGGGACTTTATGTGGTTTAGGGCTCTGAGCTCCAAAACACTGGGCTCAGCTGCTCTGTACCTTGGAGGTCCATTCACATGGGAAAGTATTTTGGAATGTGTCTTTTGAGAGAGCATCAGAGTTCTTAAGGGACTGGGTAAGGCCTGACCCTGAAATGACCATGGATATTTTTCTACCTATAGTTTGAGTCAACTAGAATATGCCTGGGGACCTTGAAGAATGGCCCTTCAGCGGCCCTCACCATTTGTTCATGCTTCAGTTAATTCAGGTGTTGAAGGAGCCTAGGTTTTAGAGGCACATAGACTTGGTTCAAGTCTCGTTAGTAGTTGAATAGCCTCAGGCAAGTCACTGCCCACCTAAGATGATGGTTCTTCAACTATAAAATGAAGACAATGGTCACAAATGTCTCTTCCTGTAGTATAATCTCCATGAGGGCATGGCCCAAGTCTGTCTTTGTCTCTGTCTATCCCTGACATTTAGTAGCATGCCTGACATACAATGTTAGCTATTGGTATTATTGCCATATAGATAAATTATGTATAAAAATTAAACTGGGCAATAGCCTAAGAAGGGAGGAATACTGTAACACAAATTTAAACCCACTACACAGGGATGAGGTGCTATAATATGAGGACCTTTTAACTTCCATCATTTTCCTGTTTTTTGAAATAGTTTATCTTGTAATGAAATATAGGGCATCTCCCACTTTTATGTATAGAAAGAGGTCTTTTAATTTTTTTTTTTTTAATGTGAGAAGGAAGGAAGGAGTAGGAATCTTGAGATTCCAGATAGAAAATACTGTACTTTGGTTGATTTTTAAATGGGCTTCCATTCCATGAATTTAATCAGTCCCAAGAAGATCAAACTCAGCAGTACTTGGGTGCTGAAGAACTGTTGGATTTACGCTGGCATGTGTGCCACTTGCCAGCTTCTTGGGCACACAGAGTTCTTCAAGCCAAGTTATCAGATTGTATTTGAAAATGACAGAGCTGGAGAGCTTTTCGAAATGGCAGGGGCAAATAAATAAATAAATACTTTTTTTTTAATGGAAAGACTTGATCTATGGTAATAAATGATTTTGTTTTCTGACTGGAAAAGTAGGCCTACTAAAGATGAATCACACTTGAGATGTTTCTTACTCACTGCACAGAAACAAAGAAGAAATGTTATATAGGGAAGTCCGTTTTCACTATTAGTATGAACCAAGAAATGGTTCAAAAACAGTGGTAGGAGCAATGCTTTTATAGTTTCAGATAAGGTAGTTATGAAGAAAACAATGTCATTTGCTGCTATTATTGTAAGAGTCTTATAATTAATGGTACTCCTGTAATTTTTGATTGTGAGCTCACCTATTTGGGTTAAGCATGCCAATTTAAAGAGACCAAGTGTACATTATGTTCTATATATTCAGTGATAAAATTACTAAACTACTATATGTCTGCTTTAAATTTGTACTTTAATATTGTCTTTTGGTATTAAGAAAGATATGCTTTCAGAACAGATATGCTTTGCTTTGGCGATGAATTTGGGTAGAACTTGCTATTTAAAAGAGGTGTGGGGTAAATCCTTGTATAAATCTCCAGTTTAGCCTTTTTTGAAAAAGCCAGACTTTCAAATACTAATTTCACTTCAAGCAGGGTACATTTCTGGTTTGTTTGCTTGACTTCAGTCACAATTTCTTATCAGACCAGTGGCTGACCTCTTTGAGATGTCAGGCTAGGCTTACCTATGTGTTCTGTGTCATGTGAGTGCTCAGAAGTTTGAGAGAGATCCAACTTCAGCCTTGACCCCATCAGTCCCTCAGGCTAACTAACTGAGCCACCAGTCCTCATGGCTATTTTAATGAGGATATTGATGGTTAAATGGATGTCTCATCCCTTATGCCAGCCATTTGCACTGCCAGATGGGAACTCTACCACACCTGGATACTGATCCCAAAGTGTTAAATTCAACTACATGCTGGAGATTAGAGATGGTGCCAATAATGGACCCAGAACCAGGATCTTGATTGCTATAGACTTATTAATAATCCAGGTCAAAGACAGTGACATAGACTCTCTCAAGACCTGGGGTGAGGGAGTCTGTGTTATCTGCAAGGCCATTTGAGGCTCAGGAAGTCTCTCTTTCCTATAGATATATGCATACTTTCTGACATATAGGAATGTGTCAGGAATACTCAACCATCACAGGCATGTTCCTACCTCAGGGCCTTTACAGGTCCTATTTACTCTGTCTAGAATGTCCTTCTGTAGATGACCTGGCTTGCCTCATCACCCTTCAGGTCCTTGCTCAAGTGTCATCTTCTCCCCTAGTTAAATTCCCCCACACCCTGTCTGCTTTCCTTGCTTATTTTTCTCCACAGCATTTTACCATCTCTTACATTAGACATTTTTCTTATTTATTTGTGGTTTATAAGCTTCATGAGGCAAGTAACTTTGCTTTGTTTCTTGCTGTATCTCCAGTGCCCAGAGCAGTGCCTGGTATATAATAAATATTTATTGACTGAGTGAATGAGTTTTACATGGCCTTATGAATTAACGGAACGGTCAGTCTAAATGTTTTTTTTTTTTTTTTTGAGATGGAGTCTCGCTGTAGCGCGGGCTGGAGTGCAGTGGTGCGATCTTGGCTCACTGCAAGCTCTGCCTCCCGGGTTCACGACATTCTCCTGCCTCAGCCCCCTGAGTAGTTGGGACTACAGGTGCCTGCCACCGCACCCAGCTAATTTTTTGTATTTTTAGTAGAGACGGGGTTTCACCGTGGTCTTGATCTCCTGACCTCGTGATCCACCTGCCCCGGCCTCCCAAAGTGCTGGGATTACAGGCGTGAGCCACCGCGCCCGGCCTAAATGTTATGATCATACTTTGAGAGGGAGAAAGCCAGTTCTATTTTCTACTTTCCTGTTAAGAAATTCAAAAATGCATTTTATTAAAAAAACAGGAGGTAAAATACATACACAGCCAAATCTAGTAAAAGAAAATCTGATGAATATAAGTTCATTTACATTTTAGAAATTTTTGTGCAGTGAGGAAAACCAATACTGTTAGAAAAGTCATGCCAACTCAGCCACTGTCAGGAGTAGGTTGATTTTCCATTGAAGTCCCCAAATTCCCTCTTAATGGAGTATTGGCTATGTCTTAAACATATGTTTAGTTTAAGACTTCTGAAAATGTTGTCTTTGTAGTTAAAATCCCATCCTACTACTGACCTCCTGCTCTTTTTTCTGGGGTGATTTTACCCCCCAAAAATTCTATAAATGCCTTCTCTGGCTCTGATTCAAAAAGTGCTCACAAATGGAAATGCTGGGGACAGAAAATTTCAACTTCTTCACCTGTCATACTCATATCATAGCTGAACACTCTAATAGCACACACACACACACACACACACACACACACACACACACACACATCATCTTGTGGGCAGGGGAAGGGGAAGGGAAAGGTGCTTGAACAATAGACACAAGAGCTGGTCTAATAATTCATGTAGCACCTTCTGTTTCCTTCGTTGAAATTTTACTCTGAAGGTGACTCAGAGTCAATTAAATCGGTGTGCAATGAGTTCATCTCTAAACTGATTCTTTTCTTTGGTGAAATGAAGCTTATTAAACTTAATAAAGGTAATTAAACTTGAAAAAGATGAGCTTATATGTCTCTTACTACTCCAAGAAAGACTGAACTCAGCTGGTTACTCATGGATAGTTCAATAAGACAAATTAAATCAACTGGAAAGGAACAAGATGGGTAAAAAAAAAAAAAAAAAAAAAAAAAAAATTGAATCTGCCTAATAAGCACTCCTTTACCGTGCTAATAAAAATAGTGTAACTCAGTTCTGTAAAAAGGTTCTAGTACCTTGAAACTCAAGTTCAAAACAAAATAAAATGCAAACTTCGCTTCACCTAACACCTCCCACAACATTCTAGCTACCCAACTGGGTGAATATTGTAATTGCCCACAACCCCGAATTCACTTTTTCCCTCCAGTATGATAAAACAGATTGATTCCTTTTTAAAGCAATACACTTTCTCCTCTCCCATCTTGTCGGGATCAGAAATAATGGATAGGTGAGAAAAAATTAAAGAAGCTTCCGGATCCATTGTAATGGGGACCTAACCATCACCCTATGCAGCAGCAAATGGGATGGTCTGGAAAGTGGACCAGAACCTTGTCTGGTAACTTTGCTTCTTATGTCTGTGTTTCCTAAACTGAGGCCTAACTCTTGACTTTTTGACAGTGGTGCTCATAAGAAAGTTTGGGGCTGGGCACGGTCACTCATGCCTGTAATATCAGCACTTTGGGAGGCTAATGCAGGAAGATCACTTGAGTCTAGGAGTTCAAGACCAGCTTGAGCAACATAGGGAGACCCTGTCTCTATTAAAAAAAAAATTAGCCAGACGTGATGGTGCAGGCCTGTAGTCCCAGCTACTTAGGAGGCTGAGGCTGCAGTGAACTGGGATCACACCCCTTCAAGAACACATGTGAATGGTGGGGCCTCTCAGCTTTCCCTGATTTGGTATCCCAGAAGAAATATGTGCTTTCTCTTTGAAGATTCACAGGATCCTAGCACTTAGAAACCCAGGCCACTGTCCAGAGCAGAAGGTCACACACTTTCTCAGAGTGACTTTTGTTCATTTCAGGGTGTTGACACTGGGCCCAACACTTGAAAATTGCTTGAGATGATAAATTGCTTGAAGTGATCAAAGAATGTATCAGCTCTTCTAAGCTGACCTCATTCTTGGTGCAACTCTCAGGGCCAGAATGTGTGTTTCCCGAAGCTCATTTTCCTATCTGATTTGCCTGTTGAAACTCTGTGAAAGACCCTTGAATGCTAGGAATTTGAAGGGACAGAAAGTTGAAGAAAGGTGAATGGATTTCAGGGAGTGGACTGGATTTTACACTCACTTCATCAGGCAGAGCTATCTCAATGATAGATTGAAACTCTCCTCTGGCTCCAAAGAACAAATCATGAGCTGGGTGGAAATGTCAGTTGAGAAGAAGAGCAGCAAACAGCTTTGTTTTCCTATAGTTGTGGTTTTACATGGTGATGATGACACACGAAGATGAAAATGTGCAGCATGAACTCCAGTTGTTATCTGAGTGAGCATCTCTGCCAACACTGAAGGATATGTGTGGGTGTCACCTGAAAACAAAGAGAAAGACAGAGAGAGAAAAAGAAGAAAAGGAGGCCCTGTTTCGGAAAGAAGAGCCTGTTAATCAAAGATCAACAGTGACAAGTGGTGCTGTTTATTTCATGAGCTTTATATGTGATTTCCTTCCCCTTGCTAATCTCCACGTCTGAATTTATTCTCTGGACTAAATATACTTGCATCTGGTGACTGAGGAAGGGGTGGAAAAAGTGACCTTGAATGGGCATCAGGGTAGTTACCATAGTTATTTAGTCATTTCTTCAGTCTCTTGGGCACACATTTAGCTTCCCAAATGGGGGTTTCTGCTAACTTTTGAGAACCTGTGACATATTACACAGCGCAGACAAACTTTAGGTGGTTGTTGGGGACCCTCTTTTATCCCCAAACCTATGCAATGCTTGTTTCATTTGCTTTATGTTTCTCCTTCCTCTCTTCTACTTCATTCATTCTAGAACTAGTTAATGGGCACCTGCCCAGCACTAAGATGTGGGCTAGGTACAGGGATGTGGCAGTGAGCAGCACAGATATTACCTCCACACTTCTGAAGTGTAGAGTGTCTGCTTTGTATATTACTTCAGTTTTTTTTTTCTTTTCCTGCCCCCTATATCCTGCTTCTAGGGGTAACCACTTAGTCTTGATTTTGGGACTTAGATCTTAATGTGGCTACTTGATAGCCTTTGTTAGTTTGCCTGAAATTGATTTCTTTGACATGTTCCTATTTAAGATCTCTAACTCTTTCAATGTCGTAGACCAGGAATCAGCAAATTTTTTTTCTGTTAAGGGCCAGATAGTAAATATTTTAGGCTTTGTGACTATACTGTCTCTTATAGATAATCAGTTTTGCCATTGTAGTGTGAAAGCAGTCATAAACAATATATAAACAAATAAGCATGGCTGCATTCCAATAAACCTTTATTTATGGTTATTGATATGTGAAGTTCATGTGATTTTCATGTCATGCAATATTACTTTTCCTTTGTTTTTTTCCCCCAACCATTTATAGATGGAAAATCCATTTTTAGCTCATGGGCTGTACAAAGGCAGGTAGTGGGCTGGACATGGCTTATGGGCTACGGTTTGCTGATCCTTGACTTAGGTCTAAGCCGCAACCTTAGCTATAAGCTTATTTTTGAGTTCCAGCCACCTTCTACATTTTTAGGGCCAGAAGGAATCAGTTTGAATGTGTGTAAAGGCTTCTTGGGAGTGATGAGAGTCAAGCATCTCTTTTGAAAGAAGGACATGGATCAATAAAGAAGAAGGAAGAGCTTTCATCTAAGGAAAGCCATTTGAGGTAGAAGAAATGGGAAGTTATAAGCAAAGGGAATGAGAGGCTGTTTCAGGATGACAGGGTCTTCTGTATATTATTATTATTAATTTTGACAGAGTCTTGCTCTGTCACCCAGGCTGGAGTACAGTAGCATGATTTCAGCTCACTGCATCCTCTGCCTCTCGGGTTCAAGCGATTCTCATGCCTCAGACTCCTCAGTAGCTGGGATGACAGGTACATGCCACCAGTCCTGGCTAGTTTTTTATTTTTTATTTTTATTTTTATTTTTAGTAGAGATGGGGTTTCACCATGTTGGCCAGGCTGGTCTCGAACTCCTGGCCTCAAGTGATCCACCCACCATGGCCTCCCAAAGTGTTGGGATTACAGGCGCGAACCACCGTGCCTGGCCTATATTATTGATGAAAGCCTAAATGTCTTGGGAACTGTTGTTACTCTTTTCTCAAGTCCTTTCTACTCTTTTCCCTCTTTTCTAGGCATCACATCCTTGTAATCTCCAAGGAAACAAATTTTTTCTTTTTTCTTTTTTTTTTGAGATGGAGTCTCGATCTATCGTCCAGACTGGAGTGCAGTGGCACGACCTCTACTCACTGCAAGCTCTCCCTCCTGGGTTCATGCCATTCTCCTGCCTCAGCCTCCTGAGTAGCTGGGACTACAGGCGTCTGCCACCCGCCACCACGCCTGGCTAATTTTTTGTATTTTTAGTAGAGACAGGGTTTCACTGTGTTAGCCAGGATGGTCTCGATCTCCTGACCTCGTGATCCACCCACCTTGGCCTCCCAAAGTGCTGGGATTATAGGCATGAGCCACCACGCCCAGCCAGGAAACAAATGCACAGAAGGAAGGGGGCAGAAAATGGTCTGTGTCCGATGTGATGAACAGGCTTGACTTTCCTGCTAATTCTTCCCTACGTAGTACACCCAAATCCAACTCGGAGTGGGTAGAGATCAGAAGCAGCTGTCTCAGAATTGGCCTCCTACTTTCTACCTATCTCATTTTTCCAATCTGCATTTGGCTGCCATTTATGGGTGGCCAAGAGTAACCCCTCATGAATCTACATTAAGGCTCAGCATTTCACAAGTAGCTGATGAAATCAGTATTACTCAGATCAGAAAGGCACCGACCTAACCCTTACCATCCCTTGCCCCCATTCCTCACTCCAGTCTTGTTATACCCAAGGTACAAATCGTTCCTGGAAGCAGCCCAGCATATGGGGGCACCCTAAGCCACACACCCATTCACACCATCTGGGCAATTTAAAAATAGGGCCAAATGGAGCATTTAGACTGGCCTGTCCAGCCAAGATCAGGAAATTGCCTCTAAAAGGTCAGATGATTAAGATTATTGTGCCAACAGTCTAGGATGTCAGTAATGAAAAAAGCTTCTGGCAGAATGAATTCTCCTGACTTTACACATGGTGTTCCAGTTCTGAGTTGGGGTGAACAGCTTTGGGAAATCCCAAGATTTTTCTACTCCAGAACATAGTGCTACTATGTACATTTATGCATTGTGTGCCTTGCACAAAGGCCCCTAGTGAAGGGAATGAAGAGGGCTGAAATCTAGTCAAGCTCCCCTTATCAAGCTCTGCACCTGCTTAATGAAGGAGAGGGTGCCTTCGCTAATGCCCTCATGTATGGGCTATTGAGGCCCTGATAGAATGCTAGCCTTTCTGCCACTTGGTTACTGAGCTTTATAGAAGTTATATCCCCATTCTCACAGTAGGAATTTTCTAGGATGAGTAATAGTTAAAACAAAATAAAACTACTCCCTCCCCCACAAAATAGAATGGTTCTAAATATCACAAAAATTTATCTCCTCGGTCTCTTCTTTAGTCCTTCCTTCACCTTAGCTCTGCATGTTTTAATTTAGTTGGTTGGTTTTTCTTGACTTACACTGGGTGGGTTTGTCTTTGGGGAGTAATGAGAGAAGAAACTTCCTAGTTCGTGTCCTAGTTTGGCTCTTAGAAGAAAAACAAAAAATGTTTTTGTGACCTGAGGAATACTAGGTGATATAGCTTGGATATTTGTCCCCTCCAAATCTCATTTTGAAATTTGATCCCCAGTGTTGGAGATGGGGTCTAGTGGGAGGTGTTTGGGTCATGGGGGCGGATCCCTCATGAATGGCTTGGTGCCATTCGTATGGGATTGAGTGAGTTCTTGCTCTTAGTTTCCGGGAGATCTGGTTGTCAAAGAGAGTCTGGCATCCTATTCAGTGCCTCCCTTCTCCCCTGCCTATTTCTCTGTCTTTCTCACTCTCTCTTTCTTTCTTTCTCTGTATCTCTCACTTCCCGCCATGTGATCTTTACACACCAGCTCCCCTTCCCCCTTCTGCCATGACTGGAAGCTTCCTGAAGTCCCTGCTAGAAGCAGAATAGAGTGCTATACTTCTTGTACAGTCTGCAGAACTATGTTCCAAATAAACCTTTTTTTGTTATAAATTACCCAGCCTCAGGTATTCCTTTATATCAATGCAAATGGACTAAGACACTGGGTTTGGGGTTAGTTTTGGGGATGTACCTAGAATCCTTCAGTTAATGTAGTCAACTCTTATTTCCTAGTTATCAGTACATGAGGGGACCAGACTAAATAAACTCAGAGCTCGTTCCTATAATTGTTTTCATACTCCATATTATAACTCTCCTGGAATTATCTTCCCATCGTGAATACCATTGTTTTGGGTTTCTCCACTATCACATTTCTAAGTCTTACAGATATAAATATGTTTGAGATTTGTCAATCAGAATTATTTGAATAAATCTATAATTCTCTATAAGCGTTAAGTTTACTAATTTACCAAAATTGTTTCCATCACTTTTTCTTGAGAAAATAATGAATTCTAAAGTTTAGTTTAAAGTTAAAATAATGAATTTTAAAGTTTAATGAAGTTTAAAGTTTAAAAAATGATATAATAGTTTACATCATTTTTTAAAGCTTGTCATTTTCCAAATAAACTTCTTATACATTATTGAAGTCTTCATAGTAAACTACATCTTGCATGTGATGGGTGCTCAGAATACCTTAATGAGTGAATCAATGGATGGATGGATAAATGAATGACTATCTTTCATTTGATAAATATCTGCAAGCTATTTTGGTTTTTGACAAATTAGATGAAACAGGTATTATGAAAAGACTTGCGAAAATTGAGGACAAATTAGTTAACTAGATACTATGAAAAGACTTGGGAAATTCATATTTTTTTAAATTATTGAAATGTATTAATTAATACGCATTTTAAGACATTGTTTAGACATTCAGAAGCAAAAACTGTTTATCCTTCCTCGGCAACAAACAGAACTCTAATTGTGTCCAGTTATCTACACTTCATGTGCTACTGGGGAGTTCCAGGGAGTGGATAAGGATTAGTTTAAGCCAGAATGGTAGTCCTAGCCTTCTCAGTGATTGGTTTAGGCATGGACATATGATAAAATTCTGACCAACAGCCTGATGGGCTTCTGATAAAGTTTCTTTTTGCTCTTTTTTTTTTTTGAGACAGTCTCACTCTGTTGCCCAGGCTGGAGTGCAGTGGTGCCATCTTGGCTAACTGCAACCTCACTGCAACCTCCAGCTTCCTGGGTTCAAGCAATTCTTGTGCCTCAGCCTCCTGAGTAGCTGGGACTACAGGCATGTACCACCATGCCTGGCTAATTTTTGTATTTTTAGTAGAGACAGGATTTCACCATGTTGGCCAGGTTGGTCCCGAACTCCTGACCTCAAGTGATCCACCTGCCTCAGCCTCCCAAAGTGCTGGGATTAGAGGTGTGAGCCACCGTGCTCAGCCTCTCCTTGCTCTTTAAAAAGAGATGTTTGGAAATAAACAGTTTCTTTTCTGCTATAGAATGTTGTGTCTGCAAGCAGTATCTGATATAGCCTCTTTGGGACCAGGGGAGGAATTGGCCTGAGAACATGCTGAGGCAGGAAGAGCAGAAAGAGGGGAGGAACCTGGATCTTGGTGACATTATTGAGCTGCAGATTGAGCTGACTTGAATTCTCCTTGCTTCCTTCCTTCCTTCCTTCCTTCCTTCCTTCCTTCCTTCCTTCCAGTTCTTGTCATGTGAGACAATAAATAACTTTATTGTTTAAGCTCTTTTGGGTTGGATTTTCTATTGCATGAAGTTTAAAGCATTCTGATAACTTCATATTTATTGATGTGTATAAATACTAATAGATTCTATTATTTGGGGGATACAAAGGATTTGACTCAATAGTATCTTATTCTATTGACATGTTCAATTATTAATCGCTGATAACCCTGAATAACTAAATGTTATTACCACATTTAGGACAATATCCACGTCCACTGACATATGAAATTTGGACAATTTGCTTCTTTGGGAAGCATTATAAGTCACAGAACAGCAGAGGATACAAAGACCCCCACAAGAGATCATCAAGATTTTCTTCTTCCCTTCTTTTTGTCATACGCATTGCTGAGAAGGAGCACCTCCAGGAAGGAACCAAATTATTCGTATTTTTTTTGTTTGTTTATTTTTAGTTTTGAGACCCGGTCTCACTCCATCACCCAGGCTGGAGTGCAGTGGTACAGTGGCTCACTGCAACATCTGCCTCCCAGGTTCAAGCAATTCTCCTGCATTAGCCTCCCGAGTAGCTGGGATTACAGGTGCCCGCCACCACTCCCAGCTAATTGTTGTATGTTTTCAGTAGAGACGGGGTTTCATCATGTGGCTGGGCTGGTCTCAAACTCCTGACCTCAAGTGATCTGCCCACCTCAGCCTTCCAAAATGCTGAGTTTACAGGCATGAGCCACCAAGTCCAGCCAATATTTGTATTTTGAATTAAAGTATGTATGTGAAAAATGAGAAAACTGGCTCACTTCCTGGTAATATAAAATACAACATATCAGTAAAATCTTCCATGATTCCCCTAGTTCAGTGATCTCTTTCTACCCCTGTGTTACCTAATGCTGGCCTAAACTCCAGGGGCCTGTAGAGGAGATTAGTTTTTGTAGTTGTAAAATAATATTTTAGGCTGGGTGTGGTGGCTCATGCTTGTAATCCCAGCACTTTGGGAGGCCGAGGTGGGCAGATCACGAGGTCAGGGGATGGAGGCCAACATGGTGTAACCCTGTCTCTACTAAAAATACAAAAATTAGCTGGGCGTGGTGGTGCGTGCCTGTAATCCCAGCTACTTGGGAGGCTGAGGCAGGAGAATTGCTTGAACCTGGGAGGTGGAGATTGCAGTGAGCCAAGATCTCGCCACTGCACTCCAACCTGGAGACAAAGCGAGGCTCTGTCTCAAAAAAAAAAAAAAATTTTTTTTTTTTTAATATGTCATGTTTAGACCAGGCATGGTGGCTCACACCTGTAATCCCAGCACTTTGGGAGGCCGAGGCAGGCAGATCACGAGGTCAGGAGATTGAGACCATCTGGCTAACACGGTGAAACCCCGTCTCTATTAAAAATACAAAAAAAATTAGCCGGACCTGGTGGCGGGCGCTTATAGTCCCAGCTACTTGGGAGGCTGAGGCAGGAGAATGGCATGAACCCAGGAGGCAGAGCTTGCAGTGAGCCGAGATGGCGCCACTGCACTCCAGCCTGGGCAATAGAGCGAGACTCCATCTCAAAAAAAAAAGTCATGTTTAAAAATTCAAAGTATACTTATATTTAAAATTTTCTTCTAATGAAATGTTATCATAAGACCAAAGTAGATACTGGGCCTAGATCTTCATCCTTTCAGTCTCTCTTTGATTCTGGCAGTGGCACCTCTGGTAACATTGATCTTCTCTGGGGGTCCTGGGATAACACATTAGCTTCTAGAATGCCTTGGGGATTTCCTGCTTGTGTCCTGTGAAAAGGACACAAACTGGCCACACATGTGTTCAGTTTAGTGATGGGCACTGAGAAGGACAGAAAGAGATTTGACATAATTTTGACCTTAGCAATTTACTACTAGGTTGGGGAAATAACTGGTCATAAAAGTAGGATACGCTAAGCTCTAATTAAGTGATATGCAATTCAAGTTCAGAGGTGAAAGACTATTGTGGAGTGGAATTCCAATCTGGCCCCGAAAAGCAATACACAGCTTTTCAAACTTGTGGGAAATAGAATAGCTTTGAGAAGGAGTACTTACATTTTTAATTTTTAGAAATATTGCCAATTTGCTTTGCACAGAGGTTATATTGATATACACTCCCATCAGTCACATATGAGAGAGCCTTTTACCCTATTTATTCTCATTAGCACAGTGTTAACATGTTTGATCTTTGCCAATTTGATAGTTTGAAATGATATTTTATCTTTTTTTTTTTTTTTGAGACGGAGTCTTGCTCCGTCCCCCAGGCTGGAGTGCAGTGGCACGATCTCGGCTCACTGCAAGCTCCGCCTCCCAGGTTCACGCCATTCTCCTGCCTCAGCCTCCCGAGTAGCTGGGACTACAGGCGCCCGCCAACACGCCTGGCTAATTTTTTTTTGTATTTTTAGTAGAGACAGGGTTTCACCGTGTTAGCCAGGATGGTCTTGATCTCCTGACCTTGTGATCCGCCCGCCTCGGCCTCCCAAAGTGCTGGGATCACAGGCTTGAGCCACTGCGCCCGGCCTAATATTTTATCATCGAGTTGATTTGTGTTTCATTTTTATGAATCAGATTCATCATCTTTTCATTTCTCATAAGAGTCATTTTTATTTTTTTTTCTGTGAACTGTCTACTCATCCTCTGCCCATTTTTTTTTTCAGTTGTATTGTCAGCTTTTTAATGTAGAATCACTTCAAAGAAACTGTTCCTTTGCTTGTAACTCCTTCATTTTAGAGATGAATAGATGTAAGATGTAAGCTTATTGTTTCTTTGTTTATTCATCAGCATTTATTAAGTATCCATTCCATGCCAGGCACTGCACTTGTCACAGGAGTTAGATATAGATCCTGTCCTCAAGAAGCTCCCAGGCCATGGGATATACAAAGCTTTTCACATGGTTTTCAGGTCTATGATAGATCTATACATAGGGAGTTATTGTGGCTCAAAGGTGGGGCATCACCTAACCATGCAAGGAGTTGGGGAGGCTCAGGAAAGTATTTGTAGATGATAGCAGCTGAATCTTAAAGAACAAGGGAGGCTTAGGCAAGTGACGAAGCGGGGAATTACATTTCAGGTAGAGAGACTAACTTGTGCAAAAGCACAAGTATGATGCCTTTGAGGAGTTCAATGTGTGAATTCCGGGTGGCTGGAGAGTAGGTTAAGTCCAAGAGAGTATAAGAGATGAGACCACCTGTATTAAGACAAACTCTTTATTCCTAGGAATTTAGGGCTTATCCCAAGGGCAAGGGAAAGCTAATAAAATATATAATTTTAAAAATTTGTTTAAAAATTATTTATAATATATAACCAGTAATCTTACATTGCAGAAAGCTATAAAATGAAAACTAAATGTCTTCCTCCTCCTTGTCCCCTGTCCCACGGTTCTATTTTTCAGAGGTTACCATTTTTTTTTAACAGTTTCCATTTACCTCCATAACTCTCAATATGTTTATATCCCTGTTTCTTGGTTTGTCAAACCGAACAGTATTTACAGACTCTCCACTATGAAGATGAAGAATTCAGCTCACTTCTACTAACTCCCACCCTTCCAATTTTTTGGAAGGTTTTAAGCACAAGAAGGACCTGATTAAATTTGCATTTTGGAAAGATTATTTTGCTAGCAATGTGAGGAGTGGTTCAACAGCTGTTGCAGTAAATCAAAGAACATGAGTTGGAGGGATGCATTAGCGGAAGGTACCTAGAAGACAGAAGGGTGAGGACCATTGGAAGACTAGAAGATAGAGGGAAGGAAAAGGTCACTCCTTGGTTTTATTTATTTATTTTTGGAGATGGAGTCTTGCTCTGTCGCCCACGCTGGAGTGCAGTGGCACGATCTCAGCTCACTGCGACCTCCGCCTCCTGGGTTAAAGCAATTCTCCTGCCTCAGCCTCCTATGTAGCTGGGATTACAGGAGGGTGCCACCATGCCCAGCTAATTTTTGTATTTTTAGTAAAGATGGGGTTTTACTATGTTGGCCAGACTAGTCTTGAACTCCTGACCTCAGGTGATCCACCTGCCTCAGCCTTCCAAAGTGCTGGGATAACAGGCGTGAGCCACCGTACCTGGCCACTCCCTGGTTTTAGACTGGTGCAGGTGGTACTTACACTCTCTGAGCTAGAGATGCAGGAGGAGAAATTAATTTTAGCAGGGGGCATGATGTTGAATTTCACTTTGGACATGTTGAATTTGACATGTTTGTGAGAATCCAGGTGGAGATGCCTTATGATGCAGCTGGACAACTAATAGAGTTGTGGCAGTCAGGAGTGAGCAGAGGCTAGGGAGATAGATCTATGAGCCAACCCTCAATGTGTAGTTTATTCATTTTCTCATTCATTTAATAAATATTTATTGAGTACCATCTATGAGCTACATGCTGGGTATAAAATGATGAGAGAAGAGACAAACTTCCTCACCTCATGGAGCTTTTAAGCTGGTGGAGGAGACAAACATTAACACAGAAACTCACAAATACATATGCAGTTATGGACTGTGGTAGGTGCTACAAAAAAGAATACAGGCTTATGTGATAGAATAACAGCATGCACCAAATTTAGACTGGGGCCTGGGAGGGAAACAGATGGGCAGGCAAAGCTTCTTTATACCTCCTAGATCTGCCAGGTGCAGAAGAGTTAAAGAAGCCATGTGCAGAGGACATTTTGAAGTGGAAGTCATGGTCAGGACCAGCCATAATCTTTGTGGAGCTTAGGATAAAGTCCAATAACGGAGACCCACTAAATATCTAGACATCATCAATCAAGACAGCTAAGTGTTATTACATATGTTCTATCCCCCTATCTTGACAAATATATCTTTATGATGACAAATAGAAAAATACATGTAAAGTAAAACTGAAAGTTGGCAAAATATCAGTGACAACTGAATTTAGTTATTATCACACACGTCCGGGTCTTCTGTTATGGGCTGAGATGATTGTATGAGCAATAAAATTAAGACAGATACAATATTCAGTTTCTTGAAATGGGTGCTGATTACTATTCACTCTGCAAATTTTCTGAGCTATATATGTATGACTTGTGTACTTTTCTGTATTTACTATTCCATAGCAGAAAATTTAAAGGATTTATCAAATACTTACGTCATAACATTTATTTATTTATTTATTTATTTATTTATTTATTTATTTATTGAGACAGAGTCTCACTCTGTCGCCCAGGCTGGAGTGCAGTGGCACAATCTCGGCTCACTGCAAGCCCCGCCTCCCGGGTTCACGCCATTCTCCTGCCTCAGCCTCCCGAGTAGCTGGGACTACAGACGCACGCCACCATGCCCGGCTAATTTTTTGTATTTTTAATAAAGACGGGGTTTCACCGTATTAACCAGGATGGTCTGGATCCCCTGACCTCGTGATCTGCCCGCTTTGGCCTCCCAAAGTGCTGGGATTACAGGCATGAGCCACCACGCCCGGCCTATTTTTTTATTTTTTTGAGACAGAGTTTCATTCTTGTCGACCAGGCTGGAGTGCAGTGGCATGATCTTGGGTCACTGCAACCTCTGCCTCTCAGGTTCTAGCAATTATCCTGCCTCAGCCTCCCAAGTAGCTAGGATTATAGGCACCTGCCACCATGCCCGTCTAGTTTTGCACTTTTTAGTAAAGACAGGGTTTTGCTGTGTTGGCCAGACTGGTCTTGAACTCCTGACCTCAGGGGATCCACTCACCCGCCTCACCTTAGTCAGTTTGGACTGCCATAACAAATTACCCAAAGTGCTGGGATTACAGGCATGAGCCACTGTGCCTGGCCCATAAAATTTATTTTTCTTGCCTTTATTTCAGTATAAATAATGTGGTCTAATGAAGATTTTTCAAATAATTTGTGTATTATTGACTTAATACTATTATAAATTAAACACGTTTTCTTTGTTCATTGTAGTTGTTAGTCTCAATTGAGATTGTGCCTTTATCTCAGACAACCAGAAAATAGTCTCTAGAGAAATTCGTTTCAGGATTATTTATAGGTGAATCTTTTCCTTCATATCCATGCCAATGGTTTTGTGTTTTATTCTAATTTCTTTGTTTTGTTGAAATGCTACTTTAGTTGCATTTTTAACATGTATTTTTTATTCAGAAAACTCATTCACTCTAAAATAACAATTAAATTTCTTTTTAAAATAAAATATCGACATTTAGATTTGTTTCTTTTTGTAATAGTAAATAGTAAGCAACAATTCATATCAAATAACTAGAGCTAGAACTAACACAGAAGTAATTTCATTTTCTGACAAAGACTGCAATTTGTTGAGGATCTTCTTCTGTTGTTTTACTTATCTTTGCTAATGTATTCTATAGCTTATCTAAGTTAAATCTAATTGCTTTAATAGTGTTTATTGGCATTCCCGTCTGTCTGAGTCAGTTTGGACTGCCATAACAAATTACCATATGCTAGTTGCTTAAACAACAGAGATTTATTTCTCACAGTTCTGGAGGCTGGGAAGTCCAAGATCCAGTGTCTAGTGAAGGCCTGCTTCCTGGTTTGCAGATGGTCATCTTCTTGTGGTACCTTTATAGGGTATGAAATAGAGAGAGGAAGCAAGCTCTTTTGAGTCTCTTCTTAGAAGAGCACTTATTTCATCAGGAGAGCCTCACCCAAATGACCTACCTACTTCCTAAAGTCCTCACCTCCTAATAGCACTCCATTGGGGGTTAAGGTTTCAACATAGGAATTCTGTGGGACACAAACATGTGGTCTGTAACAGTCATGTTTTCAAAGGCAGTTGTAAGGACAAATTTGATATGTTTCATCAAGATTTCTATCTGTTGGCAGATTCATAAAATACTGTGTGTAATCTTTGAATTTTTCTAAAGAACATTGTCATTATCCGCACATTTGAAGTCATGTCTCCTAGTGCCAAATACAAATGATGAGTCATATGTGGCTTTTGTATTTTTGGCCAAAATTCTGACTTATGTACATTGTTATGTACATTCTTTCCAACCACGGTAGTGCCATTCTCATAGGCTTTCCTTTGATAATTAAAAAAAAAAAAAAAAAAAAAACCATTAAAAGGCCAGGTGTGGTGGCTCATGCCTGTAATTTCAGCACTTTGGGAGGCTGAGGCGGGTGGATCAACTGAGGTTAGGAGTTCAAGACTAGCTTGGCCAACATGGTGAAACCCCATCTCTACTAAAAATACAAAAACTAGCCGGGCTTGTTGGCGGGTGCCTGTATTCCCAGCTACTTGGGAGAGTGATTGAATAGAAAAAAGAGTATCATTTCTCTCAGCTTCAGCCTGAAAAGTCTCAGGGAACTGTTCTGACTTGTTCACCTTAGATCAAATGCCAATGGGGAGGAGTCTTTTATGGAAGAAAGGGAGAAGCGTACCGACATGATTTCTGGAAAAATAACTGTCTGCTGAGCTGCTGCCCCATTTTCATCTAAGACAGGTCTAAGACATGTCTAGTTCCTCATAAGAAAATAAGAAAATGGAGGTTTTGGAGTGTCACACTGTTTCATTCACTGGCAAGGTTTCACGAATCCAGCTCCATGTTTTTTTCCTTACGGGTATATTCTGGGCTTGTTCCTATTATATCTGAGTCACCACTAAATTCAATTGTTCATAACCTGTTGATGGAACATGGACCCTTTTGGGAATATTTTAAAAGTTATGGAACTTCTTCCAGGGAAAAAAGCATATAAACATAATTTTTTTCTATTGTTTCATGGTATTTATTTATTTATTTATTTATTTTTATTTTTTTTGAGATGGAGTTTTGGTCTTGTTGCCCAGGCTGAAGTGCAACGGTGTGACCTCAGCTCACTGAAACCTCTGCCTCCCTGGTTCAAGCAATTCTCCTGCCTCGGCCTCCTGAGTAGCTGGCATTACGGGCACCCACCACCATGCCTGGCTAATTTTTGTATTTTCAGTAGAGAAATACGAAATTCCTGACCTCAGGTGATCCACCGACCTTGGCTTCCCAAAGTGCTGGAATTATAGGCGTGAGCCACTGCACCTGGCCTGTTTAATGGTATTTATTAAAATTCTTAAACTTGTGAAGTATTCCCAGGCTGGAGTGCAGTGGTGCGATCTCAGCTCACTGCAACCTCCAACTGTGGGTTCAAGCTATTCTCCTGCCTCAGCCTCCTGAGTGGCTGGGATTACAGGCGTGAGCCACCATGCCCAGGGAAGGTCATATTTTAAGAAAGATATTGTGTGTCATTATGATGTTGTGAATTTGGACATCTTAACAGATATCAAGAGATCTACCTTTGGTTGCTCTAGGAATGTGTATTTTTAAAAATAATTTTATTTATCTATTTTTATGGGTACATAGGTGTATGCACTTATGGAGTACATGAGATATTTTAATATAGGTGTGCAATGTGTAATAATCACATCAGGGTAAATTGGGTATCTATCACCTTAAGCATTTATCCTTTCTCTGTGTTATAAACATTTCAATTATACTCTTCGGTTATTATAAAATGTACAATAAGTTATTGTTGACTGTAGTCATCTTGTGCTATTGAATACTTGCTCTTATTCATTCTATCTAACTATATTTTTATTCCATTAACCATCTCCAATTCATCCTCCCACCCCATACCCTTCCCAGCATCATTCTATTCTCTACCTCCATGAGTTCAACTGTTTTAATTTTTAGCTTCTACAAATGAGTGAGAAGGTGTGAGGTTTGTCTTTCTGTGCCTGGCTTATTTCACTTAACATGATGTCATCCAGTTCCATCCATGTTGTCGCAAACGACTGGATCTTATTCTTTTGTATGGTTGAATAGTACTCCATTGTGTATATGTATCACATTTTCTTTATGTATTCATCTGTTGATGGACACTTAGGTTGCTTCCAAATCTTGGCTATTGTGAATAGTGCTACAATAAACATGGGAGTGCAGAGATCTCTTTGATATATTGATTTCTTTTCTTTTAGGTATATATCTAACAGTGGGATTGCTGAATCATACGGTAATTCAATTTTTAGATTTTGAGGAACCTCCAAACTGTTCTACACAGTGGTTGTATTAATTTATATTCCCACCAACAGCATATGAGAATTCCCTTTTCTCCATATTTTCACCAGCATTTGTTATTGCCTGTCTTTTGGATAAAAGCATTTTAACTAGGGTGAGATGATATCTTATTGTATTTTGATTTGTTTTTCTCTGATGATAAGTTATGTTGACCACCCTTTCCTATACCTGTTTGCCATTTGTAGGTCTTCTTTTTTTTTGAGATGGAGTCTTGCTCCGTCACCCAAGCTGAAGTGCAGTAGTATGATCTCAGCTCACTGCAACCTCCGCCTCCCGGGTTCAAGTGATTCTCCTGCCTCAGCCTCCTGAGTAGCTGGGATTACAGGTGCGTGCCACCATGCCAGGCTAATTTTTGTATTTTTAGTAGAGACAGGGTTTCACTGTGTTGGTCAGGCTGGTCTTGAACTCTTGATCTCGTGATCTGCCCACCTTGGCCTCCCAAAGTGTAGGTTTTCTTTTGAGAAATGTCTATTCAGATCTTTGTCCATGTTTAAATTGGATTATTGTATTTTTTCCTATTGAGTTTTTTGAGCTCCTTATATAGTCTTGTTATTAATCTCTTGTCTGATGGATAGTACGCACATATTTTCTCCCATTCTGTGGGGTGTCTCTTTGCTTTGTTGATTGTTCTCTTTGCTGTGCAGAGCTTTTTAACTTGATGTGATCCCATTTGTTCATTTTTGCTTTGGTTGCCTGTACTTTTGGGGTATCACTCAATAAATCTTTGCCCAGACCAACGTCCTGGAGATTTTCCCCAATGTTTTCTTTTAGTAGTTTCATAGTTTGAGTCTTAGATTTAAGTCTTTAATCCATTTTGATTTGATTTTTGTATATGGTGAGAGACAGGAGTCTAGTTTCATTCTGCATATGGTATCCTGTTTTCCCAGCACCATTTATTTAAAAGACTGTCTTTTCCCCCATGTATATTCTTGGCATCTTTGTTGAAAATGAGTTCACTGTAGATATATGGATCTATTTCTGGGTTCCCTATTCTGTTCCATTGGTCTATGTGTCTGTTTTTATGCTAATACCATGCTATTTGGATACTATGACTCTGTAGTATAATTTGAAGTAAAGTAATGTGATTCCTCCAGGTTTGTTCTTTTTGCTCAGGATGGCTTTGGCTATTCTGGGTCTTCTGTGGTCCCAAATAGATTTTAGAATTTTTTTTCTATTTCTGTGAAGAACGCAATTGGTATTTCAATACGGATTGCATTTAGTATGTAGATTGCTTGGGTAGTATGGACATTTTAACAAGATTGGTTCTTCCAATTCATGAACATGGAATATCTGTTCATTTTTTCCTGTCCTCTTCAATTTCTTGCATCAATGTTTTACAGTTTTAATTGTAGAGATTTTTCACTGTAAGTTAAGTTTATTCCTAGGTATCTTATTTTATGAATATTTGTAGCTATTATAAATGGAATTTTTAAAAATTTCTTTTACAGATTGCTTGCTCTTGGTATATAGAAATGCTGAGTTTTTTATGTTGATTTTGTATCCTGCAACTTTACTGAATTTTGTTTATCAATTCAAATAGTTGTTTTGGTAGAGTCTAGGTTTTTCTAAATATAAAATCATATCATCTGCAAACAAGAATAATTGGGCTTTTTCCTCTTTAATTTGGATCCCCTTTCTTTCTTTTTTTTTTTGTCTGTTTGCTCTAGCTAGAAGTTCCAGTATTGCACTGAATAACAGTGGCGAAAGTGGGCGTCCTTGTCATGCTCCAGGTCTTAGAGGAAAAGCTTTCAGTTTTTCCCCATTCAGTATACTAGTTGCATGCCACGTATGGCTTTTATTGTGTTGAGATACATTCCTACCATCCTTAGTTTTTTTATTTTTTTTTATCATAAAGGGATGTTGATTTTATCAAATGCTTTTTTCAGCATCAAGTGAAATTATCATCTGGTTGTTGTTCTTCATTCTATTGATACAATGTATCACACTGATTGATTTGCATATGCTGAACCATTCTTGCATTTCAGGGAGAAATCCCACTTGGTCATGATGATTTCTGTAATGTGTTATTGAATTTGGTTTGCTAGTATTTTGTTGAGGATTTTTACATTAACGTTTATCAGGGATATTGGCCTGTAGTTTTCTTTTTTTGATGTATCTTTGTCTGGTTTTGGTATCATGGTAATACTGGCCTGGTAGAATGAGTATGGAAGTGTTTCCTCTTCCTCTATTTTTTGGAATAGTTTAAGTAGGATTGGTATTAGTTCTTGTTTAAATGTTTGATAAAATTCAGCAATGAAGCCATTGGGTCCTGGGCTTTTCTTTGCTGGGAGATTTTTTATTATGACTTCAATCTCATTACTTCTTACTGGTCTATTCAGGCTTTGGATTTCTTCATGGTTCAATCTTGGTAGATTGTATGTGTCTAGGAATTTATTCATTTATTCTGGCTTTCCTAATTTATTGGCCTATAGTTGCTCATAGTAGTCTCTAATGATCCTTTGAATTTCTGCAGTATCAGTTGTAATGTCTCCTTTTTCATCTCTGATTATATTTATTTGGGTCTTCTCTCTTTTCTTCTTAGTATCACTAAAGATTTGTCAATTTTGTTTATCTTTTCAAAAACTAACTATTCATTTCAGTTATCTTTTGTATTTTCTTTCTGTTTTAATTACATTTGTGTCTGCTCTGATCTTTATTATTTCTTTTTTTCAGCTAATTTTGGGTTTGGTGTGCTCTTACTTTTCTAGTTCTTTAACATGTATTATTAGGTTGTTTATTTGAAGTTTTTCTTTTTCTTTTTCTTTTTTTTTTTTTGTTTTTTAGACAGAGTCTCGCTCTGTCACCCAGGCTGGAGTGCAGTGGCCAATCTCGGCTCACTGCAAGCTCTGCCTCCTGGGTTCATGCCATTCTCCTTCCTCAGCCTCCTGAGTAGCTGGGACTACAGGCACCCGCCACCACGCCCAGCTAATTTTTTTTTTTTTTGCATTTTTAGTAGAGACCGGGTTTCACTGTGTTAGCCAGGATGGTCTCGATCTCCTGACCTCGTGATCTGCCCACCTCGGCCTCCCAGAGTGCTGGGATTACAGGCGTGAGCCACCGTGCCTGGCCACAATGTTGTAATATTCTGTGTACTTACTATTACCAGTGAGTTTTTTTTTTTTTTTTTGAAGGATTTTGCCTTCCGTTGGAGTGCAGTGGGCTCTGCCTCCTGGGTTCATGCCATTCTTCTGCCTCAGCCTCTCCGAGTAGCTGGGACTACAGGCGCCCGCCACCACGCCCGGCTAAGTTTTTGTATTTTTTTAGTAGAGACGGGGTTTCACCATGGTCTCGATCTCCTGACCTCGTGATCCGCCCGCCTTGGCCTCCCAAAGTGCTGGGATTACAAGCGTGAGCCACCGCGCCCGGCCCCTTCAGATGATTTTTTATTGCACATTAATGTTCTTTTCTTTCAGATTAAAAACTCCCTTTAGCATTTCTTGTAGAACAGTTCTGGTGTTGATGAAGTCCCTCAGCTTTTGTTTGTCTGGGAAAGTCTTTATTTCTCCACCATGTTTGAAGGATATTTCCACCAGATATACTATTCTAGGATAAAAGTTTTTTTCCTTCAGCATTTTAAATATGTCATGCCACTCTATCCTGGCCTGTATGTTTTACACTGAACAGTCTGCTGCCAGACATATTGAAGCTCCATTATATACAATTTATTTCTTGCTGCTTTTAGGATTCTTTCTTTATCCTTGACCTTTGGGAGTTTGATTATTAAATGCCTTGAAATAATTTTATTTGTTTTTTGGCTGCATAAAGCTCATCATCACTGGCCATCAGAGAAATGCAAATCAAAATTACAGTGAGATACCATCTCATACCAGTTAGAATGGCCATCATTAAAAAGTCAGGAAACAACAGGTGCTGGAGAGGATGTGGAGAAATAGGAACACTTTTACACTGTTGGTGGGACTGTAAACTAGTTCAACCATTGTGGAAGTCAGTGTGGCGATTCCTCAGGGATCTAGAACTAGAAGTACCATTTGAACCAGTCATCCCATTACTGAGTATATACCCAAAGGACTATAAATCACGCTGCTATAAAGACACATGCACACGTATGTTTATTGCGGCACTATTCACAATAGCAAAGAGTTGGAACCAACCCAAATGTCCAACAACGATAGACTGGATTAAGAAAATGTGGCACATATACACCATGGAATACTATGCAGCCATAAAAAAATGATGAGTTCATGTCCTTTGTAGGGACATGGATGAAACTGGAAAACATCATTCTCAGTAAACTATTGTAAGGACAAAAAACCAAACACTGCATGTTCTCACTCTTGGGTGGGAACTGAACAATGAGAACTCGTGGACACAGGAAGGGGAACATCACACTCCGGGGACTGTTGTGGGGTGGGGGGAGGGGGGAGGGACAGCATTAGGAAATACACCTAATGCTAAATGACGAGTTAATGGGTGCAGCAAAACAACACGGCACATGGATACATATGTACCAAATCGGCACATTGTGCACATGTCCCCTAAAACCTAAACTATAATAATAAAAAAAAATTAAAAAAAAATAGTTTTATTTGGGTTAAATCTGCTTGGTGTTCTATAATCCTCTTGTACTTGAAAATTGATATATTTCTCTAGGTTTAGAAAGTTCTCTTTTTTTTTATCCCTTTGAATAAACTTTCTACTCCAATCTCTATCTCTAGCTCTTCTTTAAGGCCAGTAACTCTTAGATTTGCCCTTCCAAAGCTATTTTCTAGATCTTGTAGGTGTGCTTCATTCTGTTTTCTCCTCTCACTCTGTATTTTCAAGTAGCCTATCTTCAAGCTCATGAATTATTTCTTCTGCTTGATCAATTCTGCTGTTGAAAGACTGATGCATTCCTTAATATGTCAACTGTATTTTTCAGCTCCAGAATTTCTGCTGGATTTTTTTTTTTTTTGGAGACGGAGTCTTGCTCTGTGGCCCCAGGCTGGAGTGCAGTGGCGCAATCTCGGCTCACTGCAAGCTCCGCCTCCCGGGTTCACGCCATTCTCCTGTCTCAGCCTCCTCAGTAGCTGGGATTACAGGCACCTGCCACCAGGCCAGGCTAATTTTTTTGTATTTTTTAGTAGAGGCGGGGTTTCACCGTGGTCTCGATCTCCTGACCTCGTGATCCACCCGCCTTGACCTCCCAAAGTGCTGGGATTACAGGCATGAGCCACCGCTCCCGGCCTGGATTTTTAAAAATTATTTCAATCTCCTTGTTAAATTTATCTGATAGGATTTTGAATTCCTTCTTTATGTTATCATGAATTTCACTGAGCTTTCCCAAAACACATATTTTGAATTATCTATCTGAAAGGTCACATATTTCTGTCACTCCGGGATTGGTCACTGGTGCCTGATTTAGTTGATTTGAAGTGGACATGTTTTCTTGGACGGTCTTGATGCATGTGGAAATTTATCATTGTTTGGGCATTGAGGAGTTCGGTATTTATTGTAGTTTTCACAGTCTGGGCTTGTTTGTGCCTGTCCTTTTTGGGAAGGCTTTCCAAGTATTCAAAGAAAATTGAGTGTTGTGATTTAAATCTTTGATCACTATAACCATACCTGCATTAGCAGGCACCCTAAGCCCAGTAATGCTGTGACTCTTGCAGATTCATAGAGGTACCATCTTGGTGGTCTTAGATAAGATCCAGGAGAATCCCTGGATTACCAGGCAGAGACTCTTGTTCTCTTCCCTTACTTTCATCTAAACAAATGAAGTCCCATTCTCCATGCTGAGCTTCCTGGAATTGGGGGAGGGGTGGCACAAGCACCGTTGTGGCCATCAGCACTGGGCTACACTGAGTCAGACTCAAAGCTAGCACAGCACACTGAGTCTTACACAAGGCCTGTAGTGACTACTGCCTGGCTACTGCAAATGTTCACTCAAGGCCAAGGGCTCTTCAGTCAGCAGGTGGTAAATCCATCCAGGCTTGTGTCTTTTTCTTCAGGGAGGTGAGCTCCCCCTGGCCCAGGGCAGGTCCAGAAATGCCAGCCGGCAGCCAGGGCTTGGAGTCAGGAACCTGAGGAATCTACTTGGTGCTCTATCCTACTGCAGCTGAGCTGACACCCAAGCCACAAGATAAAGTCTTTCCCACTCTTCCTTTTCCTTTCTTTATGCAGAAGGAGTTTCTCTCCCTGTCCACCACTGCCCCAGGCCCATGACAAATACTGTCAGGCTATGGCTGAAGTTCACTCAAAGCCCAAGGACTTTTCAGTCAGCTTGTGGTGAGTGCTGCCATGCTTGGGTCTCTCCTTTCAGGGCAGTGGGCTTCCCTCTAGCCTGGAGCAGGTCTAGAAATGCCTTCCAGGAACCAAGGCCTGGAATCTGGGACCCCAAGAGCCTGCTCAGTGCTCTACCCTACTGTAGCTGAGCTGGTCCCCAAGCTGCAAGACAAAGTCCCCTTTAATTTTCCCTCTCCTTTCCTCAAGCAGAAGGAGTCTCTCCCTGAGGCCACCACAGCTTGGAATGCACTGAATCACAGCAGAAGCCAGCATGGTTCTGAGTCTCACCCAAGGCCTGTGGCAAGTACTGCCTGGCTACCGCTGATGTTTATTCAAGGCCAAAGGGCTCTTTAGTCAGCAGGTGATTAATCCTGCCAGGACTGGGTCCTTTCCTTCAAGGCATCAGGTTCCCTTCTGGACCTAAATGTGTCTAGAAATGTTTTTCAGGAGCTAGAGCCTGGAATGGGGGCCTCAGGACTCTGCCTGGTGCCCTAGCCTACTGTGGGTGAGTTGGTATCCAAGTTGCAAGAAAAGGCCCTCTTTACTCTCCCCACTCCTCTCCTCAAACAGAAGGAAGGAACCTCTCCTGGAGCTGCGAGCTGTACTGCCTTGGGCTGGGAAGGGGTGATGCAAAGACTCTCTTGGCTGCTCTGGCTGGTGTCTCACTAGGTCGCATGCCCCCCAAGTCCACTGGCTTCAAGTCACATGGCATCAGTACTTTCTTAGGAATGGCAGTCCTTGTGGCCTAGACTACCTTTCAAGTTTATTTAGGACCCCAGAGTACTTTAGCCTGAAGTGGTGGGGCTTGCTGGAACTCAGGTTCTGACCACTGGGATGGGCAATTCTCCTCTGGCTAGGGTTGGTCTAAATGCTCCCTCTGTGGGTTCTGGCTGAATTCTGCCCTGTGTTGCTTTCTGCTGTGGCAGGACAGTACTGAGTTCCAACATAAAGTCCTGCAATCACTGCACTCTTTCTCCTCCAAGCACCCACATTTTCTCTCTGCTGCTGCTAGGCTATGGGGGAGGGGTGATGTCAATGATTCAAGACAGTCTTTATTACCTTCTTCAGTGTCCCTTTCCTTGATATGATGTTAAAACCAGGCACTGTGAAGGAATGTGTATTTTTGAATCCATTCTCATGTTGAATCAATCCACAGAGAGATACACAAATCTAACGTCATTTCTGTTCAAACAAACAAAAAAATTCAGTTAGTTGTTGTGCATTTGTGATGTCAAACATCAACGAGACACTTGGATATAATGTTTGTGAATTTGTTTTCACTCTTGAAAGCCTTCTGGGTAGAAGAGAGATAAATGAGTTTCATTTTATGAGGCCCAGAGGTATAGAATAAAGACCAATGACTTGAATTCTCAGGAGAACCGATTTAAGACAGTTGAAGCCCCTCTCTGTTTCATTCCAAAATGGCAAGAGATGTATGTTGAAAGCAAGAATAAAGGATTTTGGTTGGGCTCAAGAGGCGTCATCTGTTTAAATTATGGCAATAGGGCGTATTGTCCTCAAATTCCTCACCCCAGGTCAAAGTGTTAGGGAGAGAGGCCTGGTCTACTAATGCGTACATGTTCCCAAAGGTATTCCCCTAACTAACATCAGGGCCTTGGTTAACAACTCATTTCTTATAAAAGGGGCAGAAACTTCTTCTTAACTCCACTTCCAAACTTCCTAAGAGAGCAGTGTGGGGAAATGATGATTCCTTGTTTTAATTTATACTGCCTATTTCCCTTCCACCTACACAGGAAAGGCAGGAGAGTGAACTTCCAGTAGAACTGGCACTTCCTTCTTACATAGTAGGATGAAGTAATTATCTTTGTCATATTATAAGACTCTAACTGATATCAGAGTTGACTATATGCCTTGGATATCTCTTATGCATCACTGCAAATCTCAACCTTGCCTGTCTCTTTTTCCTCCTTTTGTTGAGGCAAGCAGCTTCATGCAGTTTCAACCCGACAGTACCTCATCTCAGACGCCCTCTGAATGCTGCTCACCTGCTCTGGGGCTTCTGAGCAGATAACTTTGTGTAGATTCCTTAGAAACACAGTTGGTGCCCACATATGCTTGGCAGATTAGATTATGACTTTCAATCTTCATTCCTTCCCTGTAATAGAATTATACATTGAAATTCATTGTCAAGTGTTTTTATTTTTAGTACCTCCCAGTGGAAGAGATGGAGATTTTATCTCTGCCTCCTTGACTTTGGGTTTGGCTATATGACATTGGCCAATGGAATATGAGTGCATGGGATGCAGGCAGAAGCTATAAATGTCTGTGTTGTTTGACTTGGTCTCATGTTTCTGCCATTCGCCATGAGAAAGCATGGACCAGGAAGTTTCTGGTCCAAAGAGAAGATACATGTGGAGTAGAATTGAACCCAACCCACTCACAGACTGGAGTGGAGCATGGCAAGCTGACCTACAGACCCAGGAGTGAAAAATTGACATTTGTTTTGTAAGCTTATAAAATTTGGGGTTATTTGTTATGTAGTATTGTTGCAGTAATAGGTGGTGATATGGTTTGGATCTGTGTCCCTGTCCAAATCTCATGTCAAATTGTAATCCCCAGTGTTGGAGGAGAGGCTTGGTGAAAGGTGATTGGATCACGGGGGCAGATTTCCCCCTTGCTGTTCTTGTGATAGTGAGTGAGTTCTCACAAGATCTGGCTGTGTAAAAGTGTGTAGCACCTCCCCCTTCATTCTCTTCCTTCTACTCTGGCCACCTAAGATGTGCCTGCTTCATCTTCACCTTTTACCATTATTGAAAGTTTCCTGAGGCCTCCCCAGCCATGTTACCTGTATATCTTGCAGAATCATGAGTCAATGAACCCTCTTTTCTTTATAAATTACCCAGTCTCAGGTATTTCTGTATAGCAGTGTGAGAATAGACTAATACAGTTGGGTAACATATATGTGCAACCTAGAAATGTGGGGTGTCAATGTCCTGTGGGGTAAACTCTGAATCAATGAGAATTGGGACACAATGGTTAAATGCTTCTCCCTCTCTACTCTCAGATTTCATAGCGTCCCATATAGTCCTGTAGGGTTGAACAACCAGTCACATATAGTGGTGACTAATTGAATAACTCACGCTTGACTTGGCTTTCCCTTCATCCAGGTTTTGTGTCACCTTGCGACGACTACTGCCTCCTGGATTCACTCCCCAATAAAGTATTCATATAGACATCTTTGTTTCCCACTTTTCTTTCTGAGGAACCCAAGCTAAGACACTCTATGTTTGCTTCTAATTTTCATTAATTACAAGTTTATATACATTGTTTGGATACTGGAGGTTCCAAAGTGTTCACCACCCCAACCTCCCACACTTTTGCCAGCAATTAGACAGTCACATTCTTTAGATCTTCTTTGAACAAGCCTAGGGGGCTTCAGGGAATGTGTAGGAGGGCTAATGAGAAGATGTTGACCTGACTTGAGACTAAATTTTATTTTACCTTCCTATCTGAATCCAAAGCCTCCTCTGTCAGTCATCAACAGAGCCCTTGCTATCGCCTACCCTGAACCTCTTTCTTCTTAGACAGATAGCAATCCCAGCAATAAGGATGTACTCTGTAACTTTTGGATAATTTTCCAAAGATGGAATGGACTAACTAGGGAAGCAAGGAGTTCCTCATCACTAAAGAGGAGTTAAGGAAGCTAGGTGATCATTTGTGAACTATGTAGGAATTAAGTAAGTAAATAAAAATCATAGCTATCATTTATTTAGTGCTAGGCACAATGTTAAATATCTTAAATATACTAACTCAAGTCCTCACAATAACCCTCCACACTATTTTCTTCATTTTTTCAGCTGAGGGAATTGAGACTCTGGGAGGTTAAGTAACTTGTTTAAGGTCTGTGACTAGGAAATGACAAGGCCAACCCAGTTTGTCCTGCTTCTAAGCCTATTCTCTTCTTGCAAGTACACATGACATTTTAACTATGGGCTAGGGGATTAAATCAACTTGACCTTAAGATCTCTTCTATTTCAGAGACTCTACAAGTCTACTAACTTCTGCATCAAAGCACAGTAGCAAAAGGAGATGATATAACACTGTATGAGGTTTCCTTCCCACCTGTTTTTCTTCATTTAAAATTGAAAAGATTAACACATATAACTTTTTAAACAAATAAGTGAGTATAGTGGTTTTCACACTCAAATCAAACCCAAGGTTGTTTTCTGATTCCAGACAGGTTTTTGCAGAATGTAGTCATTTATAAATTAGGTGAGGTTTGTGCTTGACTGTTCTGGCTGGAGTGGAGAAAATGAGCCATGAAGGTCTGTGGGAGTGTGGTGGTCATGCTGGGGGAGGTATAGGTGATGTTTACAAGGAAAACTACCACAGTCAGAGATATCCTACACCTGGGTGACCCCTGGGTGTTTGGGAAGGATTATAAGTACTAAATATAATATAAAAGGAAAAATAGGGGCAAGGGAGTTGGGTTTGGCCTAAGAGCTTATGATCTGACTCAGAGAGACCTGAAAACATTCGAGAGAAGGGGAGGAAGGTGTGTGCTTTGGGAGGATATGAGTGCACGCACGTAGGACAGTACATCTGTCACTTTGAGAGTGTACTGGAACATTTTCATACCCTAAATAAGGACGTGAGTGTTACTTGGGCTTTTCTAAGGCCTAAAATATGCTAAGTGAAAACACCGACTATGTGCTTTTTCTTCTTTTTATTTTGACCTCTGAAATTTTTATTGGCCTCCTGTTCCCCAAAGGGCACCCTGCTTCTGTTGGCTTAATGTCTCAGAACTTTGGTGTCATTGGTCTCAGCCACCACTTTGCCATCCACTATCGGGCAGGTGGGAGTCCTTTGGATGGTTTGCATGGAGTTGCTGCTGTCCAGGGCATCACCAAAATTGAAGTCCTCGCCATCTTCCAGCAGGCAGGGGTAGGTGGCGATCTCAGCCTCCAGCTTGACCTTGATGTTCGGCAGGGCCTGGTACTCCTGGGCCTGGCTCTGTCCCTCTGCCCAGGTCTGTGCCAGCTCTGACTCCAGGTGCAGCAGGATCCCATTGAGTTGTTCCATCTGCAGGGTGTAGCAGGCCTCCACTCCCCCTTTAGGCTGTTCTCCAAGCTGGCCTCCAGATTTTTCATCCAGTCCAGGTCGATCTCCAAGGACTGGACTGTACATCTTAGCTCTGTGAGCATCATCGCAGCAGCTCCAACCTCAGCGGACTGCATGGTGACCACTGTGGTGCTCTCCTCAATCTGCTGAGACCAGTACTTATCTAGCCCCTCTCAGTTCTTCCGAGTCAGCTCGTTGTATTGGGCCTGGATGTCTGCCATGATCTTGGCAAGGTCCTGAGATTTTGGGGGCATCTACCTCCACGGTCAACAGAGCTGGCAATCTGGGCTTGTAGGCCTTTTACTTCCTCTTCGTGGTTCTTCTTCAGGAAGAGCAGCTCCTCCTTGAGAGCCTTGATCTCTGTCTCCAGCTGCAGCTGAGTGACACTGGTGTCATCAATGACCTTGTGGAGCCCATGGATGTCGTTCTCCACAGACTGGCATGTGGCCGGCTCTGTCTCATACTTGACTCTAAAGTCATCAGCAGCATGATGGGCACTGTCGATCTGCAGAATGATGCAGGCATTGTCCACGGTACTTGTAAAGATCTGAGTCAGGTCCTCAATGGTCTTGAAGTAGTGGCCCCAGTCTCTGACCTGGGGTCCCTTCTCCAGGTGCTCCCAGATTTTGCTATCCAGCTTCCAGTTTTCCATCTCCAGGCTCCTCACTCTGTCCAGATAGGAGGCCAGGTGGTCATTCAGGCTTTGCATGGTCTCCTGCTCATTCTGGATGCCTCCCATTCCTGCCAGATCCCCAGCCATCCCTGTGGCCACGCCCCTGGACCCCAAGCCACTCCGGAAGCTGGTGGAGCAGGACATAGAGATCCGGGAACCAGAGCCCCCAGCGCCTGCATAGACCCTGGCCACACTTCTGACCAGTGGGCGCGGTAGCTGGGCGCCTGGACAGAACCAAGTTGGTGGGGAAACAAGTGGTGAAGCACATACTGTCCCGGCACGGGGTAGAGTGAGAGGACAGATCAGGCTTGGCTGAAGGCTCTGTTGCTGGTTGTTTTGAGGTGGGGTTTTGCTCTTATGGTTCAGTTCCCTTATCTGTGAAATTAGAACAATATTTTCTACCTCAGAGTGCTGTCATAAAGACCAACAGAGAAAGCAGAGTTCACTTAATGGTTCTGGCATGTGAAATTAAAAATTCCACAATAATGTTCTCAAGGACAAAAGGTTTAATCTCGTGTGTGTGTGTGTGTGTGTGTGTGTGTGTGTGTAGCCACATCAAGCATGATATCGTTAGACTACTAGACTTTGATGAGTCAAGAAACATAATTTTTAGGTCAAGCTATTGAATTCAAGGAGATATTTTCATAGTGTGAGTCTTAAACAAAAACAACTATAAAAAGGAAAAGGCTTATGAATAATAGAGAGGAGAAATTCAGGTCACACTATGCCCAGAAGCCATACTTTTTTTCTATCTCAAGTAAGGAGATCTCTAAACATATATTCTTCATAGATACAGAAAACATTTCTTTCTTTCTTTTTCTTTTTTTTTTTCTTTCAAGACAGAGTCTCACTCTGTTGCCCAGGCTGGAGTGCAGTGGCACAATCCTGGCTCACTGCAACCTCTGCCTCCCAGGTTCAAGCAATTCTTGTGCCTCAACCTCTCCAGTAGCTGGGATCACAGGCATACACCACCACGCTCAGCTAATTTTTGTATTTTTAGTGAAGACAGGGTTTCACCATGTTTGCCAGGCTGGTGTTAAACTTCTGGCCTCTTGTGATCTGCCCGCCTCACCCTCCCTAAGTACTGGGATTACAGGTGCAAACCACTGTGCCCAGACACAAAACATTTCTTGTAGTGGTCTTTTATAGGAGACATTTGCAGATAGTATTCCAGAACATATTTCTCCATAGGAGCTTTGCATTTCTTGATATTTCAGAATTTGCATGGATCTATGTAGTAATGAGTTAGGAGCACAGTGAGCTACACCAATAGATGTGTAGTTAACGAAGCATGTGGTTGAAATAGAAAGTGTAATTTAAAATGGAATTACTAGCACCGGAGGAATTTGAATGCTTTGTTGTTGGTCTGTTGCTGTTAGGCCTGATTCAAGAATCAAGATATCACCAGGTGTGGTGGCTCAAGGCTGTACTCCCAGCACTTTGAAAGGCCAAGGCGGGTGGATCCCTTGAGTCCAGGAGTTTGAGACCAGCATGGGCAACATGGTGAAATCCTGTCTCTCCAAAAAATACAAAAATTGTGTGGTGCATGTCTGTAGTTCCAGATACTTGGAAGGCTGAGGCAGCGGTATCATGTGAGCCCGGGAGGCGGAGATTGGAGTGAGCTAGTGAGCTGAGATTGCACCCTTGTACCCTAGCCTGGGCAACAGTGTGAGACTCTCTCTCAAAAAGAAAAAAAAACCCAAAACCAAAAACCTGTCATTGACAAGAATGTGATCTGAAGATCATGAGAGAAGACTATAGCTGGGACTAGAATTCTAAGAATTTCATTAACACTTTATTCTTAAAGATTTCATTCAGATGAATATAAAATACAGCTCTACTTTAGTAACAAATTCCTCACATAGAAATTGACCCAATAGTCTGATAGACAGGTTTTTTTTTTTTTTGGTGGTTGTTGTTGTTGATAAACATAGCAATTAACCCTTCTGGTCTTAAAGCTTGAAATTTACATTTGTTTTATCTGAGTTCCTAACTTAGGAAACAACCCTCAGGACTCTGAAAAAGTATCAAATAACTGAAACTTACCAGATTATCCATCCAGACAATGAGGTGTCAGACCCCTCACTTGTCATAATTGCTTCTTTACCTCTCAGTAGTTCCTGTTTTCCCACACAAAGTTACATTTCTTCCCTGCTGGGTAAACCCCTAATTTCAGTTGGTCAAGGAAATGGATTTGAGACTGCTCTTCCACCTTCTCAGCTGCAGCACCTGATTAAAGCCTTCTTCCCGGGCAGCAATTGGCTTTCTGTGCAGCAAGCAGTAGGACGCAGACCAAACCCTTGGAGTTTTGGTAATAGCATCACAAGAAGTTTGGTAGGTTGTCCATGACTGGTACAGGAGCTGAATCACATGATCAAAGCCCAGGCTTTTTCTGTCTTCAGATGCCACCATTTTAGGGTTTGGCTATTGTCCTCAAACTTGCAAGGCATCTGCTTCATTTCAAGAATCATATCTATGTGACATTTGGGAAGAACGGTAAAGGGTCAAAAGCCCTCATGAGTTTTTCTTTTTTTCTTCTCAAAAGTGTTATTATTATTATTTTTTGGCAAAATATACCACCCATAAAAAGAGTTCAAACAATGTATGTGTGCACACATATATATGTGGTTCAAAGCATGATAATGTAATGAAAACCTGTATACACCTGTCCTAGAATAAGAAATAGAAAATATTTATTTTCTATTGCATGGAAGATTGCCTACATGGGAAGTTCCTTGCATCCCTCCTCTATTCCATCTCCCTCTCCTTATCAGAGATAAACATTGATTTGTATTTTTATCATTTTCTTGCTTTTCTTTAATTTTAACATAGATGTATGCATTTTTAAGCAATCTGTTTTTTAGTTTTGCATGTTTTGACCTTTATGTAGAATCATATTCTATGTTTTCTTCAGCAGCTTGCTTTTTTGCTCAGTATTATATTTGAGATAGTTATCCATAGTGATGCTATTCATTTCCACTCTTACAGTTTTTCCGTTGTTTCAATATATCCTTCCAATTTTAGTTGTTTTCTGTTTTTTTTTTTGTTGTTGTTGTTTGTTTTTTTTTTCTATTTTAAGGAATCAGGCTATTATATGTCTCCTTGTGCATGAGTGGGAGATTTTCTTTAAAGGATATATATCTACGAGTGGAATTGCTGCATTCTAGGTAGTGTTAAATTTCAACTTTTCTAGATAATGGTAAATCGTTTTCCAGTTATTGTGTCAATCCTCTTTACCATTAGCAATGTTTAGGATCATCTGAAACTGTAAAACTCCTAGAAGAACACATAAAAGAACAGCCTGTTGACATCGGTCTTGGTGTTGATTTCTTGGACATGACTCCAAAAGCATAGGCAACAAAAGCAAAAATAGACAAGTGGGTCTACATCAGGCTAACAATCTTCACAGTAAAGGAAACAACAGAATGAAAAGGTAACAAAAAGAATGAGAGAAAATATTTTTAAACCATATATATCTGCCAAGGAGTTAATTTCCAAGATATATAAGAAACTCCTTTTTTTTTTTTTTTTTTTTGAGATGGAGTCTCGCTCTTTCACCCAGGCTGGACTGCAGTGGCACAATCTCCGCTCACTGCAAGCTCCGCCTCCCAGGTTCACGCCATTCTCCTGCCTCAGCCTCCCAAGTAGCTGGGACTACAGGCACCTGCCACCACGCCTGGCTAATTTTTTTGTATTTTTAGTAGAGACGGGGTTTTGCTGTGTTAGCCAAGATGGTCTTGATCTCCTGACCTCGTGATCCACCTGCCTCAGCCTCCCAAAGTGCTGAGATTACAGGCTTGAGCTGCCGTGCCCGGCCAGAAACTGTTACAACTCAATAACAACAACAAGAAATAGGCAAAAGATTTGAGCAGACATTTCTTTAAAGAAGACATGCAAATTGCCAACAAATATATGAAAAGATGCTTAACATAATTAATGAATTATGAGGGAAATACAAATCAAAACTACAATGAGATATCACTTCATACCTGTAAGAATGGTTATTATAAAAAAATTATTGATGGGAATATCAAATGGTGTAGCCTATAGAAAACAGTATGGAGAATCCTTCAAACATTAAAAATAGAACCATATGATCCAGCAATCCTACTTCTGGGTTTACATCCAAAATAATTGAAATCAAGATCTTGAAGCAATCATAGCACTCCCACTTTCATTGCAGTTTTTTTTCCCACCATAACCAAGATACGGAAACAGCACAAATATCCATGAACAGATGAATGGATGAAGGAAATGTGGTATGTACATACAATAGAATACAATTCAGCCTTAAAAAAAAAGAAGGAAATCCTGTCATTTGTGACATGGTTCAACCTGGAGGACAGTACGCTAAGTGAAATAAACCAGTCACAGAAGGACAAATCCTGCATGATTCTAGCTGTATAAGGTATTTGTAATAGCCAAACTCATAGAAGCAAAGAATACAGTAGTGGTTTAGGGACTAGGGCATGGGAGAAGTGGGGAGCTGTTGTCAAAGTGTATAAAGTTTTAGTTATGCTAGACAGGTAAGTTCTAGAGATCTGCACAATATTGTGCCTATAGTTAACAATACAGTCTTGTGCACTTAAAAATTGGTTAAGAGGGCTGGGCGTGGTGGCTCACGCCTGTAATCCCAGCACTTTGGGAGGCCGAGGTGGGCAGATCATGAGGTCAGGAAATCGAGACCATCCTGGCTAATATGGTGAAAACCCGTCTCTACTAAAAATACAAAAAATTAGCTGGGCGTCGTTGCGGGTGCCTGTAGTCCCAGCTAATTGGGAGGCTGAGGCAGGAGAATGGCATGAACCCGGGAGGCAGAGCTTGCAGTGAGCCGAGGTTGCGCCACTGTACTCCAGCCTGGGCGACAGAGAGACTCCATCTCAAAAAACAAACAAACAAAAAACAATTGGTTAAGAGGATAGATCTCAAGTGTTTGTACTGCTAAAACCAAACCAAAACAAAACAAAATGAATAAACAAAACAAGAAAACAAAGAGGCACAAGAAAACTTTGGGCAGTGTTGGATATGTCTATTATCTTAATTGTGATGATATCACAGGTGTTTGTATTTGTTCAAACCCATCAACTTGCCTACATTAAATATGTCTAGTTCTTTGTATATCAATTATACCTGAATATAGTTGTTAAAAGTTTCCTTTTCCTCACATCATTGCCAACATGACTCATTTAATTTTTATTAGTCTGATGGGTATAAAAGAGTGTCTCTCCCAGCGCCTTGGGAGGCCAAGACTGGCGGATCACCTGAGGTCAGGAGTTTGAGACCAGCCTGGCCAACATGGCAAAACCCCGTCTCTACTAAAAGTACAAAAATTAGCTGGGCGTGGTGGCAGTTGCCTGTAATCCCAGCTACTCAGGAGGCTGAGGCAGGAGAATTGCTTAAACCCGAGAGGCGAAGGTTGTGGTGAGCCGAGATCGTGCCACTGCACTCCAGCCTGGGCGACAAGAGTGAGACTCCATCTCAAAAAAAAAAAAAAGGTATCTCCATGTGTTTTACTTCATATTTTTCAGGTTACAAATGAGGTTGAGTACATTTTATGTTTTTTGGCTATTTATGTTTTCTCTTATGTAAAATTGCAGTATAAGCCTTCTATCCATTTTTTTCTGTTTTTTTTCCTCCCTATTTCTCCTTTACTTTAAGGAGTTCTTCTTATTTTCTGAATTCTGGTTCTTTGTTATTTATGTTACAAGCGCATATTTCCATTTTGTGACTTATCTTTACATGACCTTTATGATGTCTTCTTGGCTGAGATAAAATTGATAATTTCTGCTCAAAGTGTTTTCCTTTTAAGTTTGTGTGTTTGGGTTCCATTTTTAAAAATCTCTTACCTGAGATCATGAACATATTTTCTCTAAAGGTTTTTAAGTTTGCCTTTCACATATAAGTCCACAAGGTATTTGAAATTGATTTTTTTGAAGATAGTATGAAGTTGGGATACTCTTCTATTTTTTCAATGTAGATCTTCATTTGTTCCATCATTTTACTGATGTGTAATGCCACCCACATGTGGATGTGGGTCTATTTATGGACTCTATTTTGTTTCAGTTAACTCTATTTTGTTGACCTAAAATTGACTTCCCCTAATAACTATGGCTCTATAATAAATCTTGCTTTCTGATGGTCCTCTTCAGGAGTACCTTGGCTATTTGTTTTATGTAAATTTTAGAGTTAACTTACCAAGTTCTATGAAAAATCTTGTTGGTATTAGGATTGGAATTTCATTAACTTTAAAGGTCAGTTTGGGGAGAAAGTATTTATATACTTACATATATTTATACATTAAATTTTCACATCTAAATACATAGCATACCTCTGCATATATTTAGTGTTCTAAAACTATACCACTTTAAAAAGAATTAAAATAAGGTATCTAGGAATAAATTCAGAAAATATATGCAATAACTTCAAGAAGAAAGTTTAAAAAACCTTATTGAAGATACATTTCTTAATATTTTGTTTACGTTGTACAGTAACACAACTGACATTTATATATTGATTTTATATCCAACATTCTTGTCAAACCCTCTTTTTAATTATGATAGTTTTTCTGCATATTCTTTTGGATTTTTTTTTTTGTAGATGTGCTTTTCCAGTGAAGTATGTTCACTTCGGGTCCTATTTGCTAAGTATTTTTTTTTAAATACTGAGTTTTATTTCACGTGTATATTTTTGTCTCCCTACCATTTCCATGTCTGACCACCACTACTACTATGTCCTATCATAACATTCCATACATACTTAAAACCAAGCAAAGGGTGGAGTTCCATCTTTAAAAACTAAACAGGCATTTTGGACAACACATTCTTGGCAGTGGAACTTGGACAACATTTATTAAACATGGTAGGGAAAGTTCTTACTGTGCATTATAAAAAGGACAGCCAGATATCATCTGTTACAGAAATAAGATGGAAAATTTTTAACAAATTGTTTAAACTATTTTCTTAAAAAGACTTCCTCCATTGCTAGAGATCTTGAATAGCCTCCTGCTCAGTCATCTGGAAGCAATTCTTCACATAATTGATGAACTTGGCTTCCACTTTGGGAAGAGAACCACTTTTTTCTATACTTGCTTGCATTTTTGCTTTAATGTCTTCTACAGAACTAGGTCCTTTTGGTGTTTTAGGAGTTTTTTCTTGTTTTTTGAAGGATTCTTATCCTTTTGATCTTGGTGTTGATGATGGTTTTGAGTCTTTTCCATTCTGATTTGACTTTTGTGCATCTTTGGCTAGAGTATCTCATACAGATTTCTTTACTGGTGCTTCAGCTTCCTCATCATCAAACTCATCATTATCACCATTTTCATCATCATCATCGTCATCTTCATCAGCAGGAAGTTTTACTTTTTTCTGTGGAACCTTGCTACCACCTCCAGAGGCAGACCGCTTTCCAGATATCCTTAAGAGTTTCACATCCTCCTGCTTTTCATCTTCTGACTCTGCATCTTCTTCCACAGCTACTAAGCACTATCTACTAATATGCACTGGCCCTGAACCACACTTCAACTGTAAGACCACTGGTGGTGTGATTTCAAAGCCCCCAAGGGAGGCCGTTGGCTGTACAGACATTTTCAAAGTTGCCAGTGTTACTTTAATTAGACTGCTTTTGTAATTCATTGCCTCTGCTTCAACAATGTGCAATTCATCCTTTGCACCAGCCCCTAAACTGACTGTTCTTAAAGATAACTGTAAAAAAAAAAAAAAAAAAAAAAAAAAAAAGATAACTGGCTCTCATTTTCATCATTATCCACCTTAAAGTGATCATATTTGTCGGCCTTTAGTTCACAACCGAAAAGATAGTTCTGGGGCCTCAGGAGGCTCATGTCCATGTCCATCAACTCTTCCATTGGGTGGCAGCATGCACTTAGGTGGGAAAAAAGGCAGAAGGAGATAACCGCTGCTCAGGAGAACAGCCATGCAGGACGGAATCACACCAGTTTGCTAAGCATTTTTTAAAAATAACAAATGAATATTGGACTAAAACAAGTATTTTTTCATCTTTTTATTTTAAAAGCTAATCTTACGGCTTTTCTAATTTTAATCTATTAACATGGTTGTGATGGCCATGCAAATACGTTAATCAGACATTCTGATGCAGGGAACACAATTGCCTGATGACCCCAGCTGCTATCTTGCTGGATAGCACTGTGTTCATACTGAGGCCAAACTTCCTGTGGGCTGCTTCCAGCCACTGGCTAACCTGGGTGAAAGTACTAATGCAGCACTACTTCCACAAGACACAGGACTCCCTCGTGGGCAACTTTGGCTTGCGAACTCCACGTTGGCATGTTTAATGTGCTATTATTTATTGTCAGGTATATATTTAAGTTTGTTTATTCTTATGCACCGAATAGCACCACTGGACTTTTGTTGGAAGTCTCAATCTCCTAAAATAAACAATTTATGTGTTTTCTCTTTTAAAAAGCAGATAAATTGATGATTCAATCCTCCAGGATACAGAGGATAAAATGAGAAGAACCATATTTCTGAAATAATTGATCAGCAATGAATATATAGTTGCTGTGAAAGTTAAGCCAACATTGGGGGAAAAAGTGATTATACCCATTTTACAGGCCATTGAATAGTCAATGAGGCCAATATTGGGTTTGTCCTATATATGAAAACTCATTTCACAATGTTTTTTGGGGTTTTCTCATGACCAGAGAGTCCAAAAGGATAGGTGATACAAAGTGAATGGGCATTTCTTAAAATGAAATCTTGAGAATGTGTTGAAAATGATTACAGTGAGGAAGAAGTGGAAACAACTAACAGAGACAGTGAAGTGGTAGAGGAGCTTGCTGGCGAGCTCAGAGTTTAAAAGGACACACCCAAGCAATGGAAGATGAGAAAGCAGCCAAATGTCACTGGGTCATCAGTTCTTATATTTTTTTCTCATGGTGTTTTCTCTTTTTCCATTACCCCTGTTTGAGAAAGAAAGCGACCCTAAGCTTCCTTGTCTCGGAAGAGATTTGTAGTGTTGTAAAATATCTAAGACTTTCTAGCTTTTGTTTCCAAGAATTTGAGGCTTTAGGAGTCCTTAAGCAAAAAGAAAGACAGCTTTCTTGGGTAGGGGCAGAGTGTCTAGGGAGCACAGGGCTTTTCCAGGTTAGAAAGAGATTGTTCTTAGGATGGTCGGAGGAAGAGTGGTCTGTAGGGTCCTTGAGTCGAGGTCACCTGTGCACTGCACTCTGGCTGTGCTTGTTCAAAGCCATATCCCATGATTTTCTAGCACAGAGTTTACCACTAGGCAAAAGCTTATAAATATTTTTTAAATGTGTGAGCGTCTGAAACCTGGAATGCAATGACTCGTGAGGAATTCTAAGGATAACACAAAGAACTTTTGAAGAGCTTCCTAACAGGAGAAACAGGAAGGAGAGCCTACTATTTGGCCAGGTTGGTATATTCAATGACACTAAAAAGAGACAGTCACTCAATTCTGATTTTATTTCCCTGTTTTTTAGAACTGGGGCATGTGAAATAAACTAACCTCTCAACTGAGGCATGTGAAGTAAACATGGCTAAGAGGATTCCTTAAGCGTGCTGGTTCTTCTTCATCTCTACCCTTCTCTGTGTCACATAGGCTCTCTTGCTAATTGCCTTCTTGTTGGGTTTGGCTAGTGGGAAGCACTGGTGGACAGTTTAGAGCTGGGTGAGAGAGAGGCTGGGGTGTTTCTTCCCAGCACCTTCCCCAGCTTTGGTGTCTCATTCCTTCACACCAATGGACCCTCCTCTATTCCAGTTTCAGTTTGCAGACAGTTCTAGCAACAACACTTCCTTCTCTTGCTCTTTGGGCTTAAGGAGTTGTGCTGGGTGTTCTTTGCTCTCCTGAATCCACTCACCCCGATCCTCCACCTTGCTCTGTCCCCAGGTGGCTCTCCTGTATGGACTTCACTAAAAGCCTCCCTTTTCTCTGGCATTGGCCAAGGCCAATAAGAGGCATCAGCAGGATTTCAGAGTGAGGAGGGTGAGATTGGGGCATTCATTCCCCTGTCCTCATATACCTCTGACACCCCCTCCCCAACAATGCTGGGTTGGCTGTGGGCAATGGGCCTCTACGAAAGGCCACACAGTGCTGCTGTCAGGGCTGTCTTATACTACAATCTCTGTGGATTCTAACAATGGTTTCCTCCACTTATTCATTCAGACCCAGGGCTATTCACTTCCCCTGTCCTTACTAGCCCCAATATATTGAACCATCCCTTCTTGTATATCTTAAACACTGCCCACAGCTTTGTAAGTGGTCCCTTCCCTCAATTACCTAGTTTAAGTGGGTCATCTAGTTCTTTCTGCCACCCTGACTCATTCAGAGTCTTAACCAGCTTCCCATTATCTCTGGGTGCTGCACCATCCCTGTCTGTTTCCTTAACTCTGCCCACATCCCTCTAAGTTGTCCTTCTATTAAAGTCTCTTCATGTTATCCCTCTAGGGGGTGAGGAGGGGATTCTATGTCCTGCGGGGACCCTGACCGATACACTAAATGAGGACATGATTAGATATTTACTTGCTGCATTGAGGGAATTTACATTCTCAACAACAGACAGATTATAACTCATAGAACTGACGTCACTTGTATTATTAGCACTCTCAAATCATTATTAATAATTTCTTAAAAGCTGTAGAGGCCAGGAAACATGATAGGAAACTAGAGATGAGCAGCTTGGTACATGAAGTCCCCCCAAAGGAGAGAAAAGTGGCTTCCAGCAAATTCATATCCATGAAAACATAGGTTCCTAGTAAAATGCCAGAACAAATTCTTAGCAGATATTTTATGATTACTTAGAAAGAGAAGTAGTCATCACCAAGAGGTCAGCATAGTTATTCATTAAGAGAGAAGTAAATAAACATTTTACATCTTTCATAAGATCTTCAGTCTAAAGAGATAAGAGAATTGTCAGCCCATAATATACATTGATTTCAAGTAACATTTGATGAAATATCTCATGATATTTTAGAGAAGAAATGGATACTGACTGAGACACATTTAGATGGATCAAGTCATAGTTTGAATACTTGCATCCAAAGAGAACTAACTGATTAGTTTCAACCTGGAAATAAATCTCCTGGGGTCTTCTCCATGGCTTTGTTTTCAGCCTTATTTAAAAATTTTTGGCTGGGCGCAGTGGCGGGCGCCTATAATCCCAGCACTTTGGGAGGCCGAGGCGGGTGGATCACGAGGTAAGGAGATTGAGACCATCCTGGCTAACACGGTGAAACCCTGTCTCTACTAAAAATACAAAAAATTAGCCGGGCACAGTGGCTGGCGCCTGTATTCCCAGCTACTTGGGAGGCTGAGGCAGGAGAATGGCATGAACCCAGGAGGCGGAGCCTGTAGTGAGCCGAGATCGCACCATTGCACTCCAGCCTGAGTGACAGAGCGAGATTCGTCTCAAAAACAAAAACAAAAACATTTTATTGGACACTGATATGAATGAGCACACAGAATGCACCTTTGTTATTCACAAATTTGACAAACTGTGGGGAAGCAGATAATATTCTAGGTTATAAAATCATGATTTGAAATTACCTCAACCAGTTGGAATTTTAGACTTAAAAATGAAAGATAAAATACACTAGAGAGAAGAATAAGGATTGGAAGGGAGGAAACAAAGTGTCATCATTCACAGATAACATGACTGCATATGTAAAAAGTCTAAAAGAATCTACAGACAAATTATATTGCTATATGAATTTGGCAAAGTCTCTGGATACAAGACATATATACAAAAATCATTGTATTTTTATATACCAGCAACAAACAAATAGAAAATAAAATGTCATTTGCAACAGCAAAAAAACTATTAACTACCTAGATATACATGTAACAAAAGACACATGCAAGACTCTTACCCTAAACATTACGAAACATTATTGGGAGAAATTAAAAGAACGCCTAAACAAGCAGAGGAAGAGATCAGACTAATGGATTGGAAGACTCAGTATTATAAAAAAGTGAGTTCTGGCCAGGTGCTGTGTTTCAAGCCTATAATCCCAGCACTTTGGGAGGCCAAGGCGGATGGATCGCCTGAGGTCAGGAGTTCAAGACCAGCCTGGCCAACATGGCGAAACCCCGTCTCTCCTAAAAAATACACAAATTAGCCGGGCGTGATGGCGGGTGCCTGTAATCCCAGCTACTCAGGAGGCTGAGGCAGGGAGAACTGCTTGAACCTAGGAGGCGGAAGTTGCAGCAAGCCGAGATCATGCCACTGCACTCCAGCCTGGGCGACACAGTGAGCAAGACTTCATCTCGGGGGGCAGGGGGCAGGGGGCAGGGGGCAGGGCCGGGAGGGGAAGAAGTAAGTTCTACATAAATAAATATATAGATTCAACAAAATTCCGATCAAAACACCACAGATTATTTTGCAGAGATTGCCCAGGTAGTTCAAAATAAGTGTGTAAATACAAAGAAACTAGAATAGTAAAAGCATTTTAGAAGCAGAACAAAATTAAAGGATATACGTCATCAGATATATCAAGGCTGATTAAAACATGTAGGATTGGCAAAGGAAAGGCAAAATGACCAAAAGAAACAGAATAGAAAGTCTAGAAACAGAATCCGCACATGCATGTTGCCTGACTTATGATAAAAAAAGAAAAACAAAAAGTCCTTCAATGCATCCTTTAACAGAAATGATGGTCTTGACAGTAAAAGGTGTTGGGTCAGCTGGATATCTAAACGAAAAAAGTTTATTTTGATTTCTGCCTCATACCATGCCCCAAAATTTTACTCCAGGTGAGTTGTCAATCTAAATTTTAAAAGTAAAACAATAAAGTTTTTAAAAGGAAATGTAGTAGAACGATTCCATGATTCTGGAGTAGGCAAGGATAGCTTAAACAGGACATAAAATGTGCTAACTATAAAGAAAAAAATTGGTTAATTAGACTATATAAAAATTAAGAAATTTTGTTTTATCAAATATACCATTAAGAGAATGAAGAGGCAGTATAATTACATAATGGAGTATTTCTAACAACAAAAATAAACCAACAATAGCCATACAAGACATTGTGGATGAAACTTACAAATGTAATACTGGGCAAGAGAGTACACACAGTATGATTCCGTGTATATAAAACACAAAAACACAGAAATAATCTGTGCTGCCAGAAGGCAGGGGAATGGTTACTGTTGGGCAGACAGTAGCTGTCAGAGGGTGTGAAGGGGCTTCTAAGGTTTGGTAATTTTTCTTTAGTTACACATATGCATTCAGTGGGTGTGTGAAAATTTATTGAATTAATTCACTTATGATATGGCACTTTTCTGTAGGTATGTAATTCATGAGTAAAAAATTTAAAAGTTAATAAAAATAAATACAAAGTTTTGAATTAAAGTGCAAAAGTACAAAAATTAAAGTGCACAAGTAGCAGCCTGGTGTGTCTGGAGTTGGTTCCTTCTGGTGGGTTCATGGTCCCACTGACTTCAAGAATGAAGCCACAGACCTTCGCGGTGTTACAGCTCTTAAAGGTGGCAGGGACACAAAGAGTGAGCAGCAGCAAGATTTATGGTGAAGAGTAAAAAACAAAGGATCCACAGCGTGGAAGAGGACCCGAGCGGGCTGCCACTGCTGGCTGGAGTGGCCAGCTTTTATTCCCTTATTTGTCCCCACCCATGTCCTGCTGATTGGTCCATTTTACAGAGTGCTGATTGGTGCATTTTACGAACCTCTAGCTAGCTACAGAGCACTGATTGGTGCATTTTTACAGAGCACTGATTGGTGCATTTTACTAAGACAGAAAAGTTCTCCAAGTCCCCACTCAACCCAGGAAGTCCAGCTGGCTTCACCTCTCACTGAGGAGTCAGGTTAACTAATGTTAGATACCACAACAAACAGACTGAAATTTCAGTATTTTAAAGAGTAAACATTTATTTCTCATTGATGCAAAGTCTGATGGGAAGCCTGCCTTCACGTGGAATGTGTCCTTCAAGGTATCTGCAGCAGGGGAAGAGAGGAATGGACGACACATACTGCCTTGGCCCAGGAGTAACACTTTATTTCTGCTCCTGAAACTATAAACATGGCCCCAACCAAACTGTGAGGGAGGCTGGGAAGTGCAGGAAAGCAAATGGGATATTTGGTGAACACTGACTGTGCCACACGTAGCTTGATGGCAGTTGGCTTGAAAAATACTGCAGTGTTTTTAGTTAACTACAAATGTAGCTTGTGCCACCTGTGTATGTGTAATGTGGTTGCTAAGCATAAGCCAACTTTGGAAAGCACTGAAAAAAAATAAATATGGTGCTCAGGAAAAAAACAACAACAAAAGAAGGAAGTAGTTTTCCAGTTTTATTCCATCAGGATCAGGTCACATTTGAAAAATTGTGTTCATTTCTGGATATCATCTTTTAAAAGTGACATTGACAGGCTAGTGCATGTCCAGAGAATGGTAACTACGAAGATATATCAGCCATGGCAGGCTAGGATATATTGCAGTGACAAATAAACACTCAAGCCTTTTTTTTTTTTCTTTTTTAAGACAAGGTCTTGCTCTTTCACCAGGCTGGAGTGCAGTGGCATGATCATGGCTCACTGCAGCCTTGACCTCCTGGGCCCAACCTATCCTCCCACCTCAGCCTCCCAAGTAGCTGGGACTACAACAGAGCCACCACACCCAGCTAATTTTTAAATTTTCTGTAGAGATGGGGGTCTTGTTATGTTGCCCAGGCTGGTCTCAAATGCCTGGACTCAAGGAGTCCTCCCACCTTAGCCTCTCAAAAGTGCTGGGATTACAGGTGTGGGCCACTGCACCTGGCCCAACCCTCAAGTCTTAATGGCTTAATACAACCCTCATGCCACAGTCTGACAGATGCGTGAGAAGTAGCCTTCTATGTGCTGACGCAGGGATTCAAGCTTCTTCCATCTCACAGATTCCATGCCTCTTATGTGTCCTGAGAATTTTCCACTGGATCCTCTGCACTAAGCAAGTCAGTAAGTGAAAGAGATCAAGGAAGATCTCATAAGACACATGGCCTGGCATAGAAGTAGCACACATACGTTTAATCTTGCTTTATTGGCCGAAACCCAGTCACATGCCCCAACCTAATGGCTAGGGTATTCTTGTATGCCCAAGAAGACGAAATGGATTGGGGAGCATCTAGCTAGCTCTGTCACAGATGGTGAGAGATCCAAAGTCATGTGGGACACAGCTGAAGGAACTAAATAAAGTCAAACTGGAAAAAAATGATACCTGTTCTCAAATATATGAAAGGAGGCACACAATAGCTCCCTCAAATATTTAAAGTGCTATTGTGTGGAATAAGGAATATACTTATTCTGGATAGCTTCTGAAGGCAGAACTAGGAAGAAAGAGTGAGACAAATGAGACAAAGTTTTATCCGTTTAGTATAAGAAAGAACTTGCTATCAATAGAGCTGTTCATCTCAGAGGAGATTACTCTGTGAGTACTAATAAATACTATTTTATTAAGTGCTTACTATGTGCTAAATTGTTAAATCATTTAGTTATAATAACTACTCTTGAAATAGTACTACTAATATCCATACTTTGCAGATGAAGAATCTGTTCTTAGAGAGATTGTGTAACTTGCCCAATGGCACACATAGTAAGAGGCAGGACCAGGATTTGAATCCTGGTCTTTTTGAACCCAAAGTGTGTGCACTTAAACCCTAGGCCATACTGCCCTTAAGGAATTTTGTTATTAGGTAGTTCAGCAGCGGTATTTCAAAGAGGATTTCTTCATTGTGTTTGAGTTGGACTGAAATGGAAGCTGTCTCATGATAGGTATGTATAAAGAAACTTCTGGGTACTCACTTCAGCAGCACATACATTAACATTGGAATGATACAGAGAAGATTAGCATGGTCTCTGTGCAAGGATGACACTCAAATTCCTGAAGCATTCCATATTTTTACCACCTGAATTTTGTAAAAATAAAATAAATAAAATAATTTAAAAAGAAACTTCTGGGGACATTGAAAGGCTCAGTTAAGTAACTAGTGCTTTGGTATTGGATGCTGAGGGAAGCACAGGACTCACACAGGGAAGCAAAGTTAAGCAAAATTCATTGCTGTTCCAACTAAAACTTCACCATGAGTATGTGGTTGCCAAAAGTGATTAATAAACAGTAGGAGGTTTGGGGGTGAAAATGACTCATGGGGCTACGTCCTATGCATGAGGGTTTGGCTACCACCAAAGCAAATCTTGATACAGCCACTGCCAGGAATAGTGCTGGGCTTCAGTTGGATGCTCAACATCTCCCCCTACAGGAGTCAGAGATGCAAATCCTCTACTTGTGTTGGCTGTAGTCATTTTAGTTCACACTCAGTCACACAGAAGCAGGCGCTGGCAGCCTTAGTGATTTTGTCAGGTAGCCATGGAGACACTATGGTGCTTCAGAAATTCATGGTCTACAAAGGGCGAGTGGATTCTGAAAGCATTGGAAGCGCATCATAATTCCCTGTCTCTGGCTTGCATTTGTAAAAGCAGATGAGCAAAACAAACATAATCGGACCCAAGTATCCAAACTGATGAAGAGACTCACTGGACAGAAGACAGTACTACTAGTTCTGCATCCTACAACAAGCAAGTTCTTATCTGGACTCAAGTGGCTATTCAGGAATTGCTGCATGCCAAGAATACAACACTGCAAGAAAATGCTCTCTAGTTTGTAAAAATTTATACCCTGTCTAAAGTGGTTCAGAAGTCACTGCCTATGCCATTTAAATGTGAAACAAAACAGAGTTCACCCCAAAGGAGAAGAAAGAGTAAATATATTTGGAGCACAGAATTGAACAGATTGCCACACTTAGGCAAGAAAATTGCTACAAGATTTCCAGTAGCTAAAGCTGTAAGAGAAACACATTTATATATTTTTCATTTTCTGACAACAGGAAGCAAATAAATCCATCAGCAGATAGATTTTTTTTTCTCCTTGCAAATAAATGAAATCACCAATGAATGGTATGGGTTCTTGTATAAAATACAGAGATTTATGGAGTGAACAGAATCTTAACTTCAGTATAAAAGATACTGAAATGAGCCCTCAGATGGCTCTTGAATTAGACATCCATAAAGAAAGAGAGCATAACTTTAAGTAACAATGAAGTCATTTTTGTAACAGGCTCTGTTGACATTGTGCAGAAATTCTTTTTCCAGGGTTTAAGTTAATAGAGGGATAGAACTGTGAAGCTGTGTATCAGGGATTCTCAAGCTTTAGTGAATGACTTTGGGAGCTTGATAAAAAGGTGGATCCTTAGGCCCCTTTCCCAGAGCTTTGGAATCTGTAGGCCTGGAGAAGGGCCTAGAAATATGCATTTTTAACTCTCACCCCACCAAGTGTTTGAGATGGAGTTGGGCTGTAGATCCGATTTTGAGAAACACAGATGGGATGACATAAGTGGACTTTGAGCAGGTGTTAGGCCAAGATCTGTTTGCAATGGGAGGGAAACTAGCTAGAGGCATTTCACAGCCTCTGTCGAGCTGAGGCTTATTTGGAAGAAGGGCTCAAGGTCTAATGTGGGCCAGGAACTACACTAGATGCTTGCATACACTGACTCATGTAAAGAATCAAGGAGCCACAGGCAGCATTTCTCTTCACAACACATTAGATTTGATGTCTATTTAAATTATCTGCCATGAATTGCTTAGAGCAAAAACCTTACTATAACATTCTAGTTACAGAATTATGTGAGCATTGTGTTATGTCCAGAGTCCCAGGAATGTTAAGTGTATCCCTAGATGGCCCCATTTTTTCTATTGCTCACAGTTATGAAACATAGTTTAACACTTGTGTCCCCATGAAAGGAATTTGTGCTTTGAAGTTCTTCCTACATCTGAGGAATCTAAACATGCCAGTGGTCATCATAAAGTAACTCTGTGGGCCTGAGGGGTATGTGGGTGTGCATGAGTGATGGGCAGGGAAGCTGCGCACAGGATTAGAGAGCTCCTTCCATTTTTCCCATTGCTGGTCACCACAGGTCGTGCCTGGTTTGAAAACAGAAACAAAACAAACAAGCAAAAACCCACCTGGCTTTTTGGGTTAAAGAACGGTAAACTTTGGGGCCCGGTGCGGTGGCTCATGCCTGTAATCCCAGCACTTTGGGAGGCTGAAGTGGGCGGATCACGAAGTCAGGAGATCGAGACCATCCTGGCTAACACGGTGAAACCCCGTCTGTACTAAAAATACAAAAAATTAGCCGGGCGTGGTGGCGGGCACCTGAAGTCCCAGCTACTCCAGAGGCTGAGGCAGGAGAAGCGCTTGAACACGGGAGGAGGAGCTTGCAGTGAGCCGAGATTGCGCCATTGCACTCCGGCCTGGGCGACAGAGCGAGACTCCGTCTCAAAAAAAAAAAAAAAAAAAAGGCCGGGCGCGGTGGCTCACGCCTGTAATCCCAGCACTTTGGGAGGCCGAGGCGGGCGGATCACGAGGTCAGGAGATCGAGACCATCCTGGATGACACAGTGAAACCCCGTCTCTACTAAAAATACAAAAAAAAATTAGCCGGGCGAGGTGGCGGGCGCCTATAGTCCCAGCTACGCGGGAGGCTGAGGCAGGAGAATGGCGTGAACCCTGGGGGGCGGAGCTTGCAGTGAGCCGAGATCGCGCCACTGCACTCCAGCCTGGGCGACAGCGAGACTCCGTTTCAAAAAAAAAGAAAGGTTAACTTTTTGGGTTTGGTGTTGGTGCACATCTCTAGTCATGATAGGATGCAGGTCAGAGGGCAGGGGTAAGCGGGAAAAAACACATGATTGCTTCTAAGAGTCTAAACCAAGGACACATTCCACCAATGGTGGTGCACCATGAAGCCTTTGAAGGTCCATATAAGACATTTCGAAGCCATGAATCTTGTTTGTTTATTAAAAAAATTTTTTGTTATACCGGAGCATAGAGATCTATCTTGGGGCAAAGTTTCAGAAAATAAGTAAAAGTCCAGTTTTCTAGATTCAGAACAATCAAAGGCTAGACAATGGCAATCAATAATAATGCTCCCCTCCATACCAATTTGAAAAGTTAAAAATTTTATCAGACATTCAAATGTCTTCACATTATGAAACAATTGGAACATTTTTTCTCCTTCATTAAATGGCCGATTTGACAGCTGTTTCAACTCAACACTCTTATTTTGATTATTTGTTATTCAACATTTGGCCCTGATAGTGTTATCAATTCTAAAGTGCTAAGACTATATTTAAATCAACTGAAATATTTTGGTTATGTTTTATTTACGGGACTTTGCTTGTCTTTTAACCTCCTTTAATAGCAGGCAGCCAAATTATTAGCTCATCTATTTTGGCAGAATAAAACAATTCATGGTTTAAAGAGTTTGGAAAAAGTAAAACTTCAGAGAAATATAACAACGTCCAGCTTACAATGCTGTTTGTGTACTTTCTATAGGATGTGTAGCTTCATCCTGTAGGAGGATTTCCTCCATTTGAATCCCCAAGGCCTCTGACTGATTTCCCTCTTCCTTTGGTGCTGTTTGTGTTTAAAAAATAATGCCTAAGGGAAAGATAACCATCGTTCTGTTGCTTTGTGGACACATGCATTCTCATACAATTTCTGTTCCCTCTTCCTTCAGTGATGAGATGAAGAATTGAGCGTAAGCACATCAAAATTGCACAGTAAGTGGTCAGGAGTCTTTCAAATAGCACTAAAAGAGGCTGAATTGCCAGTGAGGAAGGCGCAGCTGGAAGCTAGATATTGCATCATCTGGCCTTCCTCTGCTGAACAAAGAAAATTATTTTGTGAAGTATGTACAGATGCTCTTATTTCAAGTGACATAATGCATTTGTTTCAATGGAGGTTTTCAATCTGCAACTTTGAAATTTTTCTGCATATGGAAAACCCCATGACAATTCGTTGTACCCTTGGGTACATCTGAAAGAAAACTGTTGGATCTTAAAGCCAAACCAGCAATTTGGACAAACTTGGAGGATTATTTTTCTGGGATGTTTCCATTTAATATTACAACACAGAGGTTCTGCATTTATGTCAAAAGGGAAGAACTAGAAAAAGGCTTTCTGTAGGCCATGAAACTAGTTATGCTTTGCGATTGTAAATCTGTATTGACCACTATAATTCAAGTGTTTAAACTGCATATTCTTAGAAACTGTGAATTTTTCAGAAAAGCAAGCATCAATATAAGCTTCTAAAATCAAAGCTAATTTAGTCATTTATTTATGACTACCAGGTTGAAGCTTCCTTTGAAAATCCTATTTCATACAGAGCAACAAAAACAGATGACAAAATCTAAATATTTTCACGTTTATTCTAAAGATTGGTGAAAAGTATATTGCTGGATATTTTATTACCATGAATTAATTGCTTGAGAAATAACCTCCAGATTTAATAAAAGAAAAGAGGAGGTTCTTCACGAGCCAGTTAAAACCATGGATATGCTGCATAACTCACTTCTGTCAGGTAGCAAGGTTGCTTATGGAAAGAAGAGCCACAGAAATTGTTTAAGCAGGCCAAGGAATTGAAAAAGTGGAAAAGGAGAAGGTTGTCTCAACTGAAGTCACTAGTACCTTTCTAACTCAGAATCTTGGAGGAATTTCTCTGCATATCTCTTGTCCTTTACTTGACAGACCAAAATAAACTGAGATACCAGAAGAGTTTGTTCAGATTTTTTAGTTTAGTTTCAGTTCCCCAGTTTTCAGAACTGAAGGCCAACAATATTCCCTCCACACGATGATTCGCCTCTCTACCCCTTCATGTCTCTTTAACTTCATTGCCTACTATAGTAAGTACACGTTGCCCTGGAGTCAGGTGGACTTAAGTAATCAACCAGAATATATTTATGACTTACTCTTCAAATGTCCTGTGGTAGGTACTGTGGGGGTCATATGGAAGTACCTGGATTTTTACATTCCTCAATAGGATCCTTTTGCTTTAGCACAGCCAGTTCACTTGCTGTCCGTGCCCAAGACTTAAATCCCTCCCTCTGGAAACTGCTTACGCTTTCTACCTGCAATACCTTCCCCACACCTCTCTGGCAGTTCCTAGCCTTCAAGTATAGCTCAAAATTAACTTCTTTCACTCACCCCACTTTGATTTTTCTGTGTCACCTCTGAAATTACGTATGAAAACTCCTACTTTTTGTAAGAGTCCCTGTGAACTCATTGAACGTGAAGATCACAATTTATTCATGCTTGTGTGCCTTGTGCCAAGAATAGCCCAGAAAGAAAGTCCATAAAATCATAGATACATATCTTCATTTATTTCCAGTGAAAGGATTGGTCTGAAAAACTGGCCTGCCATTATTGGAAAGAGAAAAGCATTAATCTCTTTGAAGAACATCATGTTGCACGTTGACCAAAGTGTTGGAAAAAAAAAAAAAAAAAAGAACACCATGTGGCCTGATTTCCTTATCACTTTTCCACATAATAGTGTTTTGCTTGAGGAGAAGCCTCTAAGATTGGTTATTTTTTACAAGTTTGTTTTTTGTTGATCCCAACATGCAAATATATCTGTATCTATGGATTTGTTCACTCTTTGACGTAATCCTCTAAACTCTTTGGGAGTTTTCTGCCCTCTGATTAGGAAGCCTTTATTTAAAATATCAGTTTTTTTGAATGTACTTAGTGGAATTATGTAGTACAATTTTAGACTAACTTGTAACAACACAAAATGCCAAACCTTAAAATATAATCTTTTAATCTTAAATTTAGGGTCTAGACTTTCTTTGTTTCCTTCCTCATTTTCCCTTCCCATGGCTGTACATTATATATATATATATATATATATATATATATATATATATATATAATAATATATAAATATATTTATAAATGTATTTTTTGAGTGAGTCTCATTGAGTGCGTGGACCATCTCAGTCATATCCCTTCGGTTCACACCTTCTCTGCTTCAGCCTCCGTATTGGGATGCAGGTCCGCCACCAGACAGTAATTTTCAGGGTTTCACCGTGTTAGCCAGGATGGTCTCGATCTCCTGACCTCATGATCCGTCCGCCTTGGCCTCCCAAAGTGCTGGGATTACAGGCGTGAGCCACCGTGCCCGGCCTATTTACATAATATATTAAGGCCAGTTCATTTTGACTGATACTAAAGGTAGACTTGAACCTTGTAATTGAAAATCACTTACACAGTGTTTACCATGTGCTAGGCAAAGGCTTTGCATGTATTACCTCATTTAGTCCTCATAGCTCTAGGAAGTAGGTTCTATTATTATTTATTATTGTTATCCTCTTTCTCCTTTTGTATGTCAGTCTGAATGCAGATTCTCCTATCTTCATGATTGACCTTCAGACTGCAGGTTTAGCAGTTGCTAAAAAACAAAAATCAATCCAGCTCCTATTTCTGCCCCAAGCTGCCAACAACAAGGGTTGGGGAAAACTTTTCCAGGCTGACAATTATTGTTAAAAGCAGCTTTTCCTGTAGGCTGTCTGGCAGTAGCAGGAAGGCAGGCTGAGTATCCCATGATTGCCAAAGCAAGGAGGGCTTCTGGTGGAAATGGACTTCTTTGATATATTTTTCTCCTGGGCTGATCTGCTTTTCTATTTCTCCTCTTTCACTGCTGTGTGTGTGTGTGTGTGTGTGTGTGTGTGTGTGTGTGTGTATGTTTATTTCAGGTCATGATCTGCTGCTTCTGTCCTGAAAACGCACTTGGAGCTCTATCCACAGAGGTAATTTCAAAGTTTAGAAGTTGTGTTCTGAGTTTTATCTCACAAGCAAATGCTATGATTTCCAAACATCTGTTCTCTAGGCAGTGTTAAAATTCATTATCCTGACAATCGCCCTTTGGCCTATGTGCCAGGGCAGCTGAAGCCAACCCACCCTGGATTCCACCTGCTACTCTTTACGATGAGACAATAGTAATTTTTTTATGAATCACAGGGGAAGTCAGTGAATAATGTCCTTGACATCATCTTTACTGCAAGTACAATAACAAGTTTTACAGGGCCATTCTTTACAATACACTTTAATATCTATGACGCAATGCCAAAACTCACATCAATGAAATTAATTCTACAAGGCACAAAACACAAGTATGCAAATTTCTAATGGTTTGATTTGAGAATAAACTTTTAGCGTGCCCAATGCAATGAAGAAGTCCTTCACAAATATTACTTCTAGTGACTCTAGGTTACACTCCTGGACAAGCCTTTAAGGCTGTGAGGAACCTGAGAAATCCACTGAAAATTTACATCTAAATACAGTCATCCCCCTTCTCTAATCATGTGCTGTGGGAGAATCCCAGTAAGCAGACAGCACTTCTAGATGTTCTTATAAAACAACTAGAGTTGACCCTAGCACAGAAGAATGGATGACTGTAGACCTAAGAAAACATAAGCCCCAAATTCATTAATTCAGCCATGATTAAAATTAAGCTGAAGTCATAAATTAAAATCTTTAGTAATAGGAATCTTGAGCTAATAAAAAACTGTTGATACGTGTGTTTGGGAATACAAAACTCTGAGTTGGCTTCTTGACATCTTGTTGTGAGAGATAAGAAAGCAGGTTAGAAAATGTTTGCCTACCAGGGACCATAAAATTTGGGTTAGTTTTTATTCCCTTTCTTATTATTATATTGAGTTTCTGTCTACTGCTCTTTGATAAAAACGGCAAAGACTTTTTCTGAAATAATGGAATTTTAATAGCTTTAATAGTTTCCAAACCTGCTGACTTATAATCTTGGGACTTTGAATGTTTGTTATAAAAGATTACATTTGTAGAATGTTCAATGAGGAAAGCTATTAAAGTAGAAAATTATTTTTCATAGAAAGTTGATTTTATTCATCAACTGTGAAGAAACTTCCGTTGTACCAGTATTTATTCACTCCTTCCATAGTGACAAAATTTGTAGCTGGGTACAAAGGTACCTAGGATATAGGCAGTGAGGTATGGCCATGTGACTAAATAATGGCCAATCGTATGTGAGCAGAGGTTAATTTGTAACTTTGTGAAAATGTTCTCAAAGGGAAAGGAGTGTCCTGCTGGGGTCCTCTTTCCTGGCGCCTGGAGTATAGGTGCAATGGCAAGTCACCTTGGAAAATATAGACAAGGACAGAATTGCAGTGCTGCAGAGCAAAGACAGAAGGACCTGGGTTTCTGATCCCACAGAGGGGCTCATACCTGCCTAAGTAAGACCTCTTACCTCTGGACTTTATTCATATGAGGAAGAGATAAACAGCTGTTTTATTTAAGTCACTGTTATTTTGGGATTATTTGCTAAACCAAATCCTAACAAATAAACCAACTTTGTGCTAACTGATCTGCTGACTGTGACCTCATTGATCAAATTCAAATGAACCTAATCAAATAGAAGACTCTCCAGATCATCTGGAGACACATACAATTTCTCAGCCATCCTTAGATCTTTGTGTCACCAACACAAGAGTCAAAGTGTCTGATGAAAGCATCTGATTGGCGAAACCAGTGTCCTTTATGTGTTAAGGATGAGGCAAATTATTGGGTCCTTCTGGCTTCCACTTCAAGATACACACAGTGGGGAATTAACCCCTAGAGAAAAGGTGTTCAAATAAAAGAATATAAATGCCCCCAGTGCTTTCTGAACCAGGTCCCTTAGAGTTGGATTTACTGGTGCATCAACTAAGCAGGAAGCTCTTCAAGGAGATGGAGTTGGGTCAGGTGGTGTTGGGTAAGGTGAGGGAGCTGCTTGAAGGAGGAGCACATCCTACATCAGTGAAGGACAACACTAAATTGTTGTGGATATTTACATAATCAAGGTATATATTAAACATGGAACAGGGCATGCTGGAAAGATGATGGCTCAGCAAGTCTCACCTTCCCTTCTCTTTAATTACTAAACACTCCAACCTCCAACCTCTTCCTGGCTAACTAGGTGGAGCCTGGAGGGCATGAGCCAGAGACCTGTAGCTGAACTTCCAATCCTGCTACTACCCTAAAGCCAGATAAAACCCAGGCAAAGCCTTGGGGAAGATTTGAAAGCTGCAGTTCCTGAGGAAGGCTTGGACCATGGGGCACTCAGGCAGAAGGTTAACATTGGTTAGCATGAGTGTACCTGTCTTTTTGCTTCCCAGGAGGCTGAAGGGGAAGGCTGGGTTCTCTCCACTTCTGAGGTTGAGTGAGCATGAGAGGCCCACGGAGAAGAGGAGTATCCTCCCAATTCCTCAGCAGAGGCTTAGAAACCTTTTCACTGATGCAATGGGTCAGAAGATCAGAGCTTGCTGCACTTCCACCGCTCTCAAGACTGCTACTACTAAAGTATCTTCAAGACGAGACCAAAGAAAATAACACTTCACCACTGGGGCCAGCAGCCATAGAGGGGAAGAGTAAATAAAATAATCAAAGAGGACCTTAACAAAATCTGAGTAGTTTACTTGCGGAAAGATTTTAAGCAAACAACAGATAAATCCAAAGACCTCAGGATAGGAGAAGATACTTTGGGGAGAAATTAATGGTATGAAATGAATCTTGCAATATATATAGTTAAACGGAAATGGATAACTATATCCATTTAACTATGTATAGTTACATCAAAGTGGATAATGCACTATACTATTTGAGTGCATATAACCTAATTGGACAGGCACTGTGGCTCACACCTGTAATTCCAGCACTTTGTGATAAGAAAGACCATAAAAGATTAGGAAAAAATCTAGGAGACTTACCTATATAACTTGGAAGATGAGGGAAGAACTTCTTAACTAGACAGGCAACACAGGAGCTATAAAAGACAGAAATATTTTACTATATGATATATAAAGACAAATATTTGCAGCATAACAAAACAAAATACAACTGGATGAGGTGGCTCACACCTGTATTCATAGCATTTTGGGAGGCAGAGGTGAGAAAATCACTTGAGGCCAGGAGTTTAAGACTAGCCTGGGCAACATAATGACATTCTGTCTCTAGGAAATTTTTTTTTTTTTTGAGACGGAGTCTCGCTCTGTCTCCCAGGCTGGAGTGCAGTGGCACGATCTCAGCTCACTGCAAGCTCCGCCTCTCAGGTTCATGCCATTCTCCTGCCTCAGCCTCCTGAATAGCTGGGACTACAGGCGCCCACCACCACGCCTGGCTAATTTTTTTGTATTTTTAGTAGAGATGAGGTTTCACTATATTAGCCAGGATGGTCTCCATCTCCTGACCTTGTGATCTGCCAGCCTCAGCCTCCCAAAGTGCTGGGATTACAGGCATGAGCCACAACGTCTGGACCAAAAAAGTTTTTTTTAAATGAGCTGGGTGTGGTGGCAGGTGCCTGTGGTTCCAACTACTTGGGAGGCTGAAGTGGGAGGATTGCCCGGGCCCAGGAATGCAAGGTTAGAGTGAGCTAGTTTCATACCACTGGCTTAAAAACAAACAACCTAACAAACAAACAAACCAAGAAACCAAAAAACCTCTTTACCAGGCAAAAGATACTATAAACAAACTCAAAAGGCAAATGAGAGAGTTGGAGAAAATTTGTAATTCAGATGGCTATTTAAAACTCATAGGAAAAAAATGAGCAAATAATGTGAGTAAATAGTTCTTAAAGGAGCAAATCTAAATAGTCAATACGATATAAGAAGAGTTGAGAACATGCTTAAACTAGCTAGCAGAAAATGCAAATTAAAGTAGAAATAAGGGATCTCTCTTCTGAACTGTTGTTAGTGTGAGGGGTACGAAACACCCACTGTTGATGGAGACAGGGAAATGCAAATTCTTATATATTTATGTTGTTAAGTTCTTACAGGCTGTGAAGAAAGCAATTTGGTTACATCTTTTAAAACTAAAAGTTCATATATCCTTTAACACAGCAATCCCAATTGTGGAGAACCTATGTCATAGAAATATAAGCAGCAGGCCGGGCACGGTGGCTCACGCCTGTAATCCTAGCACTTTTGGAAGCTGAGGCAGGCGGATCACAAGGTCAGGAGATTGAGACTATTCTGGCTAACATGGTGAAACTCCGTCTCTACTAAAAATACAAAAAAATTAGCTGGGCATGGTGATGCACGCCTGTAGTTCCAGCTACTTGGGAGGCTGAGGTAGGAGAATCACTTGAACTCAGGAGGCAGAGGTTGCAGTGAGCAAAGATCGTGCCACTGCACTCCAGCCTGGGCAACAGAGTGAGACTCCATCTCAAAAAAAAAAAAGAAAGAAATATAAGCAGCAGTAGGTAAGAACATGAATACGAGAGGTTTATTTGGCATTGCTCTAGTGATAAAAGACTGGAAATAGCGTAAATGAGTAAAGATAAGGAAATAGACAAATAAGAGTACATTTACATCATAGAATAACAGGTAATCATTAAAAAGAATGAAAACAATTGACTTACAGGGATTGCCACAAAGTATTGTTGAAGAAGAAAAATCAGATACAGAGAGATAAGCATAGTAGGACCCCATGCTTGTAAAGTAACCAGTGTCAAAATCCTACCATTTATCTGATGATTTATGAGTATCTGTGTATATATGTATATGCATAAATATGCTTGTATGTGGCTATGTATATATAAAAAGTACAGAAGGGCACACACTAGTTGTTAACATGAGGTATGAGGGTGGAGAGTAGGGCAGGATGACTGGATGGACATGAATGTAAGAGATAGAAGAACGTTAGAAAAACAGAGGCTGTTTTAAAAGGGCCCACCATGTGAAATATAATCCTATTTACGTAAAAGGATGTATGTGTGTGTATATTTGCATATAAATAAATTTTCAAGCAAATTAAGCAAATAAACAATTTTAAGCAAATCGCAAATACTGTATAGTTTCATCTGGAAATATCTTACGTGTCTATGCATGCTTGTAGTGGTGTTATGAACCAGGAAGAAGGAAAAAGGTGGAAGGATGTCCACTGGATTGTTAGTATGGGTCTCCTCAGGGGGTGGAAGTGAAGTGGGGGGTAGGAGGGATATAATTAGCCTTGCCTTTCTATGTTTTTCAACTGTATTGTTTCACTTGCGGCAATAAACAGGGAAAACTGGCAATTTGGTCCTTTGGCAGGCCTGAGAATTGGAAGAGCCTTTAGGAATATCTGCCATCTTTTCTCTCGTATTCAAGGCAGCACGTTTAAGCAATTGTGGACATCAAATAGATAAATTGCAAACTATTAGTGAGGAAACTAAGGGATGGCTTTTACCAAAGCTGTTAAAGTTAATATTTAATAGTCAGAGATACCACAAAGCAAGATGGGGCAGAGCTCATAAATTTTGGGGTGAAGAATTGTATATATCTCCACCTTCTAAGGAAATAAATGTAAATTTAGAAAATACTTTGTACTAGATGCATTCAAGTAGATATACTTAACTATTCTGCAATTGTTGGACATAGATATTGTCGCCCAGATAATAATGCAATAAGTATCTTTCTTGGCTGTCTAGAAATGATGTTTAAGAAGACTATAGGATGACCAACCCCTTTTCAAGACTAAAGGTTAAGAGAAACAAGGAATGATAGGTATAAAAATATCTCCTGCCCTTGCAGTAAAAAAGTCTTATGCACAGAAAGAAGACCAAAAGGAAATAGAGTGCACCAGAATACTAACAATGGTTGTTTTTCAAAAGTGATATTATGTGTATTTATAAATAGTTATTTCTATTATTTGCTGTTCTGTCGAACTTCCTGTAACGAGTTTATAATATTTTATAATAAAAGAGAAACCAATAAACCTAAAAAACCCCGAGAAACTTAAAAAAATATAAGTGCAAAAGTTTCCTTTGACAAAAAACATTTATAAGCATGTTGTCAATGTATTTTAGAGTTCTTTCACTATTTATGGCATTTCATCCATATATGGACTATTAAGGGCAGAGATACAATATCTTTATTTGGGTCAAAAATCTCTGTATTCAAAAAACAGAATTACAAGGCATTGCAGATTGGAAAATACGAATATGCTCTGAAATTAGTATTTTGGATCCACTATGAGGAAATGCCAGCCTGACATGAAATACCGAAGAGAGGGCAGAAAAAAAAGCTACACTATTTCTTTAATAATATGACAAAAGCAGAAGCATTACTAGACCAGGTCTAGAACAGCCCAGCTTCCCCTTTCACTTAATTACTTAATTTCATTAATTCATCCTCACTTATTTGCTCATACAAATATTCATTTAAATATCATATAGTAAGGCAAATTAACCTCTCTGATTGGCAATTTCCTCAGAGGTTAAATGGGGACAATCCAGGGGTACTACTTAATTTGTTTACAGGGTACTTCTTAAAGTAAGGGATAATGAATGTGAAGTTCCTGGCACCTAACAGATACTAAAAAAAAAAAAAATTAGAACATTGTCGTTGTTATTATTCTTCCTATTAGGTGTCCAGCTTAGTACTAACCACCCTTGGGGAAGGGTTTCACAGTAATTCTGGTGAGGAGGAATTGGTGCCACAGTGTGTTAGATGCTTACAATTAACAGCATAGAAAACAGTGTGTGTTTTATCCCTAAAAGTAGATTGAGTATGTCTCTACAATTTTTAAACCAATTTTTATTGTCTGTGCTAAATCCTTAGTTGAAAGCTGTCTTTTGGTCCCTGAATCAGCGTGGCCTGACCTATATTTTCACTAGCTCTGCCACTGAGACAGGCCATACCCCTTGCCTAGTGATAGCTGAAAAGCTTCTTGCTGGTAGGTAAGTCACCCCTTACCTGTATGTGAGGTGATGACATGGACCCCTTAAATCTTTCCAGAGTCCGTTGCTAGCCTTCTTGGTGGAAACTGCTAGGTGCAAGTTTTTCTGTGAGTACCTGGTAACAGTAACCATGTGTCTCAGTGGCTAATGCATCTTGTGGCCACTTGGAATAGCAACAAGAATCTCCAGATGGAAGGATGCTGCCAATGAGACTTTATATAGTTAAAAGAACATTTGGAAGTCTGGGGATACGCATGCACTTTATGTAAATCCAAATTTAATTTAGACTAACACCATGGCCTTCTGGCACCCGATAAGGCAAGGCAACCCAGATGCATGTTCCCATCAGGTGGTAACTCATTAGCTGGAATAGTCTAAGCTTTCAGTGGTTATGATGAGGGCCCTGTGAGAAAACGCATGCACAGTGCCTAGCATGGTCAGTAGTCAGTAATAGTGACGATTATTTTTGTTGTCAGCATCCAAATCACCATTCTCATGGCTCTGTGGTAATTATCTGATGGCTCAACCAAGAAGGAGCTTGCCTCATTCTAGCTGGTTGCAGGATGAACTTAGTGTCTGGGAAACTGCTTTTCTGGTTATAAAATCAGGTTTAGGGAAAACAGAAGTTGTGGCATATGGAGATATCCTGTTTTTTCCTCCTAACTTGATGTGTGGGCTGTTCTTTTTCTGTCCTAGAAATCATAGTGTTTTAGAATACCTCTTCTTAATGCCCATTCCCCCCTTTTTTGCTGGGATACACATCAGTGCTACATACTTCCACTGAATGTATCCAGATTTGATCAAAAACAGCAAATTGTGGTAAAGCAAAGCACCACGGTTATTCATGAGTCACAGAACTATATGCAGTTCACCAGAGCTGGTAGCTGTCTCAGTTTGGGCCCTCTCTGAAGCAGAGCCTGAAGCAAGGACTTGGATGCAGGCAGTTTATTATTATTATTATTTTATCATTTTTTTTTGAGACAGGGTCTCACTCTGTCACCCAGACTGGAGTGCAGTGGCATGATCTCGGCTCACCATAACCTCCGTCTCCCAGCCTTAAGTGATTTTCCCACCTCAGCCTCCTGAGGAGCTGGGATTACAGGTGTGTGCCACCATGCCCGGCTAATTTTTGTATTTTTAGTAGAGATGGGGTTTCACCATGTTAGCCAGGCTAGTCTTGAACTCCTGATCTCAAATGATCCACCTGCCTCAACCTCCAAAGTGCTGGGATTACAGGCGTGAACCACTGCTCCCGGCCCAGGCAGTTTATTTGAGAGGTGATTCTATGATGCAGGAGTTAAGGATTGATGAGATAAGGCGGGAAAGGAGGAAAAGCTAAGATAAGGGCACATGCTGGAGTTTGTCACATTAAGCAAGGGGGCCTTGATTCTCCCTGGACTGCGGAGAAGCATGCCGAATGCCTCTCAGAAGCATCCACCTGAAGGGTTCTCCAGTCATACGATCTTGAGGATTGCCCTGAGCTTTACTGCTTTGAAATTCTGGGTTTATGCTTGCACATAGTGAGGTGGAATTCAGAGACAGCCATGAGGTAAAACAAAAACAAAACCAACAAATCAGGGTGGGGGGATCTTCTAAAACGGTGGAGTAAAGACCTTCAAAAATCTGCTCTTTCATACAAGCAGTGAGAACTGTCAAAATCAACTTTTTCAGAACTCTGGAAATTACTTAAAGGCTTACAGCAGTCTGGGTGCTTACTCAAGAAAAACAGCTGAATCTCAGTAAGAAGAGCAAGACCTGTGGCATTCCAAATTGCCCTAATTCCATCCCACTCCCACAGCTCGGTCAGGCCATGGAAATTAACAACCTTAAAACTGGCAGTTGTGAAAACACAGCCTAGCAGCTACTGCAGGGTGCAGAACAGGCTCGGAGTTCCCCAAAAGCCCATCCCTAGAGAAGTTGTCACTATTTGACCTGACAGCTCAGGGCTCGTCTTTGTTTCATTTGACTCAGAGGTTGCTCCATGCAACCAACTCTACCCATAGGGTATTTATCAACTATAAACAAAAGGCAGTTGTTTAACATTGCATTACCTGAGGTGCCATTACAAATTCAGGCTAACAAGAGGCTAAGCACAAAATGTAAGAGGAACACTGGTGAATTAGTTATCTATAGGGGATTTTGAAAAGCTTTGCCATATTCCTACAAATCTAGAAGGCCACATGCATGCATAGCACAGTGTACATGCTCAGGAAAGTCCTGGAAGACCTTAGGCTCTCACCTGTCGCTGACTTTAAAACTCTGTACATGCAGGAAGTGAAGGCAAAGGCAGAACTGGAAACGGCTGCTAAAATGTTGGCCAAGGCGCGGTGGCTCATGCCTATAATCCCAGCATTTTGGTAGGCCAGGGCCAGGGGATCACCTGAGGTCGGGCGTTCGAGACCAGCCTGACCAACATGGAGAAACCCCCGTCTCGACTAAAAATACAAAATTAGCTGGGTGTGGTGGTGGGTGCCTGCAATCCCAGCTACTCGGGAGGCTGAGGCAGGAGAATCACTTGAACCGGGGAGGCAGAGGTTGCGATGGGCCAAGATCACGGCACTGCACTCCAGCCTGGGCAACAAGAATGAAACTCCATCTCAAAAAATAAATAAATAAAATAAATAAAATGTTGAAGCCATGACCCAAATACACACAGATGCCACAGGCAAAGGCTGGGAGAATCACTGGTTCAAAGAGTTTAAGGAAATCTCGGTCCAATTATTAGCTGACCGCTAAGCTAACCAAGCCGAAACTCCAGTGGTTGCATAGGGCAAAGAATATGGACTAAACAGAATTAGTCGAGGAAAGTCACTAAACAAACAACAGCAATAAAAAAAACAACAAAGAGCAATAACAGCAAACCCTGGGAAGGGAGGGGAATCTGATTTCCGGAGGTGACACATAATTTACAATATCTAGTTTTCAACAAAAAATGATAAACCTGACAGGTCAAATAGTGACAGCTCTCCAGGGATGGGCTTTTAGGGAACTCCGAGCCTGTTCTGCACCCTGCAGTAGCTGCTATTTTCAGCTGTGTTTTCAGAATTCTCGGTTTCAAGGTTGTTGATTTACAAGGCCTCACATAAGTATGGCCCACACACAAGGGGAAAAAAGCAGTCTATAGAAACTGCCTCTGAGGAAACCCAGATGTTATACTTACTATACAAAGACTCCAAATTAGTTATCATAAATATGTTCAAGAATCTCAAAGAAACCATGTCTAAAGAATTAAAAGAAAGTATAAGAATATTGGCCCATTAAATATAGAATATCAACAAAGAGTTATAAATTACAAGAAAAAAGAGAACTAAATAGAAATTCAGGGCTTGGAAAGTTGCTATAGACTGAATGTTTATGTCCCCCAAATTCATATGTTGAAACTGAATCTCCAGTGAGATGGTATTTGGAGGTGGGGCCTTGGGAAGGTGATTAGGTCATGAGGGCAGAGCCCACACCAGAACTTGACCATGCTAGCAATCTTATCTTGGACTTCCAGCTTCCAGAACTGTGAGAAATACATTTCTGTTCTTTCTTTATTTACTTTTTTGAGACGGAGTCTTGCTCTGTCACCCAGGCTGGAGTGCAGTGGCATGATCTCGGCTCACTGCAACCTCTGCCTCCCAGATTCATGCAATTCTCCTGCCTCAGCCTCCCTAGTAGCTGGGACTACAGGCGCCTGCCACCACGCCCCGCTAATTTTTTATATTTTTAGTAGAGACGGGGATTCACTGTGTTAGCCAGGATGGTCTTGATCTCCTGACCTTGTGATCTGCCCGCCTTGGCCTCCCAGAGTGCTGGGATTAGAGGTGTGAGCCACTGTGCCTGGCCTGTTCTTTATAAGCCACACAGTTTATAGTATTTTGTTACAGCAATCCAAAGAGAATAAGAAAAAGGTACAACAGCTGAAATGAAAAATTCACTAGAGGGTATCAACAGCAGCTTTGCACTAGAAGAAGAAAGAATCTGTGAACTTGAAAGCAGGTCAACTGAGAGTGCCTAGCTTGTGGAACAGAAAGAAAAATAATAAATAAAAATGAATGGAGCCTCAGAGACCTGTGTGACACCATCAAGCATACCACATACAAATAATCGGAGTCCAAGGAGAGGAGAAAGAGAAAGGGATAGAAGGGGATAAAATATTTGAAGAAATCGTGGCTTAAAAGCTTCCAAACTTTGATGAAAAACATTAATCTGCACATCCAAAAAGGTCAACAAACTCCAGGCAGGAGAACTCAAAAAGGTTGACACTTAGATACATACATTATAGTCAAACTTTGGAAAGACAAAGAGACTATTGAAAAAAGCAAGAAAAACATCACATACTATGGATGCTCATAACAACGTCATTCATAACTGTCAAAAAGTGGAAACAAATGTCCATTAGGGGATGAATGGATAAACAAAATGTGGTACATTCATATAAGAGAATATTATTTGGTCACAAAAAGGAATGAAGTTCTGATACATGTTACAACATGGATTAACCTTGGAAACTATGCTAAGTGAAAGAATTCAGTCACAAAACACCATGTACTGTATGGTTCCAGTCATATGAAATGTCCAGAAAAGACAAATACATAGAGACAGAAAGTAGATTAGTGGTTGCCAGGAGTGGAGGAGAAAGAAATGGAAATTGACCATTAATGGGTATTTTCTGGGATGATGAAAATACTCTAGTATTAGATAGCACTGATTAATGCACAATATTAAGAATATACTAAAACCACTGAATTGAACACTTTAAGAGTGAACTTTGTAGACTGTGAATTTTATCTTGATAGGCTGTTATTTAAAAAATCAAACAAACTACTTGGTGAGTGCTTGAGGTGGGACACTGCCAGCTGAAGACAAATTTGAGCTCCCATGAACTTCCCCACCACTGCCATGGCTGAAATCAGAGGTGAATTCAGGGCAGGTGATGTCTGGCACCAAAGAGATATGCTCCAATAGCCTGGGAATAGGTAAAATAAGCTGCAGGGTATATGCTATTTCTGGAGTTTTAGGGGTAAATTTGTGCCTTGCTTTCCTGCTCAAGCAAATGAAAGGGAAAATGAATGAATGGAAGTGGTGCAATTTATAGTGATACATTGAATCCCCTGTAATTAAATTTAAATACAATTCTAAATTTTATATTCTAAATACAATTCTAAATTATACTACTTTAGAAAAATCATTCATATTTTTTTTTATTTGTGATACATCTCACAACAGATAGAAAGTTGGCACTGTGTGGCAAGAGCCTGGTAGCCTGGCTTAAGAGATCATCTATTTCAGTGGGTCCCAGATTTTGGTAACCACAAGAGTTACTTTAGAAGCTATTAGAAATGTTGATTCTGGATCTCTCCTATTCTCTAAACTCCCTTCTCATTCCTTGGCTAAAGAATGTGATTCACTAGGTCAGGAGAGGGGCCGAGGCGTCGACACTGCCAAAAAGCAGCCCTGGTGATTCCGATGCAGGCAGTCTGTGGTTCCGGTTGAAAAATATTGATATTGCCCAACTCATTGGTCTTAGATGAGATAATTGAGACACACAGAGGGGAAATGACTTGCTTGAGGCCACATGATAGAAGCAGAGGTATAGAGTGTGAATTTGCATTCAGGTCTCATCACCTGCAGTCTCATGCTCTGTCCATTATACCACAGCCCTTCTCACATAGTTGGGTTAGAACAGCCCTGTGGTCACCGCTCAGGAGTGCTCAGGAGAGCGGTGGACTTGTGTCAGGGAGCATTCAAGCCACTATACACTTGCCAATGGCTCAGGCAACCCGAATTTCTGCTGCTTTTGCATATAAAAAGCATCTTGTGCAGAGCATCAGAATATGAGTGATGCCACGTGGGAGCCAAGGAAGGCCAGCGAATGTGAGAATGTGCGTGTTTGAAAGTACTTGGAGATTTCAGAGCGTGGCAACCCAAGGACCCACAAATGACTCATTTCTTTTTAGACCAGAGCTACATAGTGTTAAGCATTCAAACATTTTCAGACATGTGGATCACTGACTTCAGTGTTCAGTTTCCTGCTGGCACCTAATATCATGAAATTACATTGCAGAGAATTCTAATTCATAGTCAGAACCGTTATAAATATATTTGGCTACAAAAAACAGAGACAATGAAAGGAATGAGAGAGAGTGCTACGTACACTCTTCAAGGATAAAAGATTAGTCTTGAAATTATATCATAATTTTATAAAATGGGGAGTCTAGGCTGAGAAAGCCTTATATGGTGGCATAAGAAAACATTGGTGCATTACGGGGACTGGGAGATATGGAGTTTGGTGTGGCTGGGTAAGGAGTGTGCTTGGTGTGGCTGTGTGTATGTGTGTGTCTGTGTGTGTGTGTGTGTGTGTGTGGGAGGCAGCGGAAAGGGAGATTAGGGATAGGGAGGAGCATGAACCCTGAGGGACACGGTCAGTGTGGGAGGAAGATCCAGATCACTAAAGGCCTCAAATGCCATTTTATGGAGCTTGGACCTCATCTAATTGACATTGGGGAACCACTAGAAGATTTCAAGCCGTGCAGATGGAATTGCAGTTTAGAAGGATCACTCAGGTTGGAGTATGGAGAAAAGCTGGAAAAGGGATGCAGGAACAGAGACCACTAAAAAATGATAAGGGCCTGAACCAAGGTCTTGGTTAGAAGTTCTTCCCAAGCTTGAGGACAACCAGTTTTAGTTGCTGCCACGGGGCAGGTCCTCAGAGACACAATACTTGGGACCATTGTCCCCACTGCCTCTTTACTTCTTAGGAGACATCTGTGATCAGATTTGAAAATCAAATTTCAGAGAGGCAAGCTTGGACGATGGGTGTAAGTGTTACAAGAAAAACTGGTAAGCAGACGAGGAGAAAAGATGAGAAAAAGGAGCAGGAAGAGGAAGAGAGAAAAGAGAAAAGATATATGAATATCTAGAACTTAGAAGAATCATTAAGAGGTCATTCTTAGTTTGCAAAATATTTCATAACGATTGCTTTAAGAAAAACACCCAGAATTTTTAAGCTCGATATCTTCTCTAGTGATTAATTTCTAAATTCATTTTGAAGAGGTCATTATTAAATTAATTATCTCATAGCGATCTCATGTATTAATATCATGCCAAAGAGGTAAAAATTTATCGAGCCTCACACAGGAAGCTGATCAACATTCTGTGGTTTGACAATCTGCATTCTCAGCAGGAGCCAGGGCTTAACTTCACCACATCTCAGAGGAATTCAGATTTTCTGAGAAAGGGCTGAAAAATGTGCACTCCCTGGGATGGCAGAGGAGGCTAGGGCTAGAAGACAGGTTACCAAATCCCTGTGTGGAACACGTGGGCAGATGTGAAAAGTGGGAGGAATGTTCAGACCACATCGTCTCCTAGTGAAAATACCAATGCAAGCTTGCAACCATAGCAACACAATAGCCCTATTAAAACACACACACAAAATCTGTGTCAATGAATTAAAAAACTCCACTTTTTGCTAGTAAGTAAAGCTTGGCATTTATTTTTGTTTGCTCTTTATCCATTTGACTAGAAACCCCCTGTTAAAAGATTTCAATTCCTTGATAACCCTTTCTAGTACAGAGGCAAACATTTTAGGAATATAATTTGTACTTGAAGAAGATAATTCTCTTGTGACTCTAAAAGGGAGAAACATGAAGAAAATATGAACTAATAAGAAAGACCAGGTGTGGCAACTCATCCCTGTAATCTCAGCACATTGGGAAGCTGAGGCAGGAGGATCACTTGAACCCAGGAGTTTGAAACCAGACTGGGCAACATAGTGATACCCAACCTCAAAAAAGAAAAAAAAGAAAGAAAGAAGGAGATGGCCTTAAGGTTTCTTGTCTTGGCACCAAAATGAAATCTGTGATGAGTGGGTGGAGGGCTGGAGTTACTATGGGCAGTGCGTGGGGGAGATAAGAAGAAATTGCCCTAAAGATATGTCAGGTCTCTTTCTAAAGAGTAGGGCTGGGACCAAGGAGAAGGAAGTGAGTCATGCAAGCACAGGGTCAGATCCTGTCTTCATTAAAAATGTGATATTTTGATAATAATTGATTTTCTTACATTCATTTTAATTCTTTAAAATATTACATGAAAATGTTATTTGATTTTTTAGTGCTCCCTAAAATTTGTACCTGATATGTCAACTCATGCTAGTTCCTGCCGTGCTAAAGGGAAACATTAATAAATGAGAAAAAATATTTATAGTTCATATTAGATATTGTTTGCATTTGAACTCTACTTGGGAAGCAAAGCCATGTTCTCTAGGTCCACAGGTCCCAAGTTCCACCTCCTGTGGTTTCCCAAGGCCAGGGTGTGTGGAATCGAACATTTCACAATCTGGGGAAGACAACACAACTTTATGGTTTTTTCCTCTGGTTGCTTTGAAGATTTTCTCTTTATTTTAAGCAATTTGATAACATTATGCCTTCATGAAATTTTCTTCTTGTTTCCTAAGCTTGGTGTTGATTGAGCTTCAAATCTGTGAGTTTATAGCTTTAGACAAATTTACATCTAAAAAAATTTATTTAAAAATTTTTTCTGTCTTCACATTTTCCAACAGGAAAATAATATATAATTGGACTCCAGTACTCCAATTATATGTGTATTGGACTGCTCAAAGATGTCTGACTTTCTCTTCATTTTTCAGTGTTTGTTTTTTCTCCAGGAGTTTTATTATGCATGCTTCCTATGGCTATGCCTTCAAGTTCACTAATACTATTTTATTTGGTGTTGAATCCACTGTTTATCCTACCCAATGTATTTTTAATTTCATGTGTTGTAGTTTTCATTTCTAGAAGTTCTATTTGGGTCATTTTAATAGATCTCATGTCTCTTTTTAATGTGCTTAATCTTTCCTCCACCTTCTTGAACATATGGAATATAGTTACAATAACTACAATGACATGATCTCAGCTCACTGCACCCTTGACTTCCTGGGCTCAAGAGATCCTCCCACCTCAGCATCCTGAGTGGCTGGGACTACAGGAACGTGCCACCACACCTGGCTAATTTTTGTATTTCTTGCAGAGCTGGGGTTTCACCATGTTGCCCAGGCTGGTCTGGAATGCCTGAGCTTAAGCGATCTGCCCACCTTGGTCTCCCAAAGTGCTAGGATTATAGGCATGAGCCACTGAGCCTGACCATAACTACATGTCTTAATGTCTTTCTCTACTAATTCTAACATCTTTATCATTTCTGGGTCTGTTTCTACTGATCAATTTTTCTTTTCATTATGAGTTATATTTTCCTGCTTCTTTGCATACCCAGTAATTTGTATTGGATACCAGATATTGTAAATTTTACCTTGTTGGGTATTGGTTTTTTTTATATTCCCATAAATATTTTTAATGTTTGTTCTGAGATACATGTAAATTACTTGAAAACAATTTGAAGTTTGCTTTTAAGCTTTGTGAGGTGGGATGAGAGCCACCTTTGGTCTAAGGCTGATTTTTCTCCCTACTGATTCCAGACTCCCAGCTCCATCTTCTCAACTGAGTGAAACTTCCTCTATGCATGGTGTCTTGGAAATTTTCCAGGCTGTGAGCTGGAACAATCACAGAACTCACCTTATTTGCTTTCCCTCTCTCAGGGATCACTGTCCTGTGCTGTCTGATGTTCAATGTCTAAAAACTATACTTTCTGATATTTTGCCCATTTACTTTTTAGCATTTTTCAAGACAGGATCAATTAGGTCTTTGGTACTCCACTTTGCCTGAAGTGAAAGTCTTGAACATTATGGCTTCTGAATGTGGTTGATGAGTAATATTTTTAGAGAACAAAATAAAGTATACCTTGAATGACCAATTAAAGCTTTCTGAATGGTTTAAGACACTTCAATAAAATTTACATCACCTATAAGTGTCAAAACAATTATAAATTTATACTTATAGTTTTCATATAACCCCTTAGTAAGTAGGTGTCAAAGTTTCATTTCTCATTAATGAGGTAACCAGAAGAATGATAAAGCCAGTTAGGAAGGTGACACAAAGAGAAGGCAAATGGCCAGGCGCAATGGCTCATGCCTATAATCCCATCACTTTGGGAGGCTGAAGCAGGTGGATCACTTGAGGCCAGGAGTTTGAGGCCAGCCTGGGCAACAGGTTGAAACCCCCATCTCTACTACAAGTACAAAAATTAGCCAGGCGTGGTGGCACACACCTGTAATCTCAGCTACTCAGGAGGCTGAGGCATGAGAATCGCTTGAACCTGGGAGGTGGAGGTTGCAGTGAGCCGAGATGGCACCATTGCACTCCAGCCTGGGTGACAGAGCAAGGGTCTGTCTCAAAAAAAAAAAAGGAAGGGAGGGACAGGCAAATGACGTATTACAGGGAGGAAGGGAGGCAGAGAGAGAGAGAAAGGGAGAGACAGAATGGAAAAATATGCTGTAATAAAATTGCTAAATTACATACAAACTGGTTAATGTCCCACAGGGCAAAAATCATAACCTTTGGGGTTACCATCTCAGGTGAACAGAAATAATTTTTATCTCTATGATAAAAAACTCATTTGCATCATATTTGTTTTCCACAAGTTACATCAAATCCTTTACAGGCTTAAAAATACCTAGATCTTTAATAGTAGTAATGGTAAAAGTTACTTTCCACTAGAGGGTCAGATGATCCTTGGATGGGCTAAAAGCAATGTTTTAATAAGGGACTGAATGGACAGAAGTCATCTTTTTGCCTTATTTCCAAGTTTTGGGAAAAAAGGTTTTGGACGAATTTTTTTTTTTTTTTTTTTTTTATCACAAGAATTACCTGTAAGTCGATGTTATCTGCCATTATGTAGCTGGCCACTCTGGGCCTACATTTGCTCATTTAACGAAAAGACAAAACTAGACTAGTGGTTTTTAATTGTGATTATATATTAGAATCACTCAGGGGAGCTTTTCAAAAATACAGAAGAAAGAGTCTTTTACCAGACCAACTAAATCAGACACTTTGAGGGGGAAGTCTGGGCATCACTAAGATTTTCAAAAGCCCCCTAGTTACCCTAATGTGCGGCTAGGGTTGAAAACCACTGGTCTAGACTGAGTTGCTCAGACTCCTTTCAATAACAATGCGCTGTGATTCTATAGCTTGAAGCACAGGCAAATCACTTTTGCACTGAAGAAAGTTGACATAAATACAAGCTCTGCTGACCTCAGTGCATTCCCAGTGACTTGGAAATGATTCAGGGCTGCCAGCATTCATTCCATGGTGTGGAAGCAGCGGGAAAAGCCAGGGGTGGGAGCACTGAATGACTGGCCTTTGTGTTCCAATTAGATACAGTCAGCTCGAGTTGTTAGAAAGAGATAGGAATGTCTGCAGCCAATTCTTTAAAAAAAAAAAAAAAAAAAAAAAAATTTATATATATATATATATATATCTCAAAATTCATTTTGTGCCCCTGGCTCTCTATTGCTAACCTCATTCCCACTTCCAGAGCAGGTGCTCTTTCACACAGTTATTAGAGATGGCATTTCTGATTTAAGACTGTGCATTAGTAAATTAAGGCCATGACCGGTAACATGCACAAAAATAGCGCAACAAGTATAAGCCTTTAAAATAACGTTAAATAATGAAATTCTATTCCTTCATGCTTGTTATCACTGAAATCCATTTTTTGTAGCTTTTAAAAAAATTACAAAGCATTAAAAGCAAGGCTTTTGAAACGCTTCACCCTACAACTATGATTATAAGAAACACATAAGATATGTTACTAACTGAGCAAGCTGGAAATTAAAATAAAAATTGTTTAACTTGATAACAGTTTTTTAAAAAATCATAAATAATGTTGAATTTTTTCAAATGGCTTTTGGGCATCTTTCTTGATTATTGTTCGACTTCTTTCCTTTGATCTGTTAACATAGTGAATGTTAATAGATATCTAAAGATTAAGCTATCTTTTGACTTCTGGGATCAATACTGTTTGTTCATGATAGGGTATTCTTTCAATATGCTATTTGATTTCATTTATTTCCCTTCTGATACTTTTGAGGATAATCTTCTTTCGTGTATAGCAAGTTGGGTAGGGACGGTGTTAGTTTCATAATCATTTGATAGATTAGAAAACTGAAACACAGAGATAGTAAATGACTTATTATCCAAGAACAAATGGCAAACAAGTATTTGATTTCTGGCCCAGGGATTTTTGGTCTGTTCTCCACCGGGAAATTAGTGTTTCATCAAGCAAATATGCCATCCACCAAGTATTTCAGATAACCTCATAATAGTTCACATAACCTAAGAGTAGTGTCTTCTAGTTTAGCTACATCATTAATGCCATTTAAAATCCTAATTCCTAATGCTCTCCTTTTTTTATTCTCCATAGTGACAGTTGTCATAACTATATCTAACGATTGTGGGACTTGGAGAAAAATGCAGAGTGGAAGCAGGAGGAGGTGAGAATAAGGAGGCCAGAAGGATTGCTGAGTCATTAGCTGAGCTCTCCAAACTCCTCCTGTACTATTCTCCCCTTTACTCACTAAATCTAGCCACACTGGCCTTCTTTCTGTTCTCTAAACTTTCCAAGTCCATTCCTAGCTTAGGGCCTTTGCCTTTGTTGTGCCTTCTGTTTAAAATGGTCTGCCCTAGACTTATGCATGGCTGGCTCTTTCCTTTAGTCAGGCCTCAGCTTACATACTACCTCCTCAGAGAGGCCTTCCCTGTCCTTCCATCTAATTAGCAGATACCCACTATATAGGTTGCATATCCATAATTCGAAAGTCCCAAATCCAAAAAGTTCCAAAATCTGGAACTTTTTGAGTGCTGACATGATGCTCAAAGGAAATACTCATTAGAGCATTCTGGATGTCTGATTTTTGGATTAGGGATGCTCTGCATGGGTAAGTATAATGCAAATATCCCCAAATCTGAAAAAAAGAATTGAATTCTAAAGTAATTCTGGTCTCAGGCATTTTGGATACAGGATACCTAACCTGTATTAGCTTGCTAGGGCTTCCTAACAAAGTACCACAGACTGAGTGACTTAAGCAACAGAAATTGATTGTTTCACAGTTCTGGAGGCTGGAAGTCTGAGATCAAGGTGTCAGCAGGTTTGGTTCCTTCCAATGGCTATGAGGGAGACTCTGTCCCAGCATCTCTCCCTATAGCTTGTTACATCGTCTTTTCTTTATGAGTGTCTCTGGGTCCAAATAAGAAGTTTGCTGGGAGGTGATCCTGGTAGAGGAGGGGAGGGGTGAGGCAGAGGAGGGAAAGAAGCCAACAAAGGGTGTGCACTGTGGACAACTGGAGCTTAATCCTGCTGAGGCCCTCTGGGAGCCAGTGTGGAATACACCCCAGAGTCATCTCCCCTGATGGGCACCCGTGTTCACCAGTGTACCCAATTCCCATCAGCCATAGTTGGTCTGCTCTGGGGTGCTTATGGGTGGGGAGCTGCTCATGACTCTGGTGGCTAGAGAAAGGCCACAGACAAAGAGTTGGCAGCTGCTGGAAATCCAGTCCACCAGTGACCACTGAAAGATAAAGCCTGAAGGAGTAAAGACAGGGCAGCGACTGTGTCAGCTGCTGATTGACCATGGGTGTGTGGTTGGGGCAGAGAGGCAGTGAAGCTATGAGGAAAAATTTCCCCTACTTTCTCCCCTAGGAAGTAGACGAAAAGTTCTTTGTGTGTTTTTAGTAGAGACAGGGTTTCACCATATTGGCCAGACTGGTCTGGAACTTCTGACCTAGTGATCTGCCTGCCTCGGCCTCCCAAAGTGCTGGGATTACAGGCATGAGCCACTGCACCCAGCCAAAGAAAAGTTCTTGATGAACATCCTCTTGAAAATTATTTTGAATAGGTAATACTCCACATTGTATAAAATTCAAGTATAAAAGTACACAGTGAAAAGTGTAAGTCTCCTTTTCTCACCACCCACCTCTGTCTTCTGCTGCACTTTCTCATATATCCTTTCAGAGATAGTACAATGGTGTTGAGTGTGCATGTGTGTGTGTACATATTATACACGTAGGTATTATATATGTATACATATTACACGTACAGTTTATATATGTGTATATATGTGTGTACATATACATATGTTACTTATGTTTTTACGTAAATTGCCCTACACAAGCAGTAGCATGTAATATATTGTGCTCCTTTTACAAATGTATCTTGGGGAACTTTTCATATTACTGCATGTAGCTTTGCCTCAGTTTTTAAAATGGCTGCATAGCACCCAATTTAATGGATGCACCACAATTTATTTAACAAATCTTTTAAGTTGTTTAAAAATTTATTTCTTCTGAACTAAGTATTTTTGTACATGTGTTACTGAGAACATTACAGGAATCTGTAGTGTAAGTGCATAGGAATAGAATTGCTGGGTCGAATGACACATGCATCTGAAATACTGATAGATAGTGCATAATTTCCTGGACCCAACGTACACTCCCATGGGATTGACTATTAGGCCAAAGAACGGAAGTGGAGGGGTGGGGAGTAGAAGAGGAGGGTGGGGCAGTGAGGCCTGGAATAGCAGACATCAAGATTCTGGTGGCACAGTTCCTGCTGAGGACAAGGTCCAGGGTGTGCCCGCACCAGGAAGTGGGTGGCATGGGGCACAGTGCAGGCGAAGGTCAGTGAAGCAGAGGAAGTTAAAGAGCTATGAGTTAGTGGGTGACTCACCCCGGTGATGTCAGCTAGTCTATGCTGGTGAGCTCTTCATCAGAACCGGAGAAATGCGGTTAGAGAAACCTTCAGCTTCTCTTTAAATCTAGCAGGGAGGAGCCAAATGCCTCCCAGTCCAGTCCATTGTCTACCCTGAGGTGCAGAGAAAAAACTCTTCACACTTGCACTGTCTGAGGAGAAAGCGCGTCAATCAAAATGGCTGCCTCAGGGGACCCACCATGATGTCTCCATTTTTTATGATGGCATCTGTGGCACCGGGACAGGCAGGGCTGTTTCTGCAGATCCTCCAGCTTCAAATGAATTATGCCTGTGGACAACTCATTTCACATCTCGGGTCCTCTAAGTGTTTCTGACATTGTCAAAACAACCCTGGCCTGGGGCACCTCTTTCTTGATAATAAAACCAATAGCAACAATGACAACAGTAGCGGTTAACATGCTGAATCACTTAGGGGTTGTGTTCAGCCGCAGCTAGCAGAAACCTGAAAAACACTGGTTTAAACCAGACACAAGTTCTCATTTCCCTCAGGTACCATGAAGTTCAGGGATAACCATCCCATTGAGAGGTGACAGCATGCTGGCAGTCCTCACAGCCTTCGCTTGCTCTGGGCTCCTCCTCTGCCTGGGCTCCCACATTGGCGGCACTTGAGGAGCCCTTCAGCCCACCGCTGCACTGTGGGAGCCGTTGTTTGGGCTGGCCAAGGCCGGAGCCCACTCCCTCAGCTCGCAGGGTGGTGTGGAGGGAGAGGCGCGAGCGGGAACCGGGGCTGCGTGCGGCGCTTGCGCGTCAGCTGGAGTTCCGGGTGGGCGTGGGCTAGGCGGGCCCCGCCCTCGGAGCAGCCGGCGGGCCCTGCCGGCCCCGGGCAATGAGGGACTTATCACCCGGGCCAGCGGCTGCGGAGGGTGTACTGGGTCCCCCAGCAGTGCCAGCCCACGGGCGCTGCGCTCGATTTCTCACCAGGCCTTAGCTGCCTTCCCGCGGGGCAGGGCTCGCGACCTGCAGCCCGCCATGCCCTAGCCTCCCACCCCTTCCATGGGCTCCTGTGCGGCCCGAGCCTCCCCGACGAGCGCCACCCCCTGCTCCATAGCGCCCAGTCCCGTCGACCACCCAAGGGCTGAGGAGTGTGAGTGCACGGCGCGGGACTGGCAGGCAGCTCCACCTACAGCCCCGGTGCAGGATCCACTGGGTGAAGCCAGCTGGGCTCCTGAGTCTGGTGGGGACGTGGAGAACCTTTATGTCTATCTCAGGGATTGTAAATACACCAATTGGCACTCTGTATCTAGCTCGAGGTTTGTAAACACACCAATCAGCACCCTGTGTCTAGCTCAGAGTTTGTGAGTGCACCAAGGGACACTCTGTATCTAGCTACTCTGGTGGGGCCTTGGAGAACCTTTGTGTCCATACCCTGTATCTAACTAATCTGATGGGGACATGGAGAACCTGTGTGTCTAGCTCAGGGATTGTAAACGCACCAATCAGTGCCCTGTCAAAACAGACCACTGGGCTCTACCAATCAGCAGGACGTAGGTGGGGCCAGATAAAAGAATAAAAGCAAGCTGCCCCAGCCAGCAGTGGCAACCTGCTCAGGTCCTTTTCCACACTGGAACTTTGTTCTTTCGCTCCTTGCAATAAATCTTGCTACTGCTCATTGTGGGTCCACACTGCTTTTATGAGCTGTAACACTCACCGCAAAGGTCTGCAGCTTCACTCCTGAGCCAGCGAGACCATGAACCCACCAGAAGGGAGAAACTCCGAACACATCCGAACATCAGAAGGAACAAACTCCAGACGCACCACCTTAAGAGCTTTAACACTCACCGCGAGGGTCCGCGGCTTCATACTTGAAGTCAGTGAGACCAAGAACCCACCAATTCCGGACACACCATGAAAGGTATAGCAGCTCCACACTGCATTTTGTGTCAGGAGCCTCTGTTTCTGCTCTGCCTTTCTAGTGTTGACTTTCATCCTCCTAGATGGTGGCTGGAGTCCTAGCCATTGTGCCTGTCTCATGCTGGAAGAAGGCGGTAGGGGTCAAAGGCGAAAGGGAGCATGACGCATGAATTGACATCTCCCGCTCCTACCATTTAATGAACTGTCCCAGAAGCCCCACTCAAGCACTGGAAGCTTACATCTCACTGGACAGCTTATAGTCATGTGGCCACCCCTATCTGCAGGGAGCCTGGGAAACAGATTTTTAGCCACGCTTATTGCTGTCGCCACCAAATTAAGGTTCTGTTAACAAAGTAAAAGAGGAGAACGGATATTGGCTAGGTAACTGGCAGGGTCTCCCAGATGTCCCAGGCACTTCACATTTTTTAAAAGTTGTATTTTATTTTTTACTGTGGTAAAATATACATAACATAAAATTTACCATTGTAACCATTTTTAAGTGTACAGTTCATTGGCATTACATATGTTCACAATGTTGTGCAACCATCACCATTAGCCACATCTCAAATAGTACACTGTACCTGTTAAACAGTAACTTCTTCGTCACTGTCCTGCCTCTCATACACTGGGAATTTCTCTACTTTCTGTCTCTATGAAGTTAGTACCTCATGTAAGTAAACTCATACAGTATTTGTCCTTTTGCATCTGGCTTATCTTGCTTAGCATAGTATTTCCAAGGTTCGTCCAGGTTGAAGCATGTATCAGAGCTTCATTCCTTTTCATGGCTGAATTACATTCTGTTTTATAGATATATCACATTTTGTCTGTTTATTCACCTGTTGGTAGACATTTGGGTTATTTCCAGCTTTTGGCTCTTGTGGATACGCTGCCAGGAACGTTGGTGTACCAGTATCTGTTTGAGCCCATGCCTTCAAGTCTTTTGTGTATATACCTAGAAGTGGAATTACTAGATCATGTGGTAATTCTGTGTTTAACCTTTTGAGGAGCTGCCAGATGCCTTTTACATTTTGTATTTTATGTTGTTTTTACAGACTTGTAGTTGTTGAAGCCAATGTTGGAACTGATCTAGAGGTACTGCCTCCTCTGGATCCAGGTGACTCTCCAGCTGGTTGATGCTGCCCACTGTATCTATTCAGGGATTTCTGCTCAATATATGCTGAAGTGAGCTGGATGGAATTATCCCCATTTTAGAAATCAGAAACAAATATAGGAGGCTAAGCCAGCGATATACCCCACTCTGCCCTTGGTAACCAGAGCTCCACTAATCAAACTTCTGGCTCTGCCCTTAGGAAGGCTCACCAAGTGCTTGTGGGCAGCCTTATTGGGCCTATAGTCGATTTCTTTGATCAGTCTGGACTTGTAAAGACCACACCATGAGGTTCCAGACAGTAGCTATTTCCACTCCCATGCTCACCCTCAAATCAACCTGTCACAAATTCAACAGGGAGAGAGAAGATGAACTTTGTTCATTTTGGGCCCCCGTGATAGTTCAAAGTGAGACTTACCATAGTGGTTAAGAACATGGCAGACAGAGCCAGGTGGCTTGAGCTCAAATCCCAACTCTACTGTTTTCTGTGTGACCTTCATTGAAATTATTAAACTTCTCTGTGCTCAGCTTCCTCATCTGTAAATTGGGGATTAATAATGCTTTTGCTTACTTCATATGGTTGTTGTGAGGATTACCTGAATTAACATGTAGAAGCAAGTACTTTAGGAAGGTACCTGCACCCTGGAAGTGCTCTATAATGGGGGGGGGGGTCAAGGTAGTAGTGTTGACATTATGATTATACCTAAGAAATGGAAATTCTCTCTCTTTCTCTCTCTCTCTCTTTTTTTTTTCTTTGAGACAGAGTCTCACTCTGTCACCCAGACTAGAGTGCAGTGGCACAATCTCAGCTCACTGCAACTTCCGCCTCTTGGGTCCCATCGATTCTCCTGCCTCAGCCTCTCCAGTAGCTGGGACTACAGGCATGTGCCACTACACCTGAATAAAATTATCTTAACAATAATAGTTAATAGCAAACTGACCATGGATCACCACGGAAACTTTGGAAATTAAAAAAAAAAAGGAACCAATTTAGGAGGACACACATGAATACATGGAGAAGCACAGCTGGATGGGTCGAAAATTCATTGGACCATTTTGGCCCAATGTCACAGGCTAGAAAATGCTAGCCACTTGGCATCTAAATTTGTTTGTCACTTCTGAATTGAGTGCATGACACCGTTGTGAGGATTTATTAAAGCAAAGATCAGGCTCGATAAACTCTTATCACTAAACAAATATATCAAGACTTAGAGCTATAAACTGAAGTAAGCCCTGCAAGCTCTGATAGTCACTGTCCAGACTGATTTGGTGTTTGTGGCCAGGTCTTGGCACTAAACTGAGGGAGATTGTGGAAAACATGGAGGGACTTCAGAGGCCAAGGACAGACATGAGGAAGAGTTGGAATTCTTATTTATTTATTTAGACATAGGGTCTTGCTCTGTGGCCCAGCCTGGAGTGCAATAGTGTGATCATAGCTCACTGCAGCTTCAACCTCTTGGGCTCAAACAAGCCTCCTGCCTTAGCCTCCTGAGTAGCTGGGACCACAGGTGTGTGCCACCATGCCCAGCTAATTTTTTTATTTTTATTTTTTGTAGAAATGGGGTCTTGCTATGTTGACCAGGCTGGACTTGAACCCTTGCTCTCAAGTGAATCTCTTGCCTCAGACTCCCAAAGTACTGGGATGACAGGCATGAGCCACTGTGCCTAGCTAGTTGGGATTCTAATGTAGTGCATATGTACCAGATGTTGCTCACTGAAGATGACTGGGATGATTGCACCAGGATGTGACGAATTGAGCTAATTTTCACATAGCATGGAATTTAAAATGCCAGAAAGTGTTTTTGAAAATGGTGAAATCTCAGTCCTCCTTTATGATTATCCAACTGTAATAGGGAAGTGGAAGTTACACTACTAGTACGATGGTTGTTACAAAGATGGATGGACCCGAAGCTCCCGCCTTGAGCTGTTTAGACCTGATTCTGTGAGGTCTGGAACTAGGTATTTACTTAGCAGTCACCTTCTGCCATCTATGGGTTCATATGTTTCATTGCAGTTACAGGGGAGTAGGCTGTGATACCATCAGACACAAAGCTGATGTTTTTGTTAAACTAGTCACACCTTCTCCTTTTTGTCCACAAAAGCCATTTTTCATTTTTTCAGTATGTTTGTTTTAGTTTTTGGTAGATAAAACACTTTTTGTGATGATAAATAATTATTTCTTTGGAACAAAGGGGGAAATTTGTATTGAGACATGCATGAGGCAGGACCTGGATGCCTGGATTCCATTTGTTAAAGTGTTTTTAATAGCCAGGAAATTCTTCCCTCTGCATTGAAAGACGAAGCCATCATTTTGAAAAGTCCCGTGAGGCTTGCATTTTCCCTCAGGTTACAGGAAAAGGGGACCAGGAGTTGCAGCGATTTCTGCTTTCTATTGTTCTAATGCTTTATTTTTAGCATCAACTAGGGTAGGGAAAGCCACTGATTGTGACAAAGGAAACCGGGAAGTGCCGTGAAGGGCAGGACAGATAGGTGGGCAGTAGACATAGGAAATCAGGGAGGACTTTTTAGAGGGGATGAGGTGGGCTTGGGTTTGAAAAGAAATGAAAGTCGCAGGAAGAGGGGATACGCTGGTGGAAAGGACCACGTGCTCCTTATGTTCTGTGTCTGCAGTTCAAGAGAGGTTCATGCAGAAAGAGGACACAGTTTCCCACAAGGCTGCCTCATACCTAGCTTCTTTCCTTTGAATCTCCACGTCTATTTCACCTGCCTGTTTCCATGCTAAGCTCCCTCTCCTTCTCTCTGGTTCAACCACACGAGTCTCTTTCAGTTTCTGGAAAGCACTATGGTCTCCATCACTAGGGCATTTGCATCTATTGCCTGCTCTGCTAGAAACTCTCTGTGCCCTGGGAACTCCTCTCCATCCCTTATATCTCAGCTTAAAACTCACTTCCTCAAGGAGGCCTTGCCCATTCCCTTGGATTGGCTCTACGTGCCATGCATCATATTCATACTTTTCAGGAGCTCAGATTCTGTGTCCAACATCAGCCTTCTTTCTACTGCAAGTATGGCACTGTGCCTGCATCCCCCTTATCCAGGAAGAGGCACATGGAGGAGTCAAGAGGGGAAAACAGTAACAAAACTGTACCTATTCCATTATTAAGTTTTCTTTGGAGGTTTATTTTAGAAGCTAGGCTAAAGGTGACCAAATGTGCCAACTCACCAACTCATGGTAGAGTTGAGGGATAGAATACTGTGGGTGTCATTTTCCCAGTACAGCAATGGAGTTGGCCCCTGTTTTCTGATTCCTCCCTGGTCCTGTGGGGACAGGAGGGGCAGCACTCTGGGATGCAAGCTCTGTCTTTCCTCCTACCCCCAAGGGTGGAGTAGGATGGTGATTGTGCAGAGAAGCATCTGGCTGGAGCATGACGAGACCACTAAACTCAGGAAAAAGGGAAAGAGACTTTTCTCCTTCCATTATTTGAGATAAGCTATTTCCTACAGTGCAAGGACAAATTGGAAAGATTAATTATGGTCGCAGTACAACCCTTCAACTTCTTTTTTTTTTTTAATTTTGAAGATGAGAAATAGAAAAGGTAATCCAAGAGGCTAATTGGGGTGCAGTGTTTGGGGAGAATTAGAGAAGATGAGTCCTGGAGAGATGGGTAAGGATCAGGGCTAATATAGAATGCACAAAGTGGGGTCTGGAAGGAGTCCTGGGTTTCAGCTTCTGCGGTGTGCTAAAGTAGGGTAGCACAGCTGTCAGCGGACACCTGGCTCAGCTGTTGGTGTCAAGATGGTCCTGGAAAACCACTCAAGAGTTTTCCAGAGAACTGTTGCCTCACATGGCCCCATGTGAGTGTCTTGTCAGCACGATTTGAGGTTCATGAGAGAATTGCTTTTGGTTGCCAGCAAGAAGCACCTGGTTTTGCAAAGCTAGGACAAAAATAGGAACTGGCATAGAGGCAAGCCTGGTCATTTGACTCCTGATTGACCGAAGAGATTTGAGAATGACCCAGGGGAGGGGAGGGAGCTAGGTCTTTATGGCTGTACCACGGTAATACGTTTCCTGGGGGATTAGGTCAAGGAATAAGAGGGGTCACTGACACCCCTGTAAGTTTGAGAAAACCCTCATAAGCTCAGGGGGAGTTGCTCATGCTATACATATAGAGTTGGCTAAAATCTTTGAATCCAGTTTGGCTAGCACCATGATCATCAGTTTGACAGGAGAAAATCCCAAGCATTTGTATTTAGGAATATATATTGAGTTTTTACTGATCATATATTCCAGGGCTCCCTTGAGGAAAACCTTTCATGATAAGGTAGCAGGTGATATTCTAAAGCCCTCCGTTACTAGTAACTCAAGATTTGAACCCTTGATGTCTTCTCTTAGGAGCTCCCTTTGGGAGCCTGCGCAAGTCAGTGGAGAAGAGCGCTGACTGTCCGGCAGGAGGGAGTGGGGGTTCCATTCTCAAACTTACCACTCAGTAGCTATATCCATGAGCAAGCCACTTCACCCATCTGGAATCCAAGTTCCTCACTATTAGATTAAGCAGCTAATGTGCCTCCCACCTCTAAAGTTCTATAATTCTCTGATCCAGTAACTGGAAGCAGTGGCGCAGCTTGGTGCTGGAGAACAAATAGAGGCATTCCTCCTGTTATGAAGTGAGTTATGTCCTCCCCATCCCTCAAATCAGTATGTTGAAACCCTAAGCCCCAACGTGTCTCTATTTGGAGACAGGGCCTTCAGAGAGGTAATTAAGGTTAAATGAGGTTCTAAGTGTGGAACCCTAATCCAATAGGACTCATGTCCTTGTAAGAAGAGAAAGACTTTGGGAGGCCGAGATGGGTGGATCACCTGAGGTCAGGAGTTTGAGACCAGCCTTCAACATGGTGAAACCGTCTCTACTAAAAATACAAAAATTAGCCGGGCGTGGTGGTGGATGCCTGTAATCCCAGCTACTCAGGAGGCTGAGGCAAGAGAATTGCTTGAACCCGGGAGGTGAGGTTGCAGTGAGCCGAGATCGCACCATTGCACTACAGCCTGGGTGACAAGAATGAAACTTCGTCTCAAAAAAAAAAAAAAAAAAAAGACAGGTACACAGAGGAAAGAGCATGGGAAGACACAATAAGAAGGTGGCCATCTGCAACCCAAGGAGAAACCCCTCACTAGACAGCAACCCAGTGGCAAGTTCACCTTGGATTTCTAGTCTCCATAACTGTGAGAAGATATATTTCTGTTGTTTAAGCCAGTCAGCCTGTGACATTCTGTTAGGCAGCCTGAGGAAACTAACATACCTCTTCATCCCTCAAGCACTGTGACTTACTGGTCTGTGGCCTTTGGGGGTGTTTGCATTTAACTTTCTCCTTTGGCAAAGGCATAGCAAAGTAAATTGGCTCCTGGAAAAGCAGGCATTCTACTGCTTTGGAATTTATGGAGTGGAGTCATGGATGTTTCTGAGGTGTTTTCTCTAACTCTAACCAATTTTCTAACATGAGCTTGGTGTCCAACAGTTCAATTCAGTTCCGAGACTGTCTACCTGATGTTACTATCAGCTCCCAAAGTTAAAGGGCTCAGTCTCACAAGACTGCCCCCATCTCAGATACCAGTTGCAAATCCCAGCTCATGCGTACTTCTGACTGACTGGCTATAAATTGGGGGCTCCCATGACCTTCCTCCTCAAGTTTGGTAATTTGCTGGAATGGCTTACAAGACTCAGGAAAACATTTTATTTATGTTTAGTTGATTGTTGTAAAAGACACAATTCAGGAACAGCCAAATGGAAGAGATGCATAGGGCAAGGGGTAGGGTATATGTGGAGTGGAGCATTCATGCCCTTCCACGGTGCTCCATCCTCACAGCACCTCAGTGTGTTCACCCGCCCAGAAGGCTCTCCAAACCTTGTGGTTCAATAGTTTTTATAACCCAGTTTCTAGCCCCCCAATCCCTTCTCCAGATCGTGTCCAATCTTGAGGTGGTCCTCTTATACCAGTGTGGAGGAGCAAAAACTGGGCTTGGAAACCTTAAAAATAGATAATTACTGACTAAAGAAGTTTTTGGAGAGTTCTGCCAGAATATCTTGGTTGTGGGGCCCTGTGTAGACGTGGGCAGCTGTGGGGCAAGTGGATGGAGGCCACTGCTTTCCAGAAGGGAAGGTCTACACTGTCACCCCAAAGCCCCAGATCACAGGATTTTGTAGAGCGTTGAGCTTCTATGTCTCTTCCTTGGGAGTTGCGTATCTGGGACTTGGCGGTGCTTGGACAGGAAGTGGTCTTATGCTAATAACTGGTCCAAGGACCCATGGAGGAGGAGCAAGCAAGCTGCAGAAGAGCTGGACACCAAACATATGGGGTGCCTGCGGGGACCTGCAGGCCCAGAGTAACAGCAAACATGAGGATCAAAGGACTTGAACTGGACTCTGAGCTTCCTGTGAGGCCGCAGCAGCGCTGGCCCAGGATTTCTTGGTAGAACAAGATATTAACATTACACAATGGGGTGGAGAAGGCGGGGTCAAAGACTGATGTCAGTGCCTGCAAACACACTGTGCCTGGCCCTGCTGAGAGGGTCACGTGTGTGTGCCAGGCTGGTTCTAGGCCCTGCCATCCACACTCCCATGGTCTGTGGTGAAATCGAATTTATTCTCATTCTCATCATTAGAAGTATATCTAATTTAGAAAGAAACCACATTGAACTCTGACTTCTGTTGTCTCCTCAAAGCTGTGTGTTAAGCAATCGGCATAAAGGATTTCCTTCTGTTTTACCTGGCATTGGGACACCTACATCAGAGTTCGTGATGTCACTCCAAAGGCACTTGCTGAGAAATCTTGAAGGAGAAGAATTTTTCTGAATTTTCCAAGAAACAGATTTTTTAAAGAATAGGCACATCTTATCTTCTGTTTTTGAAAGTTTGTAATCTATAGGCCAGATACAGATTTTCTGTATCTAGAATACTTGATTTTTTTAGATTGGGAATTTACAAGAATGCGTGGGTATATTTTATCTATGTAAATAAACTCTAGGCTGGGCACAGTGGCTCACGCCTGTAATCTCAGCACTTTAAGAGGCAGAGGGGTGTGGATCACCTGAGGTTAGGAGTTCAAGACCTGCCTGGCCAACATGATAAAATCCTGTCTCCACTAAAATACAAAAATTGGTTGGGCATGATGATGCATGCCTATAATCCCAGCTACTCGAGAGGCTGAGGCAGGAGAATTGCTTGAACCTGGGAGATGGAGGCTGCAGAGAGCCAAGATGGTGTCACTGCACTCCAGCCTGGGTGACAGAGTGAGCCTCTGTCTCAAAAAAAAAAAAAAAAAAAAAATTCAAAAGAGAAAATAAACCCTTTTCATATACTTTGGAAGCATTTTTTAAGAACAAAATTACATTGCTAATAAAAATATTTATTGTGAGAAGTTTCAAAAGAATGTAACACTTGGAATTAATTGAAGTACTGTTTGAGCATGTAATATGACATTTTTGTAAATGTATAGATACTGAGGCCTGCATCTAATTCGTATCTGAATCCTTAAAAAAAATCCTGCTTGCTACTCTATAGGTGATACTTTGTTGTTAAAATTCTGTTGAATTAATTTCTTGGAAATAAATAGTCAGAGCCACTTATTTGAATACCTCTAGAGTTGTGTTAGCAGAAATAGGAACTGTATTCAAAACAGACTGAGAGACAGACCCAAGGGATTACAGATTTTCAATTTGTGGTTTCAGATATTCACTGTTCATGGGCACCTATTGCCTGCTGTCTCGACACTCCCGTGTTCAGTATAGTGCAGTTAGTTGCTTCGATCTCTTTTCTTTTCTTTTTTTTTTTTTGAGACGGAGTCTCGCTCTGTCACCCAGGCTGGAGTGCAGTGGTGCGATCTCGGCTCACTGCAAGCTCCATCTCCTGGGTTCACGCCATTCTCCTGCCTCAGCCTCCTGAGTAGCTGGGACTACAGGCACCCGCCACCATGCCTGGCTAATTTTTTGTATTTTTAGTAGAGACAGGGTTTCACCATGTTAGCCAGGATGGTCTCGATCTCCTGACCTCGTGATCCACCCGCCTTGGCCTCTCAAAGTGCTGAGATTACAGGCGTGAGCCACTGCGCCAGGCCCGATCTCTTTTTTTTACGCTACACTCAGCATGTATCTGTGTGCACCCATTGGCACTGGCTAATTGCCCACTGTGCTCCAGCTGGCTTGTCTGGGGGCTGGGATGTTAAAAGCTCCTTATATGTGGCCATCTCTCTTGTGGTGGGTCTGATCAGAAGAATGTATCACCACTAACTCTATACTTCCCAGAGACTGGAACTCCCAGCTCCAGCTTTCTGAATGTACTCCACCCACCCACCACACCCTTAGGTTCTCGGAATCTGTCAGAATTCTTTTTTTTTTTTTTTTTTTTTTGAGATAGGGTCTTGCTCTGCCACTAGTCTGAAGTGCAGTGGTACAATCATGGCTCACTGCAGCCTCAAACTCACAGGTTCAAGCAATCTTCCTGCCTTAGCCTCCTGAGCAGCTGGGACTATAGGCACACACCACCATGACCAGCTAATTTTTAAATTATTTGTAAAGACTAGGTCTCGCTATGTTGCCCAGGCTGGTCTTGAACTCCCAGCCTCAAGCAATCCTCCCACCTTGGCCTCCTACAGTGCTGGGATTATAGGTGTTGTCAGAATTCTTAGTTGTTGGCAACAAGACTCCAGCTGATTTAAACTCATTTACTGGGTTCTAGGAGAGTTGGAAAACCAGGCTTGGAGCTACAGTAGCAGGACAGCATACCTAAAATCATGCCACGGGGTGCCTGGTGATAATGTCATTCTCACTGGCCTGTCCAGATGCTGTATTCTGTTGCTATCACAGTAGAATGTCTGCTCCAGGTGCAGGCTGGGGACAGCACTGCAGCCACTGCTGCCGTGGAAATGCAATCTTGCTGCCACTGCCGCCACCTCTAGAAAGGGTCTGAGTCGCTGTTTCTTTGTGTCACTAGCATCTGATTCAGACTCCAGAGTGGGTGCTTATGATTGGTGGATCCTGGATCCTGTGCCCATAGCCACCTGCAAAGGATGCTGAAAAAGGTAGTACCGCATCTCAGTTTTTATACTGGAAAGGGGGCTCTGCCTCACATGAAGACTCATAAGAAAGGCAGTGCTCCAAACAGAGGCAGGAGACTCAAATGGTAGGCAGCTGAAAGGAAGAGCAACTGTCCATGATATGGACTAAACTATACCAACTCCCCTGCTCCCAGAAAGAGGACAAAAGCCTCGCCATACACAGATTATTAAACTCCCAGCCAAACCAAAAGAAAAACCGACAATGGTAACCATGATAGCAAAGAGACACTTTATTCCTTTATTGCCTGTTTTTGAAAATCCTCAATACTGTGAGAATTGCTTCATATGTAATTGTTTAAGTTTTGCTAGACTAGGAGTTTCAGCTTCATCCAAATCCCTTTAAGGGATATTAGCTCTGCACTCACCCTCCCTGTCCCCACCCCAAGCCTATGTTACTGGTATGCTATGGTATTGGATTGGAATGGATTACTTTCCATGCATATTTTTCATTGTTTCTCATTAATGTATTAATTAAATTTATTAAGTAAAATATTATTTTCCATGAGAAACAATGGAAAAATGGAAAACATTCATGGAAAATAACCCATTCCAATCGAATACCATAGCGACTATGTGTCTGGAAACATCCAAACTGGAGCGCTTTAGTTTTTAAAACTTCCATGGAGATAATTAGGTTTTCCTCAACCCAATTTAGCCAACATCTCCTTGGATTTTATTTAAAAACCTGAAGTAGAGCCAAATGAGCCACTTCTGCTTAGATGAAAAAAGGTGTCATCTCTCACTAGATTTGTACTGTGTCACTTTGTCACCCAAGGTTTCCAATGCACTCTTACATAGAGGTGCAGTCCCAGAGTAGAGGGCATGTGGCATATTGGTGAGAAAAAGAGAGAGGATGTGGCAGGGAGAGTGAGAAGCCAGGGAATGACGCTTCCCGAATGGTGTTGTATAAGCCATTTTACCCTCCAGAGAGCACCCCCCAGCCTAAGCCCTGGTGATGTGGGTCTAGTTATTCCAGGTGGTAGTTCAGCATAGTCCAACATCGTTGCACCAAATGAATTTGAGATCATTCTAATAAGATTTACACTTTCCCATTGACAACAGCACATCTTGGTTAAGGAGGCACAGGGAGTAGATATGTGAAATAGAAAATATTGCTCATCTTGTATACTTAACTCACAGCATTAATGAATTAGTTCATTTGGTAACCATTTACCAAGATCCTATTATGTACTAAGCCATGCACTAAGTGCTTTGCATGTGTTACCCCATTTAATAATCCCTCTAACAATCTTATCCTGTGAAGCAGATCTATTTCCCTCTTGCCCCCAGTGTTTGCGAGATAAAAAGATGAAAGCTCAGAGAGCTTAAGAGGCAGAATTAGGACTGAATCCACTGTGATTCTGGCCACTGTTTCTCGTGATTTTTAGTGGCTTGGCTGTTGAGATGGCTGGTGGACAGTTTCTATCCTCAGTGATGGTTGGACATCAGAAAAGAAAAGAGATGTTAGCATATAGTGTGATCCATCCTATAGTAGTAATATATACAGGAGTCTGGCCTGAGGTCTGGATGAGAGCGTGGTTCAGGAAGCTTCTCGTAGGAGGGAAAACTTGAGTTAAGTGAAGAGAGTGACCAAGATGTTTCCACAGGAAGAGCATGTGTACACTTGTGGAGGTGTGAGAATTTGGTGGCATGGCTGGTGTGTAGGATGAGTGTGTGTAGAGGAGAGAGAGTGAGGGGGGCGGGGAGACTAAAACAAGCCTGGAAAGATACACAGGGGCACAGTGGATGAAGAAAACGGTGCAGATTTGAGAGCTACTTGGGGAGTAGATTCACCATAATTTGGTGATTAGATGTAGGGAATGAGGGATGCATTTATTCTTTATTTTATTCATGATAGTGAATGAATGTCTGCTTTAAACCAGGCACTATAGTAAGTGCTGGAAATAAAGGGGACAAAAGAGCTGGCATCCCTGCTCATGGGTTGTACAGTGTACAAAGAGGAAAGAATCAAAGATAACTCCAGATTTCTAATTTAGATGATAGAGACACAAAAACTTAGAAAAGCACTAGGTTGATTTGGGAAGAGGCTCAGGCATTTCTGTGGGACATCATACAAGATGGCCAAAAGGTAGTGGGATATACAGACGTGGAGCTAGGAAAGAAATGTAAGCTGGTGATATAGATTCAGGTGCCATCCGCATGGATGTGGAAGTAAAAACCATGCATGTGGGTGTGGGGTGTGATCGCTCAGGAAATGTGTAGCAGGGTGAAGACAATGGAACTGGGGAACTCCAGCCTTTAGAGGCAGAGAAACTGTGAAGGAGTGGTTACAGGGCTAGGAGAGAACCATGAGAGAGCCATGTCATGAAAGCAAAGTGTTATGGCCTGCCTCCCCCACCTCCCAAATTCATGTGTTGAAGCCTTAATTTCCAATCTGACTGTATATGGAGTTAAGGAACTTTAAGAAGGTAATTAAGGTTAAATGAAGTTATAAGGGTAGGTCCCTAATCTGATAGGACTGGTGTCCTTATAAGAAAAGGAAGAGATACCAGATCTCTCTCTCTCTCTGAGAGAAAAGTCCAAGTGAGGACATAGCAAAGAGGTACCATCTGCAAGCCAGGAATAGAGGCCTCACCAGAAATCATCCTTGCCAACATCTTGATCTTGAACTTCCAGCCTCCAGAGCTGTGAGAAAATAAATTTCTGTTTTTAAGCCACCCAGTCTGTGATGTCTTGTTATGGCAGCCTGAGCAGACAAATACACCAAGATGAGAGGGTTTCAAGGACTGTTTAAACAAAGGCAAATACTCAGCAAAGACAAGGGTAGGCATTTGTCCTCTGAATTTGACAATCCTGTAACCTTAGCAAGAGCAAGGAAGTGGGAAGGCTAGAAGCCAAACTTCAGCGAGTTTCAGGGTTGGATGAGCAGGAGGGATTGCAGGTTTCACATGCAAACATGGCCTCTAGGTTGGAGTTTGGCATCTCCTACCATCTATGTCTGTCATTCCAGTAAACCCTTTTGTGCAGACTCCCCCAGGGTCTAACAATGCATGTGGCATATAGCAGGTTCTCAGTAATGCCTGCAGAATGGCCTCGCTCTGCTAAGTACAGGCTTTGGTGTTGAGTTAGATCAACATTACTTGCCTAGTGAAGCAGCCTTATATAGTCATATGAGCAACTTTCATTTAGTGCTTTTTAGGTGCCCAGCACTGGGCTAAACTCTTTACATATCATGTAATTTTCATTATGAATTAGGTACTATTATTGTTATGCTCATTTTTCTTATGGAAAAACTGAGATAGAGGTTCAAATACAGACAATCTGACTCCAGAGCTCAGTCTCCTAACTGGCATGCTCTATGGCTTCTGTACCCCCATCATCCCTATCCAGGTGCAGATACCTGGATCTGCCCTGTGAGACTTTTGGGGAACTGACTTGAGTTTCTGGGCCTCAGTATCCCAACTTGCAAAATGTGGTATTTGGAGTAGATGAGTTTCTCAACTGCTTTCTGGCTCTACCATTCTATGATCTGATGGTTTGGACTCAATTATACTCCGTTTATGTGACCTGGCACTAACTCATACAGAAAAGTCAACCGGAAGTTGCCACTCTTGATGTATGCAGGCAGGGAACTTGGGGAACCCTAACCAGCAGTTGGAGGAGAATGGAATCCCTGACAATGTACGAAGGGACACTGGAAAGCTTGAGTTCCACATCTGTATCTCCAACTACCCCCATCTAGGTAAGATGGAGGTGGGGTTGGGGGAAGCCCCTACTTCTGCCTTCTATATGGCTTCTGCTAATTGGCTAGGATGTGAGGAGAGTTCTGGTTGAAGGTTGGCCAAGTAAGTTTATTGAGGAGAATCAATGAACTATAGTTGGCCACCACCACCACTGTTGAAGGGTTTAACAAAGGCTGCTTCTGAGTATGCAGGGCCCTGGGCAAGATTATTTTGTGGGCCTCTCTATATAAAAACAATTTGATTAAAAATGATGACAAATTGTATCACAAAGATTCATCGACCCATGTAAGGCCCATATGATGTGTCAATGAAAGTTTAGAACAATGTGTAGAAAAGTGGTACTTTTGAATTTACTTTTTGTCTAATCAGTGCACATGAAGATTTCTGTTTGGGTCGGGGAACCATTTCTTTGTAATCTTTATCATCAAATACGCTGTTCCTGGCTAAGTTAGCATCTTCCACCATGAGGAAAAGGTAGCAATGCTGTTCTTACTCACAATCCTAAAGCTCTTCAGAACCTGTTTGTATTAAAGCAATATAGATCTTCCAGCCTCTGTGGTTCCCTAATTTTATTTATTTAATGCTGATACAGCATTCTTCATGATACAGCATCATCCATCAGGCTGCCTGTGAGTATTGGACCATCTCCAAAGTTGTTATTGTGCTTCATTGAGAATGACCCCAAATGCAAGTCTTACTCAGAGTATGTAGAAATGTGTGAATGATAATCTGTTTTCTGGTCATGTTCAGAATTTTATAGCATAATGTGGAATAACTCATCTTCCAACCATTCTTCTTTTGAACTTTTTAGGTAGTAATCACTGTATTCCCAGAATGTGACCTCCTTCAATAATGATTGCATCCCTGCCTTCCATACACTGCCATAAGTGGCAAGGAGAGGTGAGGGTCTCATGGGAAGAATAGAAGAGAGGTCTCATTCACATAAGGAATGTGTGGCCCATGTCAGGTACAACCTAACACTGTCCCTGGAGAGCATGACATGATCACATCAATTGAAAGCAAGCAAGAACATCATTTGGAAGGGCCTGTTGGTGGAGGGGACACTAGCAATGGGGGAGGGGTTCAACAAGGTTGGGTACTTGCTTTCATTCCTGCCTCCCTGAGGGTTGTAACCAGAGGTGGCACTGAGGTCAGAACAGTCAGGTTAGAGCCCATGCATGGGCTTACTCATGTGGCTCAAGCCCTAAGGTCATGGTGGACTCTTAGTGTTCTATTGCTGCCATAACAAATTACCACAAGTTAGTGGCTTAAAACAACATCCATGATATGGTTTGGCTGTGTCCCTACTCAAATCTCATCTTGAATTGTAGCTCCCACAATTCCCACGTGTTGTGGGAGGTAATTGAATCATGGGGGCAGGTCTTTCCTGTGCTATTCTCGTGATAGTGAATAAGTCTCATGAGATCTGATGGTTTTATAAAGGAGAGTTTCCCTGCACAAGTTCTTTTCTCTTGTCTGCCACCACGTGAGACGTGCCTTTCACCTTCTGCCATGATTGTGAGGCCTCCCCAGCCATGTGGAACTGGAACTGTGAGTCCATTAAACTGCTTTCTTTTGTAAATTGACCAGTCTCGGTTATGTCTTTATCAGCAGCACGAAAACGGACTAATACAATCTATTTTATTTTCTTACAGTCATGTAGGTCAGAAGTCCAGACACACATGGCTTGGCTGTTTCTTTTCTCTCATCCATTTTATTTTTTATTTTATTACTATTTTTTGAGACAGGGTCTTGTTCTGTCACCCAGGCTGGAGTGCAGTGGTACAATCTCAGCTCACTGCAGCCTCAACCTCCTGGGCTGAAGTGATCCTCCTGCCTCAGTCTCCCAAGTAATTAGGACTATAGATGTTTGCCACCATGCCCAGCTAATTCAATTATTTTTATTTTTATTTTTTATTTTTTGTAGAGACAAAGTCTCACCATGTTGCCCAGGCTGGCTATCCATTTTATTATCTCACAGTCTTGTAGCTTGCAAGTCCAGGCACACATGACTCGGCTGGTTCTCTGCCTCAGGTTTCATAAGGCAAAATCTAGGTGTGGGCTGGGCTGTGTTCCTTTCTTGAGATTCTGGGGATGAATGTGCTTTGAAGATCATTCCAGTTGTTGGCAGAATTCAGCTCCATGCAGTTGGAGAAATGAAGTTCTCATGTCTTTGATGGCTGTCTGCCTTGGATCCCCCTTTCTCCATTTTCAAAGCCAGCGGCAATGGATCTCATACCTTGAATCTCTCTGACTTTCCCTTCTGCCTCATTTCTCTTCTGTTTCCAGTTGAAGAGTGTTCTCTGCTTTTAACAGCTCATGTGATTAGATTGGCCCCACCTGGATAATCCAGGCTAATCTACTGATTTAGAGTCGTACCGGCCAGGCACTGTGGCTTACGCCTGTAATCCCAGCACTTTGGGAGGCTGAGGCGGGCAGATCGCTTGAAGTCAGGAGTTTGAGACCAGCCTGGCCAACATGGTAAAAACTAGTCTGTACTAAAAATACAAAAATTAGCCGGACGTGATGGTGTGCACCTGTAATCCCAGCTACTCAGGAGGTTGAGGCAGAATTGCTTGAACTCAGGCGGTGGATGTTGCAGTGAGCCAAGATCGCACCACTGCACTCCAGCCTGGGCGACAGAGCAAGACTCAGTCTCAAAAATAAATAAATAAATAAATAAATAAATAAATAAGTCTGTACCTTAATTACATCTGCAAAGTCCCTTTGCCATGAAACATAACATATTCAGAGGTTGCAGGGATTAGAGCATGAATATCTTTGAAAGGTCATTATTCTGCCTACCACAAGGATTGTTGGTTGTTCTAAGCCCTGAACTCATCCTGGGTCTGATATGAGTGAAGTTCACCCTCAGTCAGCATGTTGGCACTATTCTGGCAGCCCAATACTGCATGAATCCATGAAAGAAAAATCCCACTGGTCAGCAAGAGCAATCTACTTGCCAGAACACCCTCTTGGAATGAGATCTGACTAGGATGCCTGGGACCCCCACATGGGCATGAATCCCAGAATCCCTTAGGCAATGTGGTCCACTCTGCAAGTGGTATAGGGTTTGAGAACATCCCTAAAGGAAGCAACAGGAACTGAGGCCAACATAGGTCCCTGTCTAGGCTCCTGCTTGGATGGAATTGCTGATTCTGGGTGTTCCCAGGCATGGGAGAGGGATCCAAAGAAGACATTCCACTTGCAGAGGTCCCCTGAGGGGTCAGAATTGCAGCCCTGCTTGCCTGGGTCTAAGGGCAAGGTGGTACTGCTTCCAGCAACTAAGCTGGTAGGAGCTATTTTAATTTTCATGCAGTCTCTGTAGGGTTCAGTTGGCGTTGTGGGGTAGAATGTGGGGTTTCACTCCAGCCAGCCTTGATACAAGTCCTTGATATTCTCCATAAGCTTTATACAAGTCCTGGATATTCCCCATATTGGCTGGATGATCTTGGACAAGTTACTTAATCTTGTGGAGCCTCAGTCTCTTCATCTGTATGGCAAAATGAAGACAATAACAATGAACCCTGGCCCTGAAAGGGATGAGATATATCATAGACATTTTATACTCACATCTGCCGGTTATTATTTCCACCTTTCAATGTTGTGATGATCAAGTGAGATGGCATATCTCACTTAAAGATGGCATAAAACCACCTGGAATACAATAGGCACACCATACATTTCAACCATAAACAGTGATTGAACCCAATGTCAGGCTGATAAATGTGAAATCACAGGTTCTCCAGGAGAGGAGGGGAGGACAACTTGTAGTGTTTGCTGATTTCCATGGTGTACATACTCCCAGTGGCTCATTTCAAACAACCAAGCTGTTGTCAGTGGATGTGGGGTTGGGAAGAGCTGACAGTCGGCTCTCCTGACAGGCACGGTGTTCAGTGCTGGAGATACAGTGACAAATTTGCATGAAGCTTAAAGTAGTTCTCTTCTCTGTGCTATTTTCCCCCCAACCCAAAGTATGAGCCTCCAGAATATTTTGCAAATAAGGTGTAGTTCTAGGTAGAAAAGCGTGAACTCAGTAACCTCTCAAGGTGTCTCTCCGCGTTTGCCTCAACCAGTAGAGGAAATGTTATTTCTGGCTTCTTGGCAAGCCAGCAGTCTTGTTTCCATAGAGCTGAGTTGGGTATGAATAAGGCCAGAAATGCTGCTCCTCTCATTGGTTTGGGGTTTGGTGTTGGTGGAGACATTTCATTTCCTGGAGGCCCACTCGGCAACACTAGGAGAGGAGGGTGCTGGCTCATCCATTCACGATCATGGGGACTGAATGACCCGGTGAGAACAATAGTCATTTCCCAGTTGTATGAGGTCACATGCCCTGACCATGCCCACGCTTCACTGTCCCAGAGCACTTCGATGGCAGGGATTCCATTATGACTGACATCTGGTATTCTTAATAGGAAAGCAATCTCACTGTTCTCAAAGTAGGAAAACTGTTTTTGGAAGGTTTTAGAATGAAGCAGGTTGAAAACATCTATGCAGAGTACTTGGAAATGTATGAACTGGTAAATCTAAAGAGCACGGAGATGTAGGTTGTCTCTCTCTCACTCTCTTGAGTCACTGAACACCCATACTGTAAGTTGCTTTATATCATTTCTCAGAAGGCAATCTCTTTTCTCAGGGTAAGTTTCCATGTAAGGTGATATTAAGGGTAAAAAAAAGCACAATGCAAGCACTATGGTTACTGGTGTTTAAAAAGGGCCGTTAAAAATAAAATTAATATCTACCCTGCTTAATATTGTATCCAATTGGAATTTAATATAAAAACTGAGACCCCAATGGAAATTTTTTTTTGGTGAATAAACATAAAATTTATTTGGGAAGGTTGAGATTATTTTATTTATTCATTTTTTAAAACCACATTTGGAAAATTAAAATATGTATTTAACATTAAAGTCAAGCTATATGCCCAAGCTTTGGAATAAAGAACAGACTCTCAGAATTTCAAAATGGCTCTACAATAAAAATAGAACAAATTAACACTCAAGGATAACAGAAAGACAACTGCAGTTTATTTTTGGAGCCAGCATGGGTATGGGTAAGAGGGTGTTCGTTTCACTAGTGCATAGGTGACTGGTGGCTTGTTTCTAAGTTTTTCCATTCTGGAAAACTCTAGTTAATTTCTCATGTGTCCAAGATTTAGCATTGTTAGCTGGTTTCTGCAATAACTTTTACATTTATTATAGAATAATATATCATTTTATATTATTGGAGCTTGGAGCTCTTGGGTTCCATATAGCAAATGTGCAATAAGAATCAGATCAATTCTTTTCTCCAATTTTTCTCTTGTCCACTTTCTTTTTTTCATGAAGTCTCCACATTGTTGATAATTATAATGATAAAATTACAGTAAAAGCAAACATTTATTGAGTGCTTTCTGTATAGGCATTATTACTCTCTGTTTCTGATGTGGACCTTTAAGGATGAAAATATATTCTAGAAGTTGGTATATTAAGTTAAAATGCCAAGATGGCATTTTTTTTTTTGTTTATTTGTTTTTTTGAAACAGAGTCTTGCTCTCTCTCCCAGTCTGGAGTTCAGTGGCGCGATCTCGGCTCACTGCAAGCTCCGCCTCCCAGGTTCACGCCATTCTCCTGCCTCAGCCTCCCGAGTAGCTGGGACTACAGTGGCACTCCACCACGCCCGGCTAATTTTTTGTATTTTTAATAGAGACGGGGTTTCACCATGTTAGCCAGGATGATCTCGATCTCCTGGCCTCGTGATCCACCCGCCTTGGCCTCCCAATGTGCTGGGATTACAGGCGTGAGCCACTGCGCCCGGCCCAAGATGGCATTTTAAGAGGCTATTATGATAGCCTCAAATACTAAGGTAAAGTGCTTATATTTTAAAATCTTCAATCATTTCCATTTGCCTGAAAAATTAAAAGCACGGACAGGGTGGTAGGGATAGTGTGGTATGATCATAAGTTTGTATTTTAGATATATGTAGAAACATATGAAAGGTGGATTGAAACAAGGAGAGGATAAAGACATGAGTTAAGAATTAGGATTGCAAGATAAAATATGGGAAGCCAAGTTAAATTGAATTTCAGATAAACAAGAATTTTTTTAGTATAAATATGTTCCATGCAATATTTGGAAAATATTTGGAACATGCTTATATTAGAAAAGTATTTGTAGTTTATCTGAATAAATTCATATTTAATTGAATTTCTTGTATTTTTATTTGCTAAAACTGGCAACTCTATTTAGGAGGTTACTACAGTAGTCCAAGTAAGGGGAAACAAAGAACTAACTAGGGTGGTGGAAGAGGAAATTGATAGGAGAGTATGGATGTGAAAGAGTTGAGAAGGTAAAATTGATAGGACTTGGCAACTGATAAGAGAAAATGATGTGGCTTTAGATACCATAATGTGGAAAGAGGAGCCAGGATCTAATAGGCTAATTTTCTAATAGAAAATTTATATATTTCAAGGGAAAACAATGGGTGAACTGAACATAGAGTAGTAGTTCTGTGAATTGAGAGCCTTGATTAGTGAAACGAACATTGAAAGACATTATTGCAAGTTTAAATTAAACTAAAAATTTAATAAAAGTTACCTTCTTTAAAAATAGTTAACATTTTTGTAGATGTATTGAGCAGTTTAAATATGTTATTAATAGCAATGAGGATATCAGTCTGCCTTTTCATAACCCAGATGAATGAAAGCTCATAACTTTGATTCTTCTAAAACATTTAAAGTTGTGTCCTAAAATCAGATAATAGCTGTGTGTTTCATTTTTGCTTAGAAAATAGTACATTAAAATGAATCTTTTATCAAGCTGGGCAGAATAACTTTTGTGTCATATCAACCAGTAGGGTTAAAGGGTGTTTTATAAAATTCTGCATTAAAATTATTCGATGTTACCCCCATGCTATTTTAGCACAATAAAATAGCATGGGAGTATTTTACTGTATTTTATATGTACAGGGTACATATACTGTATATAGCATTTTATTGTGCTAAAATAGCATGAGAGTATTTTACTGTGCTAAAATACATTTAGCATGGGCCGTTATATCTTATGACTTTGATCTCTAGATATACCTATTTCTAAACATATATGGGTATATATTTCAAGATGGTAGAATAAATTAGAAATTTTAAAGATGTCTGTTGAGACCCTTTAAACTTCTATAAAGCCTATTCTAATTTATTCAATAAATATTTATTAGGTATCTATTATGGACCCAGTTTTTTACCAATAGCTTGAAAGAAAGTCCCTCTCCTTATAATCTTAAAGAATAAATCAATTATGGAGTAATCAAGTTGGGATGGAAACTTCAGATAAAAAATATTTCCCCATTTTACCTGCCACCTTTATCCCTGTTTGTTTTAGTGCTGCAGTAGCGACCTGTATCTGCTAGGGTCCAGGCAGAAGACAGAAACCACATCACCTATTTAAACAGAGAGAATTTTACATAAAGAGTTGTTGGCTGGGTGCAGTGGCTCATGTCTGTAATCCCAGCACTTTGGGAGGTCGAGGCAGGTGGCTCACGAGGTTAGGAGATCGTGACCATCCTGGCCAACCTGGTGAAATCCCGTCTCTACTAAAAATACAAAAATTAGCTGGGTGTGGTGGCGTGCACCTGTAATCTCAGCTACTCGGGAGGCTGAGACACGAGAATCTCTTGAACCCAGGAGGCGGAGGTTGCAGTGAGCCGAGATCGTACCACTGCACTCTAGCCTGGTGACAGAGCGAGACTCCATCTCAAAAAAAAAAAAAAAAAAAAAAAAAAAAAAAAAAAAAGAGCTGTTAACCAGGCATAATGCAGTTAACTAGGTAATTGAGAAGTAAAAGGAGAATGCTAATGTATCTCGGAGGAAGTAGCTGCAGCTACTATTCCTAGGGTTGGAGGAACAAGAGGAAAAGGTTAGAATTACTAAAACTTAGAAATTTACAGGAGTCTTATAACCTGGGACCCAGACCTCTAAGGGGGGGTCTCCAGTTGGCTAGTGTTGATGTCTCTGGGGAGTAGGATAAGGGGCAGTGAAGCTGGTTCTGCAAGCCTTGAAAAAACTGCGAAGTGGATTCAGCTGCTGCTAATGGACACACCTGCTGCTGCTGCTGGGTGAAGAAGTGAGCCTCGGGTGACATCCACACAAACATGGAGCAAGTCCCTGCTTCCTCCTTCAGCCTTGCAGTTCTCCCTCTAACACCTTCTACTGACAGAGTCTAACACAGATTCAGAATACTATGCTGCCATAAAAAGGAATGAGATCATGTCCTTTGCAGGGACACGGATGGAGCCGGAACCCATTATCCTCAGCAAACTAACACAGAAACAGAAAACTAAACACCATATATTCTCACTTATAAGTGGGAACTGAATAATGAGAACACATGGACGCAAGGGGCATGGGAACAATACACACTGGGGCCTGTCGCATGGTGGAGACAGGAGGGAGAGCATCAAGAAGAATAGCTAATGAATGCTGGGCTTAATACCTAGGTGATGGGTTAACCTGTGCAGCAAACCACCATGGCACACATTTACCAATGTAACAAACCTGTACCTCTTGCAAATGTACCCCAGAACTTAAAATAAAAGTTGAAGGAAAAAAAAAAGCAGAAATGTAGTTTGCAGACTCCCAGCCTCAGCATCACAAATCATAGTAGTGTCTATGTGAGCTGAGGGACCATAACTTGCTAATTGGTACACCTCCTAAATACTTCTTCTGGATTACCTCTTGCCTTCTCAAATAGGAGCTCTGCCCTGAACCAGAGTGCTCGTCCCAAATCCCTTCAAAATTTCTCATGGCTCTCAGAATAAGGGCAAAGATCCTTAACATGACCCACAGGCCTATGTGATTTGACCCCTGCACATTTCCATCCTCATCCTGGACCTCAGTCTCCCTCCATAGCCTGGCTGGCCTCCAGTCCCTGAGGATGTCATGTTCTCTTCTCCTTCAGGACTTACATACATACTACTCCCTGTGCCTGGAATGTTCTTCCCCTCCTCTTTGCCTAGTTTAGTTCCATTTGTTGTTGAGATTTCAGCTCAAGAACAACGACTTCTTCAGGACGGCCTCCTTCATGCCTTAGATGAGGTGATGCCTCTCTATTAAATGTTTCCATGGCTTTTGTGCACTCTTCATGGTTTGTAATTGGATTGCTGTATTTGATATTTGTTTCCCCACTATTATGAGATACATGAGTGTAGGAATAATGTCTGTTTTGTTCACCACTGTTTTCTCAGTGCCTACAAGGTGTGTGGCATGTAACAGGTACTCAACAAATATTTATCACGTGACTGAAGAGCCAAACTAAATTATTTTGTAAGAGGAAGCGTTTATTACCATAATTTAGGATGCTGTTGTTGGTTGTAAGTACTGTCATTTTATTATGAAGAAAAGCAGTTGGTAAGGAGCACTCTGAAAACATGTCAGATCTCAGACAGTGAGAGCAGCATATATTTATTTATTTAAACCTTTCTCAAAGTTTTCGTTGCTCCGGCTTCAATAGTAACACAGATAAGGGTATCATAGCAGAGTCCTGATGTGCGCCACTCAGCCAGGTCAGCCCGCTTTTACATGAAGTGAAATAAAATCTGTACATCCTACATTTTCAAGGCCTCAGCAACAGATCTGCCCATGAGTGCAGAAAACAGTGCCCCATGAGAACCAGAGCAAGTGGGCAGGCACAGCACCATCCAAGTTCATTCTTAGAAAAGAAGTGTTTCTTCAGAGGAAGCATAGTCTGCCCACCCTACAGACAACATTTTACATTCTCAGAAGAGCAGTTCGCTTCCTGCTGTGACATTGTCTCAGGCATCTGTATTTATGATTAGGGTCTCTGCTCTACGAATAAAAGACCTGCTCCAGTGATTTTCCCAGAACGACAGATTGCTCTGTACCAAAGGTTTGTTTGAGTCTCTGCCTCACAAGCCAGAAAAGTGCTTACAGCCTCGAAACGATGGTTCCAGTTTTTACCCTTCCCATCAATGCTTCAAAGATGTGAAGACCAAGTTACGGGCAAGGCTTATGCTTAAAGTACCATGAGTAACATCCCCCCAGCAGCGTCTGCAAGAAGAAAGTTTCTTACACGTGTGTTTATCTATTCAGTCATCCACCCATTTAGCTCACATTTACGAGTGTTTACTATGTATGAAGTGTTCCCGGCACTGGAGCTATTGAGTTGGCAGAGAAAGACAGATCATAGTTAACAAGATAATTTCAGGCAATGATAAGTGGCATGATGAAAATAGGGAGTGACTTGTGGTGCTACCGTTTGGATGGGTGATCACTGATGTGATTGCTAAGATGACATTTAAGCAGAAATCTGAATGGCCAGAAGGGACCCGTCTTACTAAGATACGGGGAAAGAACATTTCAGACAGAGGGGAAAACTTGTGCCAAAGCTCTGGAGTAGGGATGAATTTGGACAAGTGTGGCTGGGGTTATAGGGAGCAAGCGATCTGGGAAGAGAAACCCAGTTTTGAGACAATGCATAGAAGAGTGACCAACCTCTTTCATGCTCTGTACCATGTTGCCTTTTCTGTATGTAGGGACGAATTGCATTTTGTCATGTCCATGCACAATTTCTGCTAAGGTTCAGTTGGAGCATTCAGTTGCTCTACTATGATACACCAACAATTAAACTTTAAATATAGATTGGGAAAACGATACAATGATGAGCTTATCCTTGGATATTTTATAAAGCACTGCTACATTATATTCTTAGGGATGTTGGAAAATCAAATAAAATGTGAGGTCATATGTTTTGTTAGATAACACCCTCCCCAACTTTGACTGAGTTGCCCCACTTATAAATGTTGTAAAAACCTAAATAGCAATGAGATATCACTACATACCAATTATGATGGCTAAAATAAAATATACTGATAATATCAAGTGCTAGTGAAGAGTCAAAACAACCAGAGCTCTTGGACATTGCTGGTGGGAAAGCAAAATAGTATAGCCACTTTGACGGTTTCTTATGAAGCTAGACATACACTTACCATAAGACCCAGCAATCCCACTTCTGCACATTTACCCTAGAGAAATGAAAACTTATGTTCACACAAAACTTGTACATAAATGTTTGTAGAAGCTCTATCCATAATCACCAAAACTAGAAGCAACTTAAATGCCCTTCAACGGCTGAATGGATAAACTATGAGACATCCATCCAATGGAATACTACTCATCAGCAAAAAGGAAGAAACTACTGATGCACATAACTTGGATGAATCTCAGAAGCATTATGCTGAGTGAAAGAAGCCCGTATTAAAAGGCTACATAGTATATGATACCATTTATTTGGCATTCTCCAAAAGACAAAACTATAGTGATGGGGAAAGACATGGGAACAGTGGCTACGGCTGGGATCAAGTGTGACTAAAAAAGAATAGTATGAGAGAGGTTTTGGGAATGATGGAATTGTTCGGTATTCTGATAGTGATAGTTATACGAATCTATACATGTGTTAAAATTCATGGAACTGTATAGCCATTTTTAAAAGTCGATTTTGCTGTGTGTTAATTTAAAAATTAAAGCTAAAACCTAACAACATTCAAGAAATATATTGGTGTGTCTGAAGATAGAAAGGAACTGTTTAAATTGATAAATGATAAAGAAAAGCCTTAAATGTTTGGTTGTGATTTCTGCATATAGTAAGTTGAATTTTTCCAAACTGAGGTTGTTGCATTGAATATGAATTCAGAAAGTACTAATTATCTGTCACCAAGAAATTCTAATCTATTAGTAGAATATAATCAGATTCACATAAATTAAAAAATAAAATATAGTCAAACTTCTTTGAGCAGTCCAATTGACTGACTGACACATGCTACGAAATGAAGACAGTGCTGCAAGGAATGAAAAACAAGATATTGTCTTTGGCTCCTAAGGAGCATACAATCTCATAGGGAGGATAAGAGAAGGAGAAAAACAACAATAATACCAAACAATTGAGAAAAGTGGTTACATAAACATGCTAAGAAAAGCTCACAGTATCTCTGCATGTGGAAAGGAAGGAGAGAGGTCATATCAGATTGAGGATCACAAGTCCAACTGCACTCTTGACTTACTGATTTGATCTTTTGCAGTCTACTTTTGAGAGAAAGAGATAAACGAAGAGAAAACAAGTTAATTTCAGAAATTTTATTAAAAAGTAAAACAGGATTATTCATACATTGTCTTGGAGTCCTTATGGAGTAAACCCCTTTTCCAGGGAAGATCGTTTTTCATGGAATATCTGATAGGCTTAAGCACACTTTGGGAAATGTTGTGCGGGGCTCAGAGAACTCTCAAAAGTGGTTTTCTGAAGGTTTGAATCCTGGTCTAGTGTCAGGAGATGGGGAGGAAGTTTGGGCTAATGCTGAGTATTGGTCCTTGCGAGAGTGAGGCTTCAGGAGAGGGAAAGGGCCGGTGGATTGCCAGCCCATAGACAGGAGAGAGGGTCCCAGAAAAGCCCATGCTCTTTGCCAACTTCCACTTCTATTTTGGTAGATGGGCTGTAGGTTACTAATCCTCTGCTAGATTGCGACAATTCATTTCACTGTTGGATAGCTCTAGTCATTAATACAAAGAGCATCTTTCTAAATTGCACTCCGCCTCCCCTGTGGCTTCCATCCTGTGGGTCTCATTACAACCCCAGGGTCCTCACAGATGTCTGTTTCTTCCTATGTGACCATGAGTGAATACTTAATTTCTTGAGTCTACTTCTTCTTCTTCTGTAAAACTAGGGCAATAATAACTACTCCTTAAGAATGTTGTGAGTATTGGCTGGGCACGGTGGCTCATGCCTGTAATCCCAGCACTTTGGGAGGTTGAGGTGGGTGGATCACCTGAGGTCAGGAGTTCAAGACCAGCTTGGCCAATATGGTGAAACCACATCTCCACTAAAAATACAAAATTAGCCCGGTGTGGTTATGGGTGCCTGTAGTCCCAGCTACTCAGGAGGCTGGGGTGGGAGAATCACTTGAACGCAGGAGGCAGAGATTGCAGTAAGCCAAGAGATTGTGCCATTGCACTCTAGCCTGGGTGACAAGAGTGAAACTCTGTCTCAAAAAAAAAATGTTGTATTAATGAGATAATGGACATTAGTCATCTGGCATAGTGGCTGATACAGTAGACATTCAATACATTTGTATTTCTTCTCCCTCTCTAAATAACAGCCTTTCAAATAATAGTTATTAGGTATCCCTGTTTTATCGCTCTAAGCAAAGCTTTCCCTGTGTATGCATGCATTCATTCCATTATTCATTCATGCATCTATTGATTCTACAGTTACTTTTTGAGCCTCTCCTGTGTGAAAGGCCCGGTGCTGGGCACTGAGGATACCGTGGGGATCAGAGCAGACAGTGCTCCTAATTCTAATCTCGTGGAGTCTGAAGTCAAGTAAATAGGTGATAAGAGTTCAGTGCTGTAAGTACCCTGGTAAAAGAGGGAAAGAGAGAACTCTTCCAGGTTGGAGGGCATATTAGTTTCTTGAGGCTGTTGTAACCAATTACTACAAACTTGGTGGCTTAAAGCAACAAAAGTTTATTCTCTCAAGGTCCTGGAGGCTAGAAATCTGGCAGGACCACACTCTGTCTGGAGACTCTAGGGGAGAATCAGTGCCTTGTTTCTTCCAGATTCTGGTGGCTCCCCGGCATTTCTGGGTTTGTGGCTGCATCATTCCAGTCTCTGCCTCTGACTTCACATCACCTTCTGCCTCGTATGTTTCTATATGATCTTCAATTTCCTCGTTTTTATAAGGACATTTATGATGGCATCCAGGATCCACACAAATAATCCAGGGTAATCTTCTCATCTCAAGATCCTTAACTCAGTTACATCTGCAAAGACACTTTCTCCAAGTAAGGTAACATTTTCAAGTTCCAGGGATTAGGACATAATATCTCTGGGTAGCCATTATTCAACCTACTACTACTACAAGGGATAAGGATGAAAGAAGGCTTCCTGGGGGAACAGTGTATAAAATAGGACCTAAAAAATTAGGCAGAATTTTGTCAGGAGGAGAAGCAGCAAGAGTGATAGAGAATATTCCAAGTAGAGAAATCAATATGTGGCAAAGGCCCTGAGTTGAGGGAGTGTGGTGAATCAGAGAATCTGCACGGAGTATGGTTATGGCTGGATCACATAGTAGGTGTGTGTGTGGATGTGTGAGGGGAGGGCTGTGGGAGGAGAGGCAGGAGGTGAGTCTGGAGAGAGAAAAACACTGGCTAGATCTTGAGGGACTTTGATAGCTATGCTAAAGTGTTTGGATTCTATGCCAGATGTCATGGAGAGTCATGGAAGGGTTTTAAGAAGACAACTTACATGCTCAGATTTGCACCAGCCTCTGGAGAAGAGGTGAGGGGACTCATAGGAGGCACAGACATCAATCAGAGGGCTGCTGCGGCCACTCTGGAGAGAGATGATGGCAGCCAGAGCTGGCTGATTTCTGCTTCTGCTAGAACATGATTCCAGTTCCATCGCGTTCCTTGTTACAGGGATCAGACCTCATTTCCCACTGCTATTACGGTTCCTACCCATGCTTGTCAATTAACGCAGTGATTCATTGGTCACAGGATTTATTATTTGGCTTCCAATAAGCCTTTGGTTTCCAAGTCTGACTGTAGAAAAGGAGCTTACTCAACTGAAACACTTTGTAAGTGACACTTCTCCATCCCCCTTCCTGTGGCAGCCCTTCCCAGCACAAAGCCACAGACCAGGGTGAGAGGCAGTGATGGAGGGGCAGGAAGGTGGGAGGACAAATCAGTGAGACAAATGATAAAGGAGGTTCCCAGTATGCTTTCTGATCTTTCTGGACTTTTTTGTGGGCTAATTGAAGAAAAGGTTTAATTAACCGAACACACACATATCCAAAAGCCTCTGTAAAATTGGAATTAGGTTAGAATTTTATCAGCGGACAAAATTTTCTCACAACCTGGGAGGTGTCCCTCTGTCACTGATTTGTCTCAAATGCTTGCTTGTTTTCAGAAGCAGCAGATGTGATAAGACCTGCATGTTTCTGACTGACTATATATGTTGGCCTGTTCTATAGTTAAGAATCCATAAGCATCAAGTCCTTTATTTTGTGTCTCTGGGATCTGGAAGCAGATTTTTATATATTTCTCTCAAAATAGGGTCAGGGCTTCCAGAGGGTGGAGGGTTGCAAATAATGAAAAGGATTGGAAATATGCCTATAGTATTCTGTAGCTTGACCAAATGGTGATTCTCACAGTGTGGTCTTCCCACCACCTTGTGGACCAATCACTTAGGATCTTCCAAAAAAACACAGTTTCCCATGATCCCCTTTAGTCAAATGAATTCAGATTTCCAGGGATGGGGCTCAGAAGTCTGAATTTTTAGCAAGTTCTTCAGGAAACCAAAAGGCTCATGAAAGCGTGAGATTAACTATTAGAGCTCACGGAAAAGGAGGGACAAAGAAATGAACTATAAAAAGGAAGAAATGCCTCCAACCAGTGGGATCAGACAGAAAAGGAATCAGTCATGTAAATTATGGTACATCCATGTCATAAAACACAGCAATCAAATACGGTAGATGGAAATATACTGACATGGAGATAATTCAACATGGAACTATGTCTGTCATATACTGTCAAGTGCAAAATAGTGTGTATGGGATAACTCCATTTTATATGTATATATGCATAGAAAAACATCTTAAATTCATTCATCCAAAGGATATCCACCGAGTTATCAGCCGTGAACAAGACTGCTACAGTCCTTTGCTCATAGTTTAGTATGCATACATATACCATTGCTAACACATTATTTATGGGTATAGGAATTCTCTTGTTTATATGAGTTTTTAAAAAATTTTCTGTACTTAACATGCATGGATTTTGTTATAAAAATAACGAAAAATTAATATAAATACTCTCCTCATGGATCCATTTGATTTTGTGAGTCACCTTCCTTGCGGGTACATAACTTTGTAACAGAGTGCTTTTCTGCCCTCGTCTTCTTTTACACTGGTTTCTTTTGATCATGATCTAATCTTTCTTTTCTACATCCAAAGCATCAGTCTTATTCCACTACCTTTGGGTGAATGAAAATCAAAATCATTTAGTTCATTACCCATATACTACATATGGGCATATAAATATCTGCTTTCATAAGTTTTGTTCACAATCATCGTTCCTGTTGTCTCCTCTTGTAAACATTATGGGTAATGTCTTCCATTATGGTACTTTCTTCTAGTTCAGACTACATGGTGCACAGGTGAGTAATAATTTCTGGTAAAGAAAGTAGGAGTCAGTGACAACACTTCTCAGTGTGTTTTAGGTAGGTCTAAAGTCTGTGAGTGCCCCCTGTGATTTTATGTTCAATTCTGATTAGTCCATCTTCCAGGACCAAACAAAACTGAACAGGAACTCAAGTCACTCAAGTAACTTAAATAAGGAGGTGCCTTGAACTCAACTGTACTTGCTGACGGAGGGGCTGTAGGGTGAAAGGAGAGAAGCAGGGATTTTGTTAGGCAGCCTTTCTGGCTTCCTTTTCTCTCTTGACCAGACTTCGCTTCAAGACTCTCTTCTGTTTATAGATGTAATTCCACTCACTCTCATAACTTTATAAGCTGTAGGAAAAATGAGCAGGTGCAAATTCTTTTAAATTCAACTATATTGGAGACTGAGACCCAAGGAAGTGTCTTGGGCATATATTCAGTTACTCCAGATGATGCAAATCTAGAAATGAGAAGTATGTTTTCTTTCCTTTTTTCCCCCTCTTTTGGCTTAGCAAAGCCACAGAAACTCTAGGTTATTATGTTTTAAAATGTTTTTAACATATTTTCAGCTTACAAATGTTTTTATATGATTTCCTCCAAGCAGATCCAATTCCCCATGCATTTTTAGAGTTAAAGTAATGGTCCACATTCAAGTACGTGACAAGACTTAGTTTTCTCCTGGGCCAGTGTGAGGGCTTAGAGCTGTGGAGAACAGAGGTGGTAAAAGGGATGAAGGCCTTCTCCTTGGGACTTCCCTTTTATACTCCATTCTCTTTGTTAAGCTACTCTACTCTGGGAATGAGAGAGAAAGAGCATTGCTACACTGTCTGCTGGAGATGGCCGGGGTTGTGTATATGTTCATGGAAGTTATAACTTCACTTCAGGTTGCTTTCACCTAAAGCTAAAAAGGCTGTGATATATGAATCTTAAAAATGGCATTCTATTATTGTTTAATCAATTTCAATTCCATTGAAAGTCTTTTTTCCATGGACATCAGGAAACCATTTAAAGCCTCCTCTTTATGCATACCAGAGGCTCAGCAAGTGCTGTCAACTCTAATGCAATTTAGAAGTTACAGATTCATAAGAGCAGCTTTGAGTCTTAGCAGCATTCCTGCTAGCATCCTAGTAAAAGTAGGGCTGTGTGTCTAGATTAAAATGGAAAGTTCTGATTTGGCATCTATATGTTTTTCAATCTAACACTGTATATCTGCGTTTTAAAAAAATTTTGATGCCTGATTATTTGAGTTTTCATTGTGGTTTTTTGATACCTGCCTGGAACCTCCAAAACATGTGAACTCAGACTATTTAGGCTTTTAGGAAACCTTTTAGGCTTAGACCATTTAACCTTTTAGGAAGGTTTTGTTGTTGCCTTATAGAAGCTAACATAAGATGGGTAGACACTTGAGTGTGCTGATTGGCCAAAGAAAAGAAATGCAAAGAGGGCAGACAAAGAAAAAAAACACATGAATGTAAAGCTATGCCACTTTTTTTCCCCTCTCATAGATGACTCTGAAACACTTTATTTATTATATCTACTGTGTGCACACTGTTCAAAATCCTGATGGCATAACAATAAAACCAACGTGGTTTCTGACTTTAAGGAATAGAATATGGGGAGAAGATCTCCAAATTAACAAAGGCAATGGAGTGTTGTTGATGTTGATAGAAGTAACTATAAGATGCAGTCATGGCAGAAGAGTGGTTGGTAATCTACTGGGGTGGAGATGAGGGAAAAGAAGAGGGGAAAGACTGCATGGAAAAAGTAGATCTCCATCAGGTTAATGAAAAACAGGGCAGCTCAGGCAGAAGGAGAAAGTCAAAGTTTCAGAGAACCTCGTAGATTCACGGGATTGGTCTGACCAAAGAGCAGGGTGCAAGTGGTGGAAAATTCAAGAGGCAGACAGCAACCTCCAGAGAAACTGGGTCTTCAACCTGACCATTCTGTGGACTATTATTAAACAGTCCTCAGGTCAGCACCTCAGGTCACTATTGTTCTTTGGTCAGTTAATGCTCAGTTTTATGACCCAAAATCAATTAATAAAAACAGAATAAAATAATGAGAAAACTTTCACCTTTATTTAATTAGCAGATTTCTTTTTTAAAAGATAGGTGTGTTAGAAAAGTTGCAAAATCTATAGGCTGCTGATGGGCATGTAAACTGATGCATTTTGCCTAATACTTTCTACATATATATCAAAAGCCATAACATTCTTTGACTCATGGTCCCAATGCTGGAAATTAATCTTTTAAATATTTAGTTATTTATTTAGTAGAAATGGGGTCTTGCTTTGTTTTGTTTTGTTTTTGAGATGGAGTTTCACTCTTGTTTCCCAGGCTGGAGTGCAATGGCGCGATCTCGACTCACAGCAATCTCTGCCTCCCGGGTTCAAGTGATTCACCTGGCTCAGCCTCCCGAGTAGCTGGGATTACAGGCATGTGCTGCCATGCCCAGCTAATTTTGTATTTTTAGTAGAGATGGGGTTTCTCCATGTTGGTCAGGCGGGTCTTGAACTCCCAACCCCAGGTGATCTGCATGCCTCGGCCTCCCAAAGAGCTGGGATTACAGGTATGAGCTACTGCTCCTGGCCAGGGTCTTACTTTGTTGCCCAGCCTGGTCTCGAACTCTAGGCCTCAAGCAATCCTCCCGCCTCGGCCTCCCAAAGTACTGAGATTACAGACGTGAGCCACCAAGGCTGGCCTGAAAATTAATTTTAAGTTAAAACCTGGGACCAGTTTCTTTTTTAAAATTAAAAAATTTTTAATTATGATGGATATATACTAGTTTTACATAGGGGTACATGTGATATTTTGATAGAAGCATACAACATGTAATGATCAAATCAGAGTAATTGGGATACTCATCACCTCAATAATTTATCATTTCTTTTGTTAGGAACATTCCAGTTTCACTCTTTTAGTTATTTGGAAATAAGGAATTTCATTTCTTGCATACACATAGGAACCATGAATGACTGTGGTACCTACCCATGAAGCAGAGATTAGAAAAACTCTTTCTTGTTTGGGGAGGCTGCAAGGAAGCCTACTACAAAAGTTCATGGGGTTTGAATTAGAACTCCCTGCACAGAGTAGGTAAGCCAAACCAAGGAAATCACATTAAAAGTAGTCTATTGGCCAGGCACGGTGGCTCACGCCTGTAATCCCAGCACTTTGGGAGGCCGAGGCGGGTGGATCACGAGGTCAGGAGATTGAGACCATCCTGGCTAACACGGTGAAACCCTGTCTCTACTAAAAATACAAAAAACTAGCCAGGCGTGGTGTTGGGCACCTGTAGTCCTAGCTACTCGGGAGGCTGAGGCAGGAGAATGGCATGAACCCAGGAGGCAGAGCTTGCAGTGAGCCGAGATGGTGCCACTGCACTCCAGCCTGGGCGACAGAGCAAGACTCCGTCTCAAAAAAAAAAAGAAAAAAGAAAAGAAGTAGTCTTTATCTGGTAAAACACATAGTGCTCCAACAGAAGCAAACTAGAAACTGCCTGATAGGAACATCTCCATACCTGAATGTCCTGGAATGTCAACAGTAAACAACTCCAGTGAAGATGAGCTCCAGTGAAGATGAGCTCACAAACTTTCAGGCTTCCAGACCTCCAGCTATAAGGAGCATAACTGACCAAAGTCCCCAGATGCTGTGTTCTGATGTCCATCCCTGTATTTGTGGTGCAGTTAAAAACTTTCTTTATTTTTCTTTCTTTCTTTCTTTTTTTTTTTTTGAGGCGGAGTCTTGCTCTGTCGCCCAGGCTGGAGTGCAGTGGCGCGATCTCGGCTCACGGCAAGCTCCGCCTCCCGGGTTCACGCCATTCTCCTGCCTCAGCCTCCGGAGTAGCTGGGACTACAGGTGCACGCCACTACGCCCAGATAATTTTTTGTATTTTTAGTAGGGACGGGGTTTCACCCTGTTAGCCAGGATGGGTTAAAAACTTTCAAGCTTGCCATGGGCTGTTCCCAGCCAATGACTGAATGAGGCAGGGATACTGAGGCAGCCCCTTCCTGGGAGATGCAGGACTCCGTGGATAGCTGTTTTTAGCATCAGAATTCTCTGGAGGCTTTTCTGAACCTTCCTCGACTACGTGGCAGTTGGGGATGGTTCCACCCAGGCTTCCTTCCCTCTCTCCATCAGGCGATCAGGCGTATTCTTGCATAACGGTCTGACGGCTCTCCCAGCCTTTTCCAGCTCATTCCTCATTTTATCTCACAGACATTTCCCTTAATACAATCCTTGCATGTTTAATCCCATTTTGGCACTTGTTTTTCAGAGGAAACAGGCTGTAAGCTGGGAATTTGGGACTGGCTTTTCCACCAAACAGCAGGTGAAAAGGACACAGTCTTGGCTGGTGGGCGACTACAGATTGTCCCTGGCACAAATTGCTAAATGTTTCACCAGTGGTGGCCTGTGAAAATGTTCAGGTGGAGAGTAGTAGTGAGTAAGGTGCAGTGATCCAAGATATTAAAAAATATGTAGGGAATAATGCATACAGAGACAGTTGCATTAATGCCCCACAAAAGGATGTTGACAGACTAAGGAGTGGAGGCAGTTTATTGCTAAGTTTGTGAGCCAGAGAACCTCTGTGATCACCCTCAAAGTGGCCCAGATCCCCAGCAGTAGGATAGATGTCGCTGAGGGGCAGAATGAAGACTCAATTGTTAGAGTCACAGAGCTCCAGAGATGTTTGAATGCTCAACCAAAGCAGGTATATTATGCAAAGGTCAGGGACCTGGTGGAAAAACACAGAATACTGCAACATGGGATGGGGACATCTGGATGGCACCCTGAGGATGTTCATTCTTCAACCCCCTCAGATCCTCTGGGCTTGCAGAGGTGGCTCACCTTCCATAGTAAAGGCTAGCAGTTCCACAGTACTGGAAGATGCTATAGAAATCTCACCCCTGTAACAGGTGCCATCTTCAGGATCTGCCCCCACCTCCTCTCTTGCCTGCCAAGCCAATAACTAGGATCGAGGTCATGCTGGGCCTGGTAAGTTAAGAAAGAGACTCTATGCCTAAGGAATTGCAATAGTTTGCCAGCATTAATTGGCAGAAGCCAGGGGAATACTCCTAGGATTTGATTTTGAGGGTGCTTGATCAAGGAAGCTAAAATGTAAGACTAGAAAAGCAAGAATTCATTGACCTAAGGGTACTTTCTTGAGACCTGATATTTAACACCCTAGAAAAGTTGTTAGGTGATAGGGCAAACTCATTGCTGGGTGGCTCTTAGAAGGCTGGATAAAAAAATAGCCAACTCTCATGAAGTGGAAGTGCCTGAATTACCGTGGCAGATAGTAGATGAATAAAGGGACTGAAAAGGTGGACACACTGGAATGGATATGTTATGTGAGACCAGAAGACCCACCAGAGGAGGTTGATGTTCCATGACAGGGACCAGAGGGCAAACCATTCACTAGGGTTATAAGGAATATGCTGGTGAGAGGGGCACGAATACCACAGTGGTTTCCTGCTTTGTTGACATCCATGAGGATGATGGAGTTCTGGAAAGCCAGGAGGCTGACAGTTAAAAAAAAAATACAGGTAAGAGCAGAGGATCAGGAGACGGAGAACAACTGCTCCAATAAAAAGCCACAATCCTTTGTGCAGTTCCTGAACTTGAGCCAATTTTCAGATTTGTAACCCATCGACTGAAGAGGTGGCCTGGTACTAGGGGGAAAGACCCTTCAGCACTATGGCAAGAATATACTGAGATAATTCCCTCAGTCCTTCCCCAAGGGACTTATGATCGCTTACATGGATGAGGAAGAGGGGAACAACCACTCATGTTTGGGATTAATGGACACAGGGTCTGAGCTGACATCAGTACTTGGAGACCTAAAGTGTCATCATGGCACCCCTTGTTAGAATGAGAGCCTGTGGGGGTCATGTAATAAATAGAATCCTACGAACCCATTCAGAGGTGGTTGTTTTCCCAGTCCCTAAATGTACAATTGGAGTTGATGTATTTGGAAATTGTAGTAACCCCCACATAGGTTTCCTGGTCTGTAGAATACGAGCTATTAAAGTAGGCCAAATTGAAACTTTTCAAATTGTCCAACATCTTTCTCACTTCATTCAAGATAATAAATCCAAAATATCATATATTTTGGAGTGAGAGGATGGTGAAGATGAATGCCATCATTGAAGGTCTAAAGGATGCAGGGGTGGTGGTTCCTACTTTATCTCTATTTAATTCACCAATCTCGTTCCTTAGAAACTGAACAGATTCTGGCAATCCTCTAGACTGCCATAGACTTAATCAAGCATCAGCCCAAAGAGCAGTTGCTGTCCCAGATGTGGTATCATTCCTAGAGCATTTTAATAAGGCCTCAGGTTCATGGTATGCAGACACTGATTTGGTGAATATGTTCTTTTTCCTTCCCATTAGAAAAGACGATCAGAAACAATTTGCATTCATGTGGGAGGGACACCAATATTCATTTACAATTTTGTCTCAGGTCTATGTTTCTGCCACCCTCTGTGATGGTGTAGTCTGAAGGACTTAGGTGTCCTTAGGTGTTTCCTGGTATTCTTGTCCCATTATAACTGTGAACAAATGTGTAACAACTCCAAACAGTGAAGGGTATGATTCTTAGGGGCTCACACTCCTCAGGTATTAAGGCTTGGATCACATGACCAGGTAAACCACCAAGACCTGCTGAGATGACAGCTGAGAATGAGGGAAAGGTATTTAGAATGGTTTGGGGAGGAGGGAGAGAGGAAGACCAGTTGTGGCCTTGATCAAACACAGTGATGGGAATTGTCCATCCCATTAATCTCCCTCTTCTGTGTTTTTTTTCTGGAGAAGAAAGGCTCACAGGAATCACTAAAGAAGAGCTGCCTGAACCTTTGTGGACAAGCGGATCAATATGGCATAAGGGATGGACTATGGCATCCATGAGAATAAGCCTTACAGATCCTCTCCTGTAAGTAGTGTAACGGACCAAAGGCCCAAGCCACTGCACTCTGGCATCCATTGCCCTGTGTCTTAGTCCATTCAGGCTGCTATAACAATACCATAAACGGAGTGGTTTATAAACTACAATTCATTTCTTGTATTTCTAGAGCCTGGGAAGTTCAAGAGCAAGGCAATGGTCATTTTGGTGTCTGGTGAGAGAAGATAACTTCCTGGTTCATAACAGCTATCTTCTCTCTTTGTGTTCACGTGGTGGGAGAAAGAGAGAGGGAACTCTCTGGGGTCTCTGTTATGAAGGCACTAATCCCATTCATGAGAGTTTTGCTTTCATGATCTAGTCACCACCCAAAGACCCCACCTCCAAATACTATCCAATTGATTAGGGTTTAAAATCCGAAATTTGGTGGGACAGAAACATTCAGTCTGTGGTGCTGTTTATGCTGAGGTCTTGCTTCCTATGAGCTGCTTCCAACCAGTGACTGAGCAGGGCGGGAATGCTAAAGCAAGCCTGTTCCAGGTGCTCACCTCAGATCAAGATGCCCTGACAGTCTTGTCAGGAACCTTTTAGATTTCACTAGGTTCTAGACCCCTTCCACCCAACTTCTCTTCCTTCTATCCTTCACCTAGGGGTCAAATTTTCATCATGATCTGATGGTTCTTCCAGATTTTCTCATCTCCCTCCCCATAATTTTTTAGAGACATTCCTCTAACAAAATTCGTGCTTGTTTAATCCAATTTTGGTCCAAAATGTCAACAGTTTTGAGGTTAGGAAATCTTGGCTTAGAGAAATGATGACAGTGGACATTGGATATCAATATCGATCCCATTATTTTGTGATTTGCTAGAGACAGAGCTCTCTGGGATTGATCCAAATGTCAGATGTCACACCAAGAAAAATGATGTTTCTGAGAAGCATTCAGAATAAGACTAATAGTGTCTTATTTCCAAGGGTCAAAGTAACTTGCTCTGAGAATGCATGAACTTAATCCTTGCCTTTCCTTCCTTCCTTCCTTCCTCCCTCCCTCCCTCCCCCCCTCTCTCTCTCTTTCTCCCCCTTTCTCTCTCTCTCCCCCTTTCTCTCTCTCTCTCTCCTCCCCCTTTCTTTCTTTTTTGGCTCCATTGACTCTGTCTCAAGATTGTAATTAGTAACTGACAATGATTACACTATAGTTCCATCATGAAAACATAATTCTCATGCCAGGAGTTTATGATGACTTTTAGTTTGAAATTTCTCAAGGTTCAGTTTCAGATCAAGGGTGAATGTTCTTGGAAAGTTTGAACTTAATCAGAAACATTATTTTAGAATTATGATCTTAGAGTAATTTCTGGGTTTTTAGATTTGGAAATATATATGTGTATTTTTTACCAGTTGTCCACTCATTGCTCGGAGATTTGGGTTAATATATTTATCATTTAATAATAATTTTTTCCTCCTCTTCAGTTCTTACACATTTGCACAAATTTAGTTTCACTTCTACTGTCAGCACTGCACCCCAAATTAAAACTGAATTCACTCTAGCTTCAAGTTCTAACTGGGTCAGGTTTGCTAAGAATTAAGACCAGTTTTATCAACTCTTTTTATAAAATTGACTTGGGTTTCAAGAGCGTAATGAAACCAGAAGGTGGGGGAGTTTAGAATGTAGTCTGGTCTCAATTCGTCTGCTGTTTGAAAACCACGGTCTAGTTTCAACCCTACTAACCTTGGATAGTTGAATTAAAAAAAGAAAAAAAGTAACTGGCAAATCCCAGCAATCCATGGAATACAATAGCATCTTTTGAAGGACAATAAACTCAGAAGGGAAAGGAAACATGGAATTTTTCATGTGAGGTTTGCTAATAGAGTAAAATAATCGTATCAGAATTTAAATTAGTTTTTGTCTCTTCGGAGAGAGACCTTGGGCCTCCCTCTGATGCTCCTTAGATGCTTGGGCATCTAAGCAGACTTTATTTATGTCGTTTATCTCTATCTTGATCAATTTCTTTCATCTGTGTTCCTAATATCTCAGCTCCCATATCCGTCTCACCTCACTCTGGGCTCTGTTTCACCTCAGTCCTAATTGAAGTTATAAAGGTTTTACGTCTCAGTACTTCATTGAAAGAGCCTTAGCCCTAGTCATTATCTGAGACTTGGATTCAGTGAATTTCACATCGCTGAGCTCTCACATGGCTCCTGGTCTTGGAAATGGCCACTGGACTTCCTCCATAGTCAGGTAAGGCCCAGCTTTTCCCCGATCCCTTTTGCTTGGATCTGAGAGGACTGAGTTTCTGCTTTGGCTCTCTTGGCTGCCTTGCTCTGACCAGTTCTTTTCCCTGAGGCCAGAAGCCCTGACCTGAACTCTATCTTTCTATCCTGGGAGCTGAGGCTCACCCATCTGTGGGCCCACCTTCCCAAAGAAGACGTATCCGGCTGTCTGCCTGGTTTCCTCCTTGTGCTCTACATACCTGCCTGTATGCGTTATCTTTTCTTTAGGTTCTAGTGCAGTTATTTGAATTATGCCTGGTGAAAGTTTGTCATCACACCTGCTCTGATCCCCCAGGGGGGCCTGATAATCGGCTGCAGTCCTGCACAAGTGGTAGGTAAGGAGGAAATCTCCTTCCTCTCCATCTCTACTTGCCTTGTACGATTGTAAGGCAGGAACATGCCTTCTCCTCAATTCTCAAAATGTAACAGCTCATTTCTTTTTCTAGTGGTACACTGCCATAACTGAAAACGTTTCTGGTATTCAAAGACCTGTAGCACAATCTTTGCAATATCTTCAAAGGCAGCACTCATTTATTGTTTGAATGTGAATTTGATTTTTCCCTCAACAATTTTCTCATTAACTAAGGACAGTTGGTGACCAAACCAGGTGTTTTCCACTTTGTAGCAAAACCAAGACATGATCACAAAATAATATAACACACTGCATTTTTTCTCCCCTATAAAAGTGAGAATAATTCCAGGAGGTATCCCAGAGATGTTCTGAACAAGGAGAGCATCGCTGGAAAATTATAGCCTTCTAAACTGCCATATTTGAAGGGTTACAATCACTTGGACTTCAGTTTTATATTGACCTTCCTGTAAAGATGAAACAATTGACCTTTCATTACTGAGAGTTTCTTGAAGCTGTGATGAGCTGTGGTGAGCCAGCCATGCTTACATTTCCCTGGGATTCTCCTTGTTACTGGTGGAGATGTCTCCTTAAATATTATTCTATTGTATTAAACTTAGGTAAATAAAAAGGCTCCACGTGCTAAAGAAAGATGAGCCTCTTTTCCTTCTTTTGCCTCCTTCTGCCAGAGAAGAGGCTGGCATGGTCGGGAGCCTTGGACTATACTCCTATAGCTCAGACAGAAAAGTATCTTTAAGTAGGAATATTATTCTGACAGAGAGGAATCAGCCAGAGAATTATTCTAAAATTGCATAAGATTGGTCCCTCAATTTTCTGTCCATAGTATGCTCAAGGTCATGTCTAATTTATTACACTGAATGTGGAATTTCTGGGAATTATCTGATACCTGATTCTGACAGTTTTAACCCTTGACATCTGAAGTCCACCTTAAACTGAAGGTAATCTGCCTGACCTGCTTGGTGTATCTTGTATGATTTCTGTAAAGTTAGAAACTGAGGACATGCACTCAGAATATGCAAAGTCAGCAGTTGATGTGGAGCCAGGCTTAGCTCTCTGCCTTTGAAGGTCACAACCAATAAGAGATGAACCTTAAAGTTCTGATTCCCATATTCAAGGTCTCAATGAGTTTGGGCCCAGATAGCTCAGACTATATTAAACAAATTTAGGTCTTTCTAAAGTTTACCCCACTATGATGGATGTCTTTAATACCTTGGTTGTGGTTTCAAAAGCTTAAAAAAATTTTGCTCCACTAAAGTCTCACTCATATATAGGTCACATAATCCACTTATTTGCATGTCCGATAGACCATATCCAATAATGTAATTTATCTTTGGGGAAAAGAATGTGTTTCTTAATGTGTACAGTATCTTTTATAGCATTTCAGGAAAGTTAACACAAGAAGTGCTTTACGGTTATTGTGATGATGATGGAGTAAAAAAAGTGGAGAAGCCGATGGTATAATACATTGTGCTAGAGAAATTGCTTCTTTGGTGTATGTTCTAGAAACTAGAGTTCTCATATAGACTAATCTTGGATTTCAATCTGTGCATGAAATAGAAGAAGCTAAATCCATATCTTATCTCCTTTCAACTTCTCCAAAAACCGGAATGCCAAAGTTCTGATGACTTGACATATACTTAGTGTTATGTAAACATTAAAAGGACTTAATTTTTGTTGTTTGTAATATCTTTTTTTTCTAACCACAAAATAACACATATACATTCATAAAAATGGAAAATACAGATAGGTAAAATAAGAAAATAAAAATTTTATGTAAAAATTAGGTAAGCATCACTAAGATGTTACTATATATAATTCTGCATATATTTTTGCTTTAATTTTACAAAGCAGATCATACACTAAATAAGATTTTCTAATCTGATTTTAAAATTTATATATCATGAAGGGAAAATACACTTTTAATTAAAAATTGTTGAGAGTCGAAAGTAAGAGAACCTTCCTAATAGTGCCTCCTTATCTCTCAGATGAGAAAAACTCTGATGCAATTATATAACTAAAATAATTCACATTTAGGCAGCATCAGAGCCAGGCCTATAACTAAAACCTCTTAAATCTTGGGTAACTACTTTATGCATTTTACAGGTGTCCTTTCTTACTTTTCATATGCTATGACTAAATCCAGTGTGATTAATTGGGATTAGAGAGCATGAGAAATTCTTATCTTCCTCTTATGTCCTTTAGCTTGGCTAAATGTTTGCTGGAAAACAGTGGGTAGGATCGATTAACACAGAATTTATTGAAAATATTTTATCGAAATAATTTGTACATTTTGTGATGGGTTTTCAAACTTTAAAGCTTCAGATTGAGGTCTCTGCAGGAACAACAGGATTTGAGGCATTGAATCTTGGTAACATCTCAAACTGCTATAAATCTCTAAAAAGTTGTTATCTAACTTAGTGTCAACAGAAACATGATTAAATCTAAGTAAGAATTTCCTTTTAGGTTTGTGACTTCAAAAAACCATTTATGCTGAAGAAATTTGAGTTAAAGGCTCTAAAAAAGATTCAATGAGTCTTATCAATCGATCAATTTTATTTGCTAAATTTAGTACTAGAGTGACATTATCTGTACATTCTTTGTATAAAAACATCTAGCAGAGCATTTTTTTGGGGTTTTGTGATATCAAGAGGTTTTGGGAATTTTAGGAAAGTTCCACCCACAATAAAAACCAATGTTCTCTTATTGCTGATTAATTCTGTCAGATGGGTCAGAATTGATGCTTCTTTGAATACATGCAAATTATCCTTCATTTAAAGTTTCTGTTTTGTCTTTCTTCCTTTGTTTCATTTGTTTCTCATTTCTCTTACTCTTCTCATTTTCTTCTTTACTCCCATTCTCTTAAAATAAAAATCTTAAGGATTTCACTTATTTTTTTCAGTTTTTCTTTGCTACAGGAGATAGTGAAATCAGTGAGTATAATCAGCTTATATAAATGGCATTCACTTACATAGACATTTTATGATGTTAAACTAAAAAAAAGCCTGGTTATTTGGAGGGAGATTCAGATAATTTGGAAGTGATTTATTTTCTCAAATGGAAATAGTGATTACAGATGATGAGAAAAAGAATTGCATTTATTTGGCAACATGATCATAAACTTGCTTACTGAATTTATCCTATAAATCAGGATAATAAATTCCAGTGACAAACTTTTAATTTTTAAACATCATAACTTCCTTTAGCTCCTTTTTTTTTTGTGAGCTTAAAATTCCAAATAAACTTACTTGTTCTCATGCTCACAATTGTCTATCTTATCCAAAGGATGAAATGCAGGAGAAGCATTTGATGGAAGCTTCTTGACCTGCTTATATTTTAAGAGCACAGGAAACACACGTTTCTGGTGTTTTCTACTTGTCAGCATTTCTTAACCAATGGAACAGAAATGTCCAGAACTACAAAGTTCAAACTTTGCATGTGGCAAGAACTTTGTGTGATCAGACTGAATCTAAATAATGTTGAGAAATAACAAAAATATAAGCAATGGATTTCTAAGCAGACAATGTCATTGCCATGACATGGTCCTATTAGGTGCATACAGAAACTAAGCTCTATGTGTGTGCCAGATAAAAACCAAAGAGCTTCGGTTTTAATTACACTGCATTACTCTTATTACCCTCAACAGGTTCTGACATGACCATGTAAATACAATTGTTTAGTTTCTTCCTCATGGCTGAAGTGTTGGGCCAGAGATTTTCCTCTTAGAACATAATCTGTGAAATGGGTCTACTAAGGAAAGCTACTTAATGTAACCAGCTCCTTCTAAATCATATTCTCCTAAAGCACATTGGAATAATACAGTTCGTTGGGCCAAATTTTTCTAACATGGCTTCCCTCCATCTCATTTAGTTAGTCCACAGCTGAGTAACCTGTTAGAAAATTGTGCCCAAGAGAGGGCAGAGCCAGTTATCCCTATCTCAGATTCTGGCTGGTGATGGTTCAGTGTGATGTGAGATCAGAATTGCAGATAATGAGAAATAAACAGAATCTTTTTTCCTTGCCTCAGCTCATGAAGGATGTGTACACCAATTCATTCTTTTGACACTTGAAAAGAAGTGGAATGTGGCTTCAGATTTGGCCAGATTACATTCAGAGGAGAACAAAACATATGGCCAATAACACTGTAAGACCAATGGTGTGCTTTCTGAGATGGTGAATGCCTATAGAATCTGTCAATATGACCATATTTTTGTGTGTGTGTTGTAAAGTGCACATAATGTAAAATCTACTATTTTAACCATTTGAAAGTGTACAATTCAGTGGCATTTAGTATATTCACAACATCATGTAACAGTTACCACTATGCTGCTCCAGAGTGTTTTCATTACCCAAAAAGGAAATCTCATATCATCAAGCAGTCATTCCCCATTCTCCCCTCTCACATTCCCTAGCAATCAATAATCTGCTTTCTGGCTCTACAGACTTGCTTATTCTGGATATTTCATACAAGTGGAATCGTACAATACGTGTCCTTTTGTGTCTGGCTTATTTCACTCAGCATAATGTTTTCAAAGGTTACCCATGTTGTAGCATGCACCTTCATTCCTTTTTATGGCTGAATAATATTCCGTGGTGTAGATGGAGCACATTTTGTTTATCCACTCATCAGTTGATGGACGCTTGGGATGTTTCCACTTTGGCTATTGTGATTAATGCTGCTGTGAGACCATATGTATATGTTTTTTTACTTAAATGATTTACTGATTTGTGTTTGTGGGTACCCAAGACCTAGCAGGAAGTTTGGTGGGGCTGGGTTTGAAGTTGCAAACTGGGCAGAAAACTACAGCCAGAAGCCATGCCAGTTCAAGAGGTTCTGGGGAAGATGGTGAATGACAGTAAAGGCAGTGAGAAGAAAATCACATTAGAATCAAGGGCCCTTGGGCTGTCATCGTGGTTCCACCACCAGCAGGCTGTGTGGGTGATTTGGGTAAATCATTTCACCTTCCTGGGCCTTCATATTCTCTCTTTAAAATGAGACAGCAGAACTCACTAACATCTCTTCTAGCTCTGGGAGTCAATGCCTGCCACAGGCTGTGCAAACACCCTGTATTTCTTGTCACCTAACACACCCTTTTCCAGCATCACAGCTGCTATCACTCACACTGTAAACAGTAAAGGTATTCTTTTTCTATATTTTCTGTGCTCAAGGTTTGGGCATAACCATTTCCTCTGAACTGGAAGTATGAAGAGGGTCAGGGCCTGGCATCATTGAAACGTGGCAGTTGCAGCAGGGCCCAAAATAACACAGCTCAAAATATGAAAGCAGTGTCTCTGTAACCAAGAAACTGAAATAAGTGCTTGAGGCTGAGATTATATCAGCCACAAATATCATGCAAGAAATGGGTTCCATCAAATGTTTGGCACTTCCAATGTTACTCTTTATAGATAGCTAGCAAGTTTTGGGGTGTAGGTGGGTGGTTCATTCAGCATTAAAGATGATTTGTAGTCCAAGTCCAAGATTTCCTTCTCCTTGCATTAAGACAAGAAAATATTAGTGATTTGTGAAGTTTCTTCTTTTGTAAAATAGAAATGGTACTGGGTAATCTCAGCTTGTTCTAAATAGAAATCAGGTACACTCCTGAATGTACCATTCAGGTGGGGTACGTTGCGGGGAGGGTGTCGTGGGTCAAATATGGGACTATTTACCCTTCCCTTTCTGTTTATTTCTCCTTGACAATGAAAGAATAAGATCTGAATATGTGACCCTGGGCAAGTCAATTACCTTCTCAATATCAGTTTCCTGATCTGTAAAATAAGTTTACCTATTTTGAAAGCATCTATTTTTGGCTTTTGATAAAGCCACTTACCTAAATTTATTTATGGCTGGCTGTTACAACAGGGCTGAGGGATTAAGAAAAAAGACAAAATCCAACTTTAATTTTACTTTTAGGAGTGAGAATCTAAGGACATTGACAGAAAATCAGAGATGATAATGTCTAAAATTCGAAATATAATAACAGAACATTATCCATAAGTGGAGATAAGATATTCAAAAGATGTAATCATACAAAGTAAGGAGCTTAGGCAATAGAACACAGATTCCCTGTACAAATTGTTTTGTCACCACGGTTAACTTATTATTATTATTATTATGGTTATTATTATTTGAGACAGTCTTGCTCTGTTGCCCTGGCTGGAGTGCAGTGGTGTGAGCTCAGCTCACTGCAACCTCTGCCTCCCGAGTTCAAGTGATTCTCATGCCTCAGCCTCCCGAGTAGCTAGGACTACAGGCACGCACCACCATACCCAGCTAATTTTTGTATTTTTAGTAGTGATGAGGTTTCACCATGTTGGTCAGGCTGCTCTCGAACTCCCAACCTCAAGTGATCTGCCTGCCTCAGCCTCCCAAAGTGCTGAGATTACAGGCATGAGCCACCATGCCAGGCTGACTAATTATTTATTCATTCAAAAATATTTGTTTTCATCTCTATAGAATTAAATCGGTGACAGGCAAAGATTACCCTTCAAATGAAGCAGGCTCTGCATTTCATTGTCATCCAAATCAGCAAATACAACTTTGCTTCCCTGACAACCCTGTTCACAATGTAAACTGAAAAGCCAGCAGGAACCTACTCTGTTTCCCCACTAAAGGACTGACAAAGTCCACAGCTCAGAAGCATTCATTTTTTACCTGATTTTATGAAATGGATTATAGTTTCCTAGGGACTGAAAATTAATCTACCACATTTATTTAAGTGGGTTCTTGCCCAGCCCATATTTTCACCCTTTAATGGTAATGAAGCTAAAATTTTTTTCCAGTCACTTTGCATATCATTTCCTTTCTCTTTAATTCTCTTTCGAAGTGAGATGATTGATAGATTCTTCTTCAGCAGTCACTTACTTTGGTAGATGATTTTCTTTTTCCTTTGAAGTCGATTTTGAAAGGAGCTCTGTGTGATGAGCTAATTAGCACAAACACACAGAGTATATAACCTTAATTAGGCATGATTATAGGCTCAACGTAATGGGATGTCCTGAAACTGCACACTATGCAAATATTAGACTTTTCATTCTTCCCGTTACATCCGAAACCATGAAGCAAAGGATGTTTTGCAGTAGGTACCACAGTCAATGCCAGGTGCAAATCTTTCAATAAAAGGTTGATTTTTTTTTTTTTTTGGTGTACTAGTTGGGTAAAGGATAATTGGAGGAGGTTTAGGGAAAAAAAGCTTCAAAAATCTGAAAAGTTGAATTAAGTTCAGAATGAGCTATACATACTGAGGAATTTTACAATTAAGTAAACAACCCAGTTACTCTTCAAACTCTACCTCTTTTGGAATTCTGAAGATACTTTGCCATAGGCACCACTGTGAATTATGCAAATCTTGAGAGATCTTTCAAACCCAGTAACCACTAAGAGTACTACAAAACCAATCTGGGGTTTACTCAAGCTATTAGGATATAAGAAGATAGTGAGTATAAATGAAATCACAGTGAATCCCCAAGTCCTAATTTTAGCCGATTATTTTCATTTCCTTTACCACCAACCCCCCCACCTTTTTTTCTTTAATAACTGGAGTGGTAAAAATAATTAGCAAATTGACTTTCCCCTTCCTAACCTGAATTGAAAATATCCAAGGATGTGGTACCCTTAGACATTTGAATATTCGGCCACTGAATAATTGAGAGCTTATAATACATAATTCTTGGATTATGTGTAGAGTTGTGAGTTTTTAGACTCAATCAGGTAAAAAATAATAAACTGTTTGGTTCCAGACACTCATAGAAATACTGACAGGGCAGAAATTCAATATGTGAGTATTAGAATAATTAGTATCTGATTTTAATCTAAAGTACCATCTATTCAGTAGAAATGATAATGAAAGAGCATTTATATAACAGCTGACATTTAAAATCCGTAGCTTTCTCTGTGTTTAATATGTAAACTAATTTTTCCTGAAAACATAGTATGTGATAGGCACAGTGTTCAATAAATTATTGGTATAGGCTCATTGAATCATCACAATAATGATATAAGATAATCCCTGTAAATTACCCATATTTCACGGATGAGGAAGCTGAGGATCAGAGAAGTTAAAAAATGTCATCCAAGATCACATATCCAGAAGCTGCAGAGCCAGGACTTGAACTCATGTCTGTCTGACTCCAGCCATGCTTTTAATCACTCTGCTGGGCTCATTAGTACCTATCAGGCCTATGATTGTGTCCTTAGTGATTAGCACTTTCCCCAGAGCTGGAAATGAGATGCGAGAGAAATAAAAACGTTTGAGATCTAAACTGAAATGCAGAAATTCTCTATTATCTACTAGGTACAAAAGAGGCGTTGACTAGGTGCTTTGTGTGTGTTGAGGATGTAAGTGCTGTGGAAATAGAATTTGGAGGAAGACAGACAGAATTACACATGATTGACTGTAACAAATACAAACCTATATGATACCACATGTTATTACTGTACATAAGATAACTGGGGAAAAATAAGTACTGAATGAGAAGACGAAGATTTCAATCCAGTTTTTGCCACATACCAAATGTAGCACTAGATCAATGAGGGTCTCAACAGGAAACAGGGGGTTAGGATAAAAGATTCAATGAAAGAACTACTTTGAGAAATATTAAGAAGGGTTAGGGGTGGAGGTTGGTAATGCACCCAGACACTAGCAACAGTGGAAGCTGATAGCACCCCTAGGATGGAAAGGACCAGGGGAGGTAAGAGTAAGAATGGGCATCATAGAACAGGGGCCACCAAACAAGAGCTATACTTGTGGAGAGGTACTGTTACTACCAGATACATGGCCCCGAATCTGGGAGAGGGCAGGGAAGAAAGACCTGGACTTCCACCTTGTGCTTTCTGATGTGCTGGGAACTTCCAATGCTAAGCCCTCAGAAGCCACCCTGACAGGGAACTAAGGAGACATTTTCTACAGGGGTCTGTGCCAGGTGGAGCTTGGATCTGAGGAAAAGGGATGGAGAATCACCTTCAGCAAGTCACTTTTCCTCTCTAAATTTCAATTTGCTCATCTCTCGTTTATTGCCTACCATATTATCAATAATATAAATAGTTGGCCTTATAATTTTTACTTCCAATTTTTTTGAAAAACCTCAAATTTACAAAGAATTTGTAAGGATAGTACCATGAATACACACATATTCTTCACCTAGATTCACCAATTGTTAACATTCCATCACTATTGTTTAATTCTTTTTATCTTTCTCTGCTAACACAGACACATATTTTTGCTGAACCATCTGAGAGTACTTGCTGACATTCTGACACTTAAACCTCGAATACCTAAGTATTATCTATAAACAAGGATGGTTCTCTATGTAACCCCAGTACAATGATCACATTCAGGAAATTTAACATTAAGGCAATGCTATTATGAAATATAGGCTATACTCAAATTTCCCCCAGTTTCTCAGTAATGTGCTTTGTATTATTTTTTTCAATCAAGAATAACACATTAAATTCTGTCATCATGTTTCTATTTTCTCCTTTAATCTAGAATGGTTTTCCAGGCTTTTCCCTTTTTAATCTTTTGTGATATTAACATTTTTGAAGAATCTAGGCCAGTTATTTTGCAGAATATGGATTTGTCTGATTATTTCTTCATGCTTAGATTCAGTTAAAACAATTTTGGCAATAACTACACAAAGTCGTTGTGTCCTTCTCAGTGTATTGTATCTGGAGGTACCCTATGTCAGAACACTCCATCACAGTAATCTTCAGTTGGAATCACTTGGTTAAAGCAGTATCTGCTAGATTTATCAATTATCTTTTCCCTATTATAATTATCAAGTAATCTGTGGGGTGATGTATGTGAATATATCTTTTCTCACCAAGATTCTTTTACCCAGCAGTTTTTTTACAACCATTTGAATTTTCTTGCTATGACAGAATTAGTTTCATAAGAGCATAATTAAACAATCTGGTAAGACGTCTTTGAAAGTTCTAATTACAACCCTCATCTCTTCTTATGTTAAACTGTCTTCATTCATTTACCTACTCATTTAACAAATGTTTAAAGAATGCTCGTTTTGTGGCTTGGCCTGTGACATTTTCATCAGTGGCTTCATAGTTGCCTAAACTAATGTCCCTTCCTGTGCTCCAGAATCCTATTGGCAACTGTTTTCCATGGATGCCATTAACTCAACATACCCAAATGAAAGCTGTCATTTCACTTTCTCACCTGCTCTTCCTGTTATTTATTCCAGTAAATTGCACCTCTGTCTTCTCAGTGGCCCTATAATAAGAAAGGACTATTTATTGAGTGGCTATCTGTTCCAATAGGCTTTTTATACATGTTACATGCATTATCTCATTAATCCTTTCAATAATCTTGAGAAGTAGCTGCCATTATCTGGAGGACATTGGGCTTTGAGCCCCAGGTCAACAGTAAGCAAGTTCTCATGCTAGGATACAAATCCAGTTATCTTGGGCTTCAAAATCTTTGCTTTAGCATAGTGACAAAGAGTATCACTGGCTTCAAATCCTGGCTCTGCCACTTCCTACGGGTGATTGGATAAGTCACCTTAACTTTCAATGCCTTGGTTTCCTTCTTTATAAAATGGGAAAAATGATAACTCTTGTCTTGTAGGGTTGTTATGAGACTTGAAAGAAACAAAACTTGCTGGGCGTGGTGGCTCATGCCTGTAATCCCAGCGCTTTGGGAGGCCGTGGTGGGTAGATCACCTGAGGTCAGGAATTTGAGACTAGCCTGGTCAACATGGCGAAACCCCACCTCTACTAAAATAATACAAAAAATTAGCTGGGCGTGGTGATGGGTGCCTGCAATCCCAGGTACTTGGGAGGCTGAGGCAGGAGAATCGCTTGAACCCGGGAGGCAGATGTTGCAGTGAGCCGAGATCGCGCCACTGCACTCCAACCTGGGCAACAAGAGTGAAACTCTGTCTCAAAAAAATAAAAAAGAAAAGAAAGAAAACTTGACATTTGAATAATTTCTGCAGCACCACAGTACTTCTCAAACCATAATTCTGGTGTCATTCATTCTAAACTTCTCCCTCCACTCACTGATTGTGGACTAGTCCCATAGGGACCTCATCTTCACAGCTGTCATTACCTTAGTTTAGACCAGGGCTTGGCAAACCATGGCCCACAGGCCAAATCCAAACTTCACCTATTTTCGTAAATAAAGTTTTATTGGAATGCACACACACCCATTTGTTTACATATAATATATGGCTTCTTTCATTCTAAAATGACAGAGTTGAGTAGTGGCAACAGAGACCACACCATTTGCAAATCATAACATATTTACTATTTTGCCCCCTTCAGAAAGCTTTCCAAATCCTAGTGCCTGGCGTATTCCAATAGTCTTCTTCCCAGTTTTCGTGGTTACATTTCTCCCTGAACCCATCCTCCCCATCCCTAAAATTTACCCCAAATGTGAACTCAGTCATACCAATTTGCTCCTTATGTTTCATCGGCCCTTGCTGCTAAGAGCATCCGCTTGCACCTTCCACTCATCCCGAGACAAGCTTTGTCCTGTGACCATAATGAACTCTTCATGCCATCTCCAGCTTTAGGCCATTTTGTTCTTCTTGTCTGAATATCCACCCTTTTCCCTGTTCTCAATAATAAGTTCAGGCTTTTCTTCTTCTGAGAAGCCCTTTCTGACTTCCACAGGCTGAACCACTGGCTTCTGCTCCTCTACATAGTACTTCAATTCCAGCATTGATCTCACTCTATCATGATCATGGGTTTAGCTGTCTGTCCCTGCCACTGCTGTGTGTTCCTCTTGAGGGCCAGAACATTTGTTTTTCACTTTTTAAAGAACCTCTGGTGCCCAGTCTGGCATTAGGAAGTGCCCATTAGGTTGCTATTGCTTGTCGGCACTTGAGCTGGGGCTTGAAGGTTTCTATAATGTGTAGCAGCGTATAGAAAACAGGCAGGTCAGAAGAGACTTCTGTGCAGCACACCAACATGGCACATGTATACATATGTAACAAATCTGCACGTTGTGCACATGTACCCTAAAACTTAAAGTATAATAATAATAAAATTAAAAAAAAAAAAGAAGAGGCTTCCTTGAGGAGGTGACAGCTGAGCTAAGTCCTGGAGGATGAGAAGGAGTATAAAATAAGATAATAGGAGAAAAAAAGCAGTAGGAACAGCATGGGTAAAGGTGATGAGGCCTGAAAGAGGCATGTGGAAGGAAAGACAAATGCAGGAAGGGGGAATGGGAGGGAATGCTGGGGCACAGGCCAAAGAGGGAGGCATTTGGTGAGTATACTGCAGAGTCTCCTCTGCTGTGCTGAGGTGTGGACAATGGGAAACCATGGATGGACTGGAGTAGGCAAATGCCATATTCCCTGTTGCAGCTGTCTGTTTGCATGTCAGCCTTCTAGAAGCCCCTTAAGGTATCAACTATGTTTTTGTTTTGTCATCATTCAATCCTAAGTGCACACAATTCCTGGCATATTACAGGTTCCCCATAAATGTTTCTTTCTTTATTAAAATGTATGAAAACTCTCCAGATTTAAGGAAGGTCCTCAATGTTTCAAATTCTTTTTGTTAGATCATTGGTCCTGTCTACAGCTGTCACAAATTTAAGGACTCTGGTTATATTTAATCTTCATTTTGAATTTTCTGCTTGAAAAATTTGTGTTAGAAAAAAAGTCTATCCTTTTATGGAAGCCTCTAATCTCTTGAATCATTTGGGTTGGCTTTTCTTTGGACCTTCTTCAACTCTGTTTTGTCTCTGTTGAGTTAAGGCTTTTAAGACCATCTGAATTCTTTCCTTCTGCAAAACCAGAGGGAGCTTTTTTTCTGCCTATTTTCAGTTTATTTCTTGTGATTTTGGTTTTTTTCTCTTAACCAAATGCTAAATGGAGTCAAGAGAAATAAACTTATTTGTAAAACTGTCAAGGGACCATTAGAAGGATGGTGCTTCACAGATAGAATACAGTTTCTATTAATGATGCCTAGACAAATCCTGCCATTAGCCCAAGGGCTCAGAAAGCTAGCAGCCTAGTAGTTTTGGAGATGTCAATGAAATGAATTGGACTGGATGGTTATGGATGCCCAGAAGATTGAATAAAATTGGGATTTAGGAGGACCCTTGTACTCTAGGAAATTCTCCAAGTCTCCACTTAGTTATCCAGATCCTCAAAGTGAACATGAAGCTTCAGTTTCAAGTTGAATACATTTTCCATCCATGGATTGGCTTGTTTTGTTCAGTTGAGTGCTTGAGTTTGTCTTTTCGACGTAACAGCTAAACCCACGGCTTCCTTTCTTGTAAAACCAAAACAAAAAGGCTTTCTATTCAAGTGCCTTCTGTGTGTGCACATGTGTAATACATATCTGGGATCAAAGCTATCTATATAAAGTCCTTGATTCTGTGTGGGTTCAAACACATTTCAAAGCTTCAGGATCCTGAAAGGTTTCGCTCTACTTCCTGAAGACCTGAACACCGCTCCCATAAAGCCATGGCTTGCCTTGGATTTCAGCGGCACAAGGCTCAGCTGAACCTGGCTACCAGGACCTGGCCCTGCACTCTACTGTTTTTTCTTCTCTTCATCCCTGTCTTCTGCAAAGGTGAGTGAGACTTTTGGAGCATGAAGATGGAGGAGGTGTTTCTCCCACCTGGGTTTCATTTCTTTCAGCAGTCAAGGGCGGTGATTTATAGCAAAGCCAGAAGTTAAACGTAAAACTCCAATCTGGCTTGGCTGGCTCTGTATTCCAGGGCCAGCAGGGAACAGTTGGGCGGCAGCAAATAAGGCAAAGAGATAGCTCAGAACCGAGTGCCAGGTATTTAGTAGGGGCTTCATGAATGCATGTGAGTTGGTTTAGTAGAGAGACACAGGCAATTTCAGACCCTTCTCTGAGACTGGAAGTGATTTAAGAGGGAAAGGATATCCATAGTCCTGAATACGTTTGAGCTGGGTTTCGGGATGAGCTCTCAAGTTCCTTTAAAACAAAATTGACATAAGCAAATCCTGGAAAGAGTTTCTTTGCTATACAATTCAAGGTTTTAAGGTCCTCGGATTCATATACTTTATAAATGAATTAGCCAGCTTGTTTAAAATGTAGGGAAATTGTGGGAAGAATGCCTTCTTTACTTAATTCAAGGTTTTAAGGTTCTCTTAATCAATTCTACAAGTTAATTAGCCAATTATTTAAAAATAAAAGTTTGAAATTGCCCAAAGAAAAAAGACAAGGAAAAGGAAAGAAAGAAAGCCACCAGTCTGTTTGGCATACAATACTTAATTGTTGCCTGACCTACATGTGGGTTTCAGATGCAGATCCTCAGTTTTCAGCTCTTCAGAGACTGACACCACGTTTGTTATACGGCTTAAAATGATGAGTATTTCCATTGAATCTCAACCTTATCTCTCTCTAGAACTTCTTGGTTAAGAAACCATGTAGTTTGTTTGAAGTAGGTACTCAAAAGATATTTGATGATTTAATTTTTACTGGAGAAGAAATATTCACATATATTTTCTTATTTTTACATGTTTTAAATATGTAAAGATTAAATAAACACTCTTAGAAGTATTTAAATTTCCTAAAGTAAATTTATCTCAACCAGTAACCAGGACCCTCCCATGACAGATACTGGAAAGTTGAGTGTGACCACATTTAGTGGTGATAAGTGTGAGCTTGCTTGGGGAGAGGGCAGGACATTTAGGATTTCTTAAGCTTAGAGTCAATACAATAAAGATTATTGAGTGCTCACTTGGGCGGGATATAATCACTGCTCACAGGACTTCATGAACCACAAGTAAAAGAGTGGGGAGATATGATTAGCTCACAAATAACTTTAATACAGAGCAGAAAGTAATGAAGTACTGTGATGGAGTTATCACAGTGCTAAGGATGCTCAGAGGGCATCTCTGATAGGCAGAGGCGAGGGTTAGGGAAGGAAACTATAGTCTAGCTAGCTAGGGCTGCTGGAATAGACATGACAATGGCTGCTGCCAAACTGTTTTCTCTTCTGAGGACAGATGTCCAGTACAGGTGGCTTGGTGGAAGGGACTAGTGTCTCTAATATGGGGTGATTTATAAGCAGGAAAATGTGTCCTAGAAATTCAGACTGGAGTGATAGATTGAAATTGGATCATGGGGGACTCATTGAATGTTATTTATTGTATTTGTTTTTGCAATCAGTGTTAGTAAAGTGTCAAAGGGATTGAGCAGATGAGTGACATCATGCAACACAAGTTTTGATTTTCACTTGTCAGATTGACTGGAGAGGGGCCTGGTTAGTTACAGGAAGGTAATTTGGCATGCAGCCACTATTTTTGAGTTGATGCAAGCCTCTCTGTATGGAGAGCTGGTCTCCTTCATCCTGTGGGAAAAGAGAGAACAAAGGAGCATGGGAGTGTTCAAGGGAAGGAGAAATAAAGGGCAGAGAGGCGGTGGTGGTGTCAGGGGAAGCCCACAGGAGTTAACAGCAGGGTTGCCTCAACCTAGAGAGGAAACGACCCGGTGCCCTCGGCTCTGTGGCTTCCTTCATCTAACAACATCTTCCACTCTACAACAATGCCAGGGAAGGCGGAGGCTGGTACAGTGCATCAAGACACAGCTACTCCTGGGTGATAGAGGTTCAGGGCCAGCTCAGTAAGTAGGCAGAGGTTTTTGACATATACTTGGAGAGATAAAGCAAGATTCTGTACCTCAACCTTCAGAATTTCCCCTACCACTCATTATAGTTCTGGAGCTGTATAGCTCCTTTCATTCTATCATAACCTTAGAATACCAGAGAACATATCATCTCATCTAATTATCTCTTACTATGTGTGAAAAAAATGAAGGACATGGGGGAAGTGTGACTTGCCCCAAATCACATATTTCATGGTAGAGCCAGGTCTTCTGTTTGTCATATCAGTGTTCTTCCTACCACAACCATCTTGAAGAATCTATTTCTCAGTAAGAAAACATCTTTATGGAGAGTAGCTGGAAAACAGTTGAGAGATGGAGGGGAGGCTGGGGGTGTGGAGAGGGGAAGGGGTAAGTGATAGATTTGTTGAAGGGGGAGAGAAGGCCGTGGGGATGAAGCTAGAAGGCAGAAGGGCTTGCCTGGGCTTGGCCACGAAGGAGCATGAGTTCACCGAGTTCCCTTTGGCTTTTCCATGCTAGCAATGCACGTGGCCCAGCCTGCTGTGGTGCTGGCCAGCAGCCGAGGCATCGCCAGCTTTGTGTGTGAGTATGCATCTCCAGGCAAAGCCACTGAGGTCCGGGTGACAGTGCTTCGGCAGGCCGACAGCCAGGAGACTGAAGTCTGTGCAGCAACCTACATGATGGGGAATGAGTTGACCTTCCTAGATGATTCCATCTGCACGGGCACCTCCAGTGGAAATCAAGTGAACCTCACTATCCAAGGACTGAGGGCCATGGACACGGGACTCTACATCTGCAAGGTGGAGCTCATGTACCCACCGCCATACTACATGGGCATAGGCAACGGAACCCAGATTTATGTAATTGGTGAGCAAAGCCATTTCACTGAGTTGACACCTGTTGCATTGCGGTCTTCTATGTGCAAAAACAGTTTTGTTCCTTAATTTCAGGAGGTTTACTTTTAGGACTGTGGATATTCTCTTTAAGAGTTCTCTACCACATGGTAGCCTTGCTTATTATGGGTGGCAACCTTAATAGCATTCTGACTATAAAATAAAATGATTTGGGGAAGTTGAGGCTCTCGCTCTGGAGTGCTAACCATCATGACGTTTGATCGGTGCTTTTGATATGATATGATGCTCCTGGGGAAGTAGTCCCAAATAGCCAAACCTATTGGTGGGCTACCCATGCAATTTAGGGGTGGACCTCAAGGCCTGGAAGCTCTAATGTCCTTTTTTCACCAGTGTTGGGGAGTAGAGCCCTAGAGTTTAAAACTATCTCAGGGAGGCTCTGCTTTGTTTTCTGTTGCAGATCCAGAACCGTGCCCAGATTCTGACTTCCTCCTCTGGATCCTTGCAGCAGTTAGTTCGGGGTTGTTTTTTTATAGCTTTCTCCTCACAGCTGTTTCTTTGAGCAAAATGGTGAGTGTGGTGTTGATGTTGCACCATGTCTGATGGGGATACCTTTAGTGGTATCAACTGACCAAAAGATGATGTTGAGTTTAGTGTTCTTGAGATGAGATGAGGCACTAAATGAAGAGGAAGAAGGACAGTGGTAAAGAACGCACTAGAACCGTAGGCATTGGCATTTGAGGTTTCAGAATGACTAATATTTTAGATGAATTTGTTTGACATTGAATGTTCATGTACTTCTGAGCAGGGTTTCAATTTGAGTAACCGTTGCAATAACATGGGGCAGCTGTTTTGCTCTTTGTCTTCGTGACAATTGTACTTAAGCTAACAGCCCTGAAACACGAGATTAGGCTGGGCAATTAGGCTGCTAGAGAGGACCACCTGGATGGTCTTTATTCTCCTTCTCCATGTCCCTCTCCATCCCCTGGAAGTCACCTCTTGGTGCCACTCTGGTGCCTTCCTTGTCGAAGCTATAGCTGCTCACATAACACCTATCCCTGTTATCCAGTTTGCTTGACTGGGACGTTTTGCCTTCCCCTTCAGCCAGGAAATGAAAGTCCCAGTTTTTATTTATCACAGGTGTTGGTGTTGGTGGTAGAAGAGGTAGAAGTATGGAATCAGGCCTCCTATCAGGATTTCTTTTTGACAGTCCCTCTCGGACACCTCTGCCTAAGGCTGGCTTTGCCATTACAAACTCACCCTTCTCCCTCTCTCCCTTCTTCTCTTCCTCTTCCTTCTTCTTGCTCTTTCTCTCTCTCTCTTTCTCACTCTCTGTCTCTTATACACATACACAAAGATATATTCTATTCCAACATCCTCTACCCAACCTGACAGAGATGTCCTTTGCTGTAGGTTCAGCAGTGGGGATGAGAAATACAGCTCTCAAACAGGATAACTAAAGCTTATTACCTTATCAAGCTTGTTCCCTTGCAGACAAGATCGATCAATTATCATAGGCTTTCTGGGTGTTCTTTGTGAAGCTTTCTCAAAGTCTCTTTCTCCTATCTTCCATTCAAGGCAAATGATTGCCATTTAACATCAAAATCACAGTTATTTATCTAAAATAAATTTTAATAGCTGAATCAAGAAAATCTCCTGAGGTTTATAATTCTGTATGCTGTGAACATTCATTTTTAACCAGGTAGGGACCCAATATGTGTTGAGTTCTATTATGGTTAGAAGTGGCTTCTGTATTCCTCAGTAGTAATTACTGTTTCTTTTTGTGTTTGACAGCTAAAGAAAAGAAGCCCTCTTACAACAGGGGTCTATGTGAAAATGCCCCCAACAGAGCCAGAATGTGAAAAGCAATTTCAGCCTTATTTTATTCCCATCAATTGAGAAGCCATTATGAAGAAGAGAGTCCATATTTCAATTTCCAAGAGCTGAGACAATTCTAACTTTTTTGCTATCCAGCTATTTTTATTTGTTTGCGCATTTGGGGGGAATTCATCTCTCTTTAATATAAAGTTGGATGCAGAACCCAAATTACGTGTACTACAATTTAAAGCAAAGGAGCAGAAAGACAGAGTTGGGATGTTTCTGTCACATCAGCTCCACTTTCAGTGAAAGCATCACTTGGGATTAATATGGGGATACAGCATTATGATGTGGGTCAAGGAATTAAGTTAGGGAATGGCACAGCCCAAAGAAAGAAAAGGCAGGGAGCGAGGGAGAAGACTATATTGTACACACCTTATATTTACGTATGAGATGTTTATAGCCAAAATGATCTTTTCAAGTTAAATTTTATGCCTTTTATTTCTTAAACAAATGTATGATTACATCAAGGCTTCAAAAATACTCACATGGCTATGTTTTAGCCAGTGATGCTAAAGGTTGTATTGCATATATATATATATAGATATATATTTTTTAATTTGATAGTATTGTGCATAGAGCCACATATGTTTTTGTATATTTGTTAATGGTTTGAATATAAACACTATATGGCAGTGTCTTTCCACCATGGGTCTCAGGGAAGTTTTGTGGAGGAGCTCAGGACACTAATATACCAGGTAGAACACAAGGTCATTTGCTAACTGGCTTGGAAACTGGATGAGGTCATAGTAGTGCTTGATTGCGCGGAATTGTGCTGAGTTGGTGTTGACATGTGCTTTGGGGCTTTTACACCGGTTCCTTTCAATGGGTTGCAAGGAAGCCACAGCTGGTGGCATCTGAGTTGACTTGACAGAACACTGTCTTGAAGACAATGGCTTACTTCAGGAGACCCATAGGTATGACCTTCTAGGAAACTCCAGTTTGACGGGCCCAATTCTTATGAACATGTAGTTAATGCCATGGACAGAAGGCAGCAGGTGGCAGAATGGGGTGCATGAAGGTTTCTGAAAATTAACACTGCTTGTGTTTTTAACTCAATATTTTCCATGAAAATGCAACAACATGTATAATATTTTTAATTAAATAAAAATCTGTGGTGGTCGTTTTCCAGAGTTGTCTTTATCATCTTTGCATTTGAGTATTGTGTTTAAATTTTTGATTGATTCATTCAGTATCTGGTGGAGTCTCCAATATTAGAAATACTGGAAACAAATTGAAAAACCACAAAAGGACAAATAATGCTTCATGAGTCAGCTTTGCACCAGCCCATTACCTGCAAGTCATTTTTGGAAGGTATCCATCCTCTTTCCTTTTGATTTCTTCACCACTATTTGGGATATAACATGGGTTAACACAGACATAGCAGTCTTTTATACATCAATTGGCATGCTGTTTAACACAGGTTCTTCACTGCCCCTTTCTTACTGCCTGCTTTCTCAGCTCAACTCTCACAGGCATTACAGTTGTCATGGCAACTCCAATGTTGGCAACTACGTCCCTTGCAGCCATTTTGATCTGCCTTCCTGACAAACAGAGCTTTTCCTTGTGGCTTCCAAATGAACTATTTTGCAAATATGGGGAAAACACACACCTGTGGTCCTACGTTGCTATCAGCTGGCACACCTAGGCCTGGCACACGAAGCCCTCTGTGATTCTTGCTCAACCAATGTATAGTCTCAGCACGTTTGGTTTCCACTTAAGGTTTCCTATTTTTGACCTCCACATCCTGTTATTGTCTTTTGCAATGATTCTCAGTGTGGTCAGGGACCACCTGTAACCGAATCCACTGGGTCACTTACTAAAAACACCAATTCACACTTATTCCCAGATGCGTTGAATCAGAATCTTTGAGTGGTGGGGCCAGGAGTTTGTATTTCCAAAAATCTTCCCAGTGCTGCTTATATCCATCAAGTTTTGAGAATCACTGCTTAGGCAACTCTGTGTCTCTTCCTCTGTCTCTCCCCCTTGCTCATTCTCTTGCTTGCTCTTGCTCTCTTTCTCTCTCTCTTTCTTTCCCCAGCAAGTGCTAACAAACACACAAGACAGCACATAGTAAGCATTTCATAAGGGGTTGTTAAATAAAAACGAATAGGTCTTTCAAAGTAAGGTAATGATTATTACCTAGAATGAGCTCCTTTTCCCTGGAAGAGTGTGCTTCTTGCTCTCCAGGCCTTTGGATGGTAGCCATGAAGAAAAACACCAATCAGGAGCCTCAGTGGATAGTATATCATTTCTACTCCTCTAAACATCTTTAGAGAGATTACTCTTTTTCATAGTTGATGGGCAGATCTAAGTGACAGAGAGTGCCTTACACAAGTAATGCCCTCCAGGTACCTTTCAGACACCCTTAGATAACAGACTACTTTATATAAGCTTAATATTTCCTCTGCTATTGCCTAAAATTCCACCATTTGTTGTTCACTGAGGTAAGCCTTGCCCTCTTCATTCGGTCTCAATCTTATAAAAATAAAATACCCTTTAGCTCAAAAAAGCTTCCCCTATAGCAGAAGAATTGTACAAGAAAGACTATGACCTGGGGTTCCACCAAAAGGGGAGAAAGCAAATATGAGGGTAAGGGAGTGCATCTGGGCACCAGATGAAAGCCTCTTCTAATTCCCATGTCATTTATGAGAGAAGATTCTATGTCTGTAGTACTCAGAGAGGTGAACTGCCCCCAAATCAGAGGACCAACTGTCACATGGGATTCCAACCTTCATCATCATCTCCATTTCTGGGATCAGGGTCCTGGGGCAGCTCCAAGCCCAAATAATCCATGAACCCAAAAGGGGGTTGGCCTACCATGCAGGGGCAGCCTGGGCATTGCAACCCTCCTCCTTGGAACCACTTGTCCCAGGCAAGAATGTGGATGACAAGGGAACCGGACAGAGTGGCCAGGGGTTAGAGAGTCAGCTCCTCCTCCAACATGGCTCCTAGCACGTGCTTCTGCTCATCCTTCAGCATGGTACTCGCATTCCTGCTACTTCTCATTTCCTCATTTCTCACCTCCAAAATATTATAATCCTTCATTGTCACACCCGTCAAGACTAATCCCAAATTTTGCCTCCACCATCAGATTTGCTGACACTTTAAGCTCATGCGGATTTCTCCCCTTTTGTTTCATAGCTATATTTGGTTTCACCTCTAATAATTTCAAGCATGCATGTCTTTTCTTCCTAGTTAGATCAGGAACTTCTCCAAGACAGGGATAGTCACAACTTTAGGCACACAGTAGATGCTCCAATAAACGGATTGAGGAGTTGGGGAACTAGGACATCCAAGATCGTTTTCCATACAGAACCCACCTGTGTTTTCTTAGGCAGTCCCAACTTAATCTGTTTCCCATTTGATCAGCAGAACTTTGTGAAGGTCTACTCATCTTTTGGCTTAAAGCTTAAAGACTCTGGACTGTGAGTTCCAGCTGCCTACTCTGTCCCACTCATTCTAGTTTTATCTTAATCCAGTCTTACTTCCAGTCTTTTTCTTTCTTTGGTGAATTCTTATTTTTATTCTTTTTCTCTTTTGAATTGTTGGTTGTTTCTAAAATTGACTATATTTTTATACCCAGTCTGAGCCTTCTTCCATATCCACAGTTAATAGACAGTTCATTCAACTTAGTTGGGACCGAGCTTGTGAAACGTTGATGTCACTGTGCTGTTAACTGGAGCAAATCCAGTTGAGAAGTTCAAGACTTTATAAATTAAGTTATTGTTTTGGGAGGTCTCAAAGCAAAGGAGAACATGGCTTTCTCTGGAAAGTTATTCCCATTGCCTTACTTGTTGTTTCCACCTGGTTAGAGCCATGACTCAGGCTCCGTAGAGACCTTGTTTTATTTCATATATATATATATTTTCTCATCTCAGGTCAGTTTTTTCTGTTCAGTCCAGAAACACGACACACCCTATTGGTAAAAAGGGAGGAAAATTTATTCTTTCCTCTTTTATGTTTCCTTGGCTACATGCTGGGATAGGGGCTCATAGTAAGTTTGCCAGATTCAACCAAAAAACCCCACAAAAACAAGAAAACAGGATGCCCTGTATTTTATCTGACAATGCTATCAGCAGGAAAGCTTATGCTTCTAATGCAGTGTGAATAAAAAGCATACTAGAGGCTGGGTGCAGTGGCTCACACCTGTAATCCCAGCACTTTAAGAGCTGAGGTGGGCAAATCACTTGAGGTCAGGAGTTTGAGACCAGCCTGGCCAACATGGTGAAACCCTGTCTCTACTAAAACCATGAAAATTAGCCGGGTATGGTGGCAGGTGCCTGTAGTCCCAGCTATTCGGGAGGCTGAGGCAGGAGAATCGCTTGAACCGGGAGGCAGAGGTTGCAGTGAGCAAGATCACGCCACTGTACTCCAGCCTGGGTGACAGGGCAAGGCTCCATCTCAGAAAAAAAGAAAAAGAAAAAGAAAAGAAGAGTGTACTAGACACCCCTCTTCAGAAGTTTCTGAGCAAGAACAACCTGAGACTGTGACCACTGTTCCAACTGTAACACAATCTCCTGTTCTCACTTCCAGGCACATCTGGGATTGATGCTATGTCACTGGAAGCTAATGAGACCTGCAGAAGAGGTAGCTATTTCTCTTCTAAGCAATTTTCTTAGAGGAAGTTAACCCGTCCTGGTGCATATTGCAAGGAACTTGACATTCAGACCCTTCTTGGAAATCTGCTTTCATGGGCACACTCTATGTTCTTACATTTATTTCATACAATAATCATCTGAAGCATTTGGAAAAAGTGCAGATTGAAGTTCCTCTGAATCAGAACTTCTCACTTATAAGGTCTGAGCAGGGCCTGGGGATTTTAATTCTTCAGAGAGCCCTTAGGCCATAGTTCAGAAGCCCTGATCTAACTCAGGATTCTACCATCATAGATGATTAGCAAAGGATATTGGAAATGATACTCAGATTTTAGAAGAACATAAGGCTTGGAGACATTAGGGATCTTGTCCAAGGTCCTAGGGCGAGGCAGGACTTGAACTAGGCTAAGAAGTCAGATCTCCAGGTTTTCACATCAGGGCTCTGCAGAGGGTGGCACTGTGCACCTTTCTGACCAGGGGCTGTCCTTTCCAGGCTGCTTCTAGGACGTCCCTGCTACCACTCCAGGCCACCCACAGAAAACCCGCTTTTCCATCCATCTCCATCCCAAGTACTCCTGTTACATCTCGGTGTGATTATCACCACTGTTGCTGCTCCAGTGTTGGCTCCATCTTTTCTCTTTCTCCTGTACCCTTCCAGGGGACTTAGGAAAAGCATCTCAGGTAACCCAGCCTGTTCTTAGCAATCCTACAGAAGAATGCTGCAGGGGGAAAACACAAAGCAAAACACTGACAATAAACAGTTGTCGGCAAAGCCTGCAGTACACCGAGAAAGCTCCTATTGCCTCTGGAAGTCGTGGAACAACCCATTGAGATGATACATGCTCTTTTAATCACACACAGTCAAGTTACCATAGCAACCAACAGTGTTTCAGAAACCTGATATTAGTCACACAAAGTAATAATATCTATTTGAACAAAAATAAGAAGCTTTCTCTGAGAGGAATTGTAAGAAATATATTTCAGGGGATGATCGCAAATTTTAGAGGATAGCACAGATGACTTCTCATGAGCAGCACTTTCCTGAAGGACATCATCACCTTTTTCTTCCTGTTTGTCATTTTCTTCCTGCTTCCACCTTGTCATGTTAGCCATGCAGCATGCATCCCACTGGTAGCTTTTCTCTTCACCTTGCTGAAAATGAGTTTTTCTGGCCAGGTGCGGTGGCTCATGCCTGTAATCCCAGCACTTTGGGAGGCCCAGGCGGGTGGATCTCTTGAGGTCAGGAGTTCCAGACCAGCCTGGCCAACGTGGTGAAACCCTGTCTCTACTAAAAAAAAAAAAAAAAAAAAAAAAAAAATTAGCTGGGTGTGGTGGTGGGCTCCTATAATCCCAGCTACTGGGGTGGCTGAGGCAGGAGAATCACTTGAACCTGGGAGGCACAGGTTGCAGTGAGCCAAGATCATGCCACTGCACTCCCACCTGGGCAACAGAGTGAGACTCTGTCTCCTTCTTTGTAGTTTCTTTGTAGTTAGCGTGCAACTCAAACATAGTCTCTAGTCTCCTGTGAGCACCTTTTTGCCCCTGACATTATGGTAAACCATAGCAGTATGTTAAGGACAGGAAATATGGATTTGTAAATGAAGACTAGCCTTGTATTCCTTTCCTGTTGAGGAAGCTGATTCACTAAGATATAGTTCATGAATTCCTTGTCCTGAATGAAGAGGGAAAGGAAACCAACTTATGAAGCCTCAAATACTGCACAAATGGATGTACATTAGCTAAAGCAATTCCCACAGTAACTCTGTGGAAGAGGTTCTGCCATCATCTCCATTTTACAAATGAGGAAATTAAGTTCAGAAAGGTTTAATTACTTGCCCAAAGCCATACAGCTAGTAAGTGGCAGAATCAGGATTAGGACACATGTTTAATTCCAAAGCCCATGTTCTTTTCGAATGACTGTATCTGACTTCTGGGGGTTACTGGCAAAAGAAAAAGAGCAAAATGGAAGGTGAATGGGGATTGAAGTATTGGAGAAGTAATGCATGTATTACAGGGGTTACAAATGGGTGTTGATATCAGCCAATATCTTTTTGGACAAATATTTTAAAAAGCTTTCTGAAGGTGCTTAATTGTCACCAGCAGCAGCTCTCTCCTGTAACCAGAGAGGAAAACAGGAAGTTGAAGACATTTAAAGATGGACCACTGGCTCCAATCCACAGTTTTAGCAGTAACTAGCTGCTTTCCCATTTACTGGCGCTGTAGTCAGCGCTGCAATATTGCTGGCTTGCATGCCTTTCTGGCTCTAAGGTATCATAGGTTCTCTCACACTGATGCTTGGCTCAGAGATGGGGGAAAATGGAAATCATTAACACAGCCAGTGAGAAGTTCTGATCTTCATGACACCTGCAGCATGCTCCTTGCGAAGAGGGTGATTCTCCATTTGAAACAGGCTAGAGATATAGGATGTAATGAACAATGGAAGTCAGCGGGAGTTACCTTGCATTCATATTTGTGAACGTTGGAATGGGGCTAGTTTCTAAAAGGGTAATAACCAGCCTGGAGCAGAAGCTGAGGGTGGGGTGTTGGGGGTGAAGAGGAGGGAGGGTCTCTGAGTTGAGGCTGAGGGATGCTGGGAAAAGGCAATGAATCCCTTTGAGGAAAAAAAATAGAGGGCAAAAGCAGACTCCAGGGCCTGAAGATGCCCCCAAATGGCAAATTAAGTGAACTGGTATACGGTGGAAAAAGTTATAGAGCTGGGTCCAATGCCACAGGCCACATAGAAGATTGAGAGAGGCTCTAGGCAGAAGCAGAGAGCTGGTCAGCCGAGATTGTGATGGAGGTATGCATAAGTAATTTCTATCAGAAGCTGAAGTGTAGGAATGTCTGGGGTCAAAGCAAAAAAAGACTTTCCCTGCCGGGAATGGAAGTTAAAATAATGATTCCACTCTGAATCGCTGGGAGTGGAGGCAGGTGTGTGTGTGGTGTCTGTGTGGGCACTAAGCAGGGGTGAAAGCTGATTATGGAGGGGTGGTGTCAGGAAACATCACAAAGGAACCCCTGAGTGCTTTAGGCCTAGGCGGAGCTGCGTAGCATGGACTGCACTTGTGCCAATTTGAGTGTTGATAGTGTTTGTAATTTGTGCCTGAGAAGACATGATTCAAGGATGGCATGTAAGGTGTGAAAGGCTGTCACATGAAAAATAGATTAGATTTTCTTTGTGGGCTTTCTGGAGCACTCGGCACTGGTGTTCCACAGAAGCACGTGACGAAAGAGGGGGTTGGCATTATTTTTCTTCTGGTATTAGGCTTGGATTCAGAGTCAGAGAGAGGGCATCGGACCCTGTTGTACTGCAGACTGGCCAGGGGCAGGCCTGTTGGATCCTCACTAACAGCAGCTGGTGGGTAAAGAAGGCATCAGAGGACCTAGTTGGGCAGGGGGCTGGGGAAGTGGACCTGCTTGAATGATTAGCTCCTGCTGTCCTAGCTCCTCCTACGGCCTGCATCTGAGACTTGTTATGGGTTCAGGCTCAATTCAGGCAGGCGTCACTGTGCACAGAGTTCTACCTTAGCAGGAAGGTGCCACAGCAGGAAAGGATGTGGTAGGAAATGCCCAAAGTCATATGGCTGTTGACCTTCTGGTGGGTCAATCAGTTCACATTAGGATACCTGCCAACATTTGGAAGTGCAGAGAATAGGATCCCACACTTAAGGGGAGGCTAGGCACGGTATCATGGAGAATTGGAATGCTGGGCCAGTAAACTGAGGCCAACAACTAGTTAAACCCCATAAACTGGGGAGGACTACCTCTTGGAGACTGAGATGGTTAATACTGAGTGTCAACTTGATTGGATTGAAGGATACAAAGTATTGATCCTGGGCGTGTCTGTGAGGGTGTTGCCAAAGGAGATTAACATTTGAGTCAGTGTACTGGGAAAGGCAGACCCACCCTTAATCTGGGTAGGCACAATCTAATCAGCTGCCAGCATGGCAGAAAAATGTGAAAAGAGAGACTGGCCTAGCCTCCCAGCCTACATCTTTTTCCCGTGCTGGATGCTCCCTGTCCTCGTACATCGGACTTGAAGTTCTTCAGTTTTGGAACTCAGGCTGGCTCTCTTTGCTCCTCAGCCTGTAGATGGTCTATTGTGGGACATTTTGATCATGTGGGTTAATAGTTAATAAACACCCCTTTATATCTATCTATCTATCTATCCCATTCGTTCTGTCCCTCTAGAGAACCCTGACTAATACAGAGACCTTGCCTAGAGATATTGCCGTAGGCTTCATCACTGATCCCGGTTGCGTCCTAAAAATTCTTTTCAATGCAGTTCTCTAAGGAACCATGGATCATCTTCACAGTTGGCACTCAAGATGTCATTGAGAACTCCAGAGATTTTAAGCTACTTCCTGCCTTTTCTAAGACCCAGCTCACATGTCCCCTCTTCTGTAAAGCCTTCCTAAACCCTCACACGTGGTTACTCTCACTTCATTTGGTCCTTTAATCATTTGGCCCCTACCACTCTGTGGTATCAACCTTTGTTTATGACCTTGTCGCTTCTCAAGATTGAGCTCACGGTGGGCAATGAGAGAGTGCTTACCATATTTGTCTACCCAAACCGTTAAAGAGGAAGATATTATTTCTATTTTTGTCAAATAATTTGCCCCAGATCTCATCGTAGTAAGTGGTAGAGATGGACTTGAATTCAAGTCAGTCTGATTTCAAACTCTGTGCTCTTTTCCTTAAATCTTGCACTCAACGTTGTACCCTTCAGCACATTGGCATGAGCTCAGGTGGCAGAACAAAGCTGCATTTTTGAGCATAGACAGACATATAAGGAATTTCGTGGCTGCTCTAGAAGTAAAGTTCTCCTGCTATATCCTCAGAAATTTCCATCTTCTAGGCTGCATACAGTGGCTCATGCCTGTAATCCCAGCACTTTGGGAGACCGAGGCAGGAAGATTGCTTGAGCTCAGGACATCAAGACCAACCTGGGCAACATGGCGAAACCCTGTCTCAATGAAAAATACAAAAATTAGCTAGGTGTGGGGGCATGTGCCAGCAACTCAGGAGGCTGAGGTGGGAGGATCTCTTGAGCCCAGGAGGTTGGGGCTGCAGTGAGCCATGACTGTGCTACTGCACTCCAGTCTGAGTGACAGAGTGAGACCCTGTCTCAAAAAAATAAAAAAATTCCATCTTCTGTGGTGCATTATATACACTGGGATCAAACTGGTCTTGATTAATCTGACTTTTGACAACCTTCCTAACACTATTGGCTTTATTCAGTTGCAGCTGAACTATTTCTGTCTAACTTGGCTGCCTAACCTACAAACTGTTTCAAATCAGATGTCTTTTTTGTCTAGTGAAACTGAGAGAATTATTTTATAATCACACTCTCTGGAAAAAAAAATAGTGAATGGAAATTTTTAATAAAAAAGAATGTGGTAGAAACAGAATTTTAAGTTACTAATTGGAAAACATGCGGCAAAATCTTTATCCACTAGCCTACAGTATTCCGTGGCCATCTGTGGAAATTTATAGGTATTAAATTAGATACGGGCTGGTTTTTGTGTTTGTAGAACGTAACAGAAACCTAATTGAAAACCACATAGCAACATCATAAAACCAAATGTGATGTCTATTTCTTTCAGTGTCGAAATGTATACACATGTGAAGACAATTACTTTAGTCCTTAAACAAAAAGACCTCCATTAATATTTTTATTAAATACTGCACATTTCTAAGAGGGAGATAGTTAAGAAAGTAAATGTAGGCATCTGTCTCAGAGTCTAAATTATATTCAAGAGTGATTGTAATAAGGACAAATGTTTAGTGTACAAGGTTAGTCTTACTTTGCTTATATTCTGCTGTTTGAATGTTTTCCTGTGCATAGATTTAAAAGTCTATGTTTTTGTTTGTTTGTTTGTTTTTGAGACAGAGTCTTGCTCTGCCGCCCAGGCTGAAGTGCAACCTCCACTTCCCAGGTTCAAGTGATTCTCTTGCCTCAGCCTCCCAAGTAGCTGGGATTACAGGAGTGTGCTACCACGCCAGGATAATTTTTGTACGCCAGGATAATTTTTGTAAGCAAGGATAATTTTTGTATTTTTGGTAGAGACGGGTTTTCACCATGTTGGCAAGGTTGCTCTCAAACTGATCACTGACCTCAAGTGATCTGCCTTCCTCAGCCTCCCAAAGTGCTGGGATTACAGGTGTGAGCCACCATGCCCAACTTATGTTTAGTTATTTAAAAATTACTGGTCACTGGCCTTCCTGCAGAATCTAGAAAATGAGAGCAGAAGAGTTGCTTCATTTGACAAAAGGGTGTATAATATTTCCTGGGCTGAGGGAAGGAGGCTGGGCAAGGTGACCCTGTGGGATCCTGTTGGATGTGGTGCCAGATCTGTGAATTGGAACTCTGTCCCTGAGAACACTCCTGTGAAGCCCTGCAAAGACAATTGTCAAGGGCAAGGGAACTAGTAACCCTTCCATGGAGAACTAGGAGTCCTGGGTTCTGCTCTTGGCTCTGCCCCAGCAGATCTGCCATTGCCTGGTGCTGTTTCTGGATTAGGCGCTGTTTAATAATCACCTTTGTCTCTTCCCGGATTGCTCCAGCCCAAGCTGAACTCCCCACCCTGGACTCATTCGCATGCTGTCTTGTAATGATGTAAATTGTGATTGTTTAACTCTGAGAATTAAGTTTTTGTGTATTAATGGTACTATCTCCCTAAATATCTAATGAATTCCCCAAGGGACTTTTTTACTTTAGAGAGGCAGTGTAGAGTAGTGGTGAAAGCATGATCTTTCAGCAAAAGGATTAGGGCCTAACCTTCTCAATGCACTATGCCTCAGTTTCCTCATCTGTAAAATGAGGTTGCAGGTTAAATGAGTTGCTATATATGAAGTGCTTAGAATGGGCCTGACACAGGGTAAATACCATATAATATTGATATATGTGGTAAGTATATTACTATAGTATACTTTTATTATTTCTTTTTGACCCCTCATAGTATTTGGTTCAGTGCTTGGAGTAGAATTGTTCTACATTTTTCCTACTTGCCTGCGTTTCTTTTACCTTTTCTTTAATTTCCCTTCAGTAAATATTGTTAGGCAAATAAGAGCCTTTGTAATGAGATGGATCCTGGTGAAAACGGAGGCTAGGTGGTTGAATTCACTGTATCTGTTGGTTGTTCTCCCTTTGCTCCTCCAAATTGATTCTCTATTCTATCCCTGCTCAGTTCTATGCCTGGGGGAGCTGACCTGAATGGGCCACATCCCCTGCCAGCCCTGCCCTATGGAACTCCACCCCCAGAAGACACAGCAGGAGATGGGAGAGTGGGCAGAAGAGTGGCTGGGATATTTCTTCCATTCATCCCTCCTTTGACACAGCATCCAGGACTGTAGTTGTGTCCTTTCTTGATTACACCTCGAGTGGTCTGGCGGCCCCTCCTATCTTCCTGCCCTCACTGGGCTTTGGTGGCTATTTCCCCGTTTCGTCTTAGACCTTGTAGAAGTAGGAGTTTCTGCTGGTGCAGGTTGCTGGGGAAGGGGCGGGGTGGGTCTCAGCACCTACTGTTTTGCCTTAATCCTGTCCACTCCTCTATAAGTAGTTTTTTTTTTTTAAATTCGCATTTCATCAGTCAAATTATCTGAGACGAATTCCATTTTGTGCCGAAATCTTAACCAAGACGTTACATATTCCTGGAAATGTCCTTTTATGCCTCTGGGTCTCCATTTCCTCCTCTAGAGCAGAAGGGGGTTGGTCAGAATCACTGTCTCCAAGGTTTTTTCTAGGTCTGAGAGGCTGCTGGGCTATCATTAGAATTTAGAGTGACTTTATGATAAACTGCAGAGGTTTTCAGTTACGAACAAGGTGAATTCCAATCAAGAACAAGTGTAGAGAAGTGCGCTTTGTGAAGAAAAGCAAATTACAGAAATACCAGGTGATAAACACCTGACTGTGTGCAAGTACATCAACAAAAGACCCTGGGATGAGTAAGCAGTACGTAATGTTGCTTGGAGGGGGTACATCTGGGTATACTAAGCAAGGTGTGATCCGTGGGAAGTACAAGGCAATCCCCTGGAAACGCTTGTCACTGTGCACACCAGGCCTGGATGCTGCGATTTCATTCAGCTCAGTAACTTAAAAGGCGGAATTTAAGAGAAAAGAAACCTAAAGTTAGATTGGAATTGGAAAATGGCTTTTAGAAAGGTCAATTTCTTCTTTCCTTCCTCCTCTCTCCTTTCGTTAAGAGCCTGAAAACAGAATTAAGCAGTCCTCATTCATATGAAGGAACATCTCAAGTCCCTGTGTCTTGGAAATGAACTATGTTGAGCAAGTTGCATCTTAGTTAACCATACATGTAATCGTGGACATAAATTACAATGATCAGTAATTTGTATATTGTTAATGGGTTTGTCACTGGCAGTATTGAGGGGTCTTGAAAACATTTTCTTTTCACTTTGCCCATTTTTTCCACTGTGATGGCTTAGACACTGAGGAATGACTAGCATAGAACAGGTTTTCATTGAATATCTCTAGTGGAAAGAGTACCTGATTAGTTAGAAGATGGCCATTTGAATAGCTGTTCCATTTTTTGATGTTAAACTCTTTCAATTGCTTGTAGGTAGTAAAGGCCTGAGTATAGTGCTTATTTCTAAGGCATGCCTTTTAAAGTGGCTATGTTGGTTTCACAAGAAGAAATTGTAAAGTAACAAGGTCTGGAGACGAAATACATCTGGCTAGCAAATGAAAATGGCTAGCTCTGAGTCCCAGCCCTATCACCAATTAATTGCCGGTTTCACGCAAGTCATTTAATCCCCTGGGTTTGAATTTTCTCACTATCCTCCATTTGAGGAACACATTTATGTTTTAAAAGCATGTGTAGTGCTGAAAGGAAATGGTAGTTCCTTTGACCATCATAACTGTCCTAGAACTACGTAGTGCCGGGTTGATCAGGATTTATAGATAAGAGGGTCAAGGCTTAGGGATGTTAATTAACTTCGTCAAGAAATAGAGTTGTATTAGGATGTTTTTACTCACTCAATCTATTTTCAGCTTCATTTTATTGTGATAGTATCTCTGTGATATATTTAGTAAGGAACATAAATGTTAATAGAATTATTGACCTGTAAGTTTTGAAATGAGCAAGTAAAATTATTCAACACAGCCTGTGTTCCTAGGTCTTTCTTGCTACAATGTTAATTTTTATTGTTGAATGAAAGGCAAGTCATTTGCTTTTGTAATAGATGCCCTTCCTTCCCCACTCCACACAAACCGCAGAGGTTTGCTCTCTGGAAAGAACTCAATATATAAGCTCCACAACAAGTAAGACTTGAGATGGCACACTTGGAACAGTCAGAATGGGTTTGGTGAGGTATGCTAATCAAGAGAGGAAAGGAGCACAATTCATTTCTGAATTGGTTATCAAATTCTTCTTGTAAGTGACACGATTGAAACTGTCAATTGGCTTTGCAACCTGCTGAGTCCATATTTCTACATCTGTGAAAGCTCAGCAAATGAGACCTTCTCAGCAAAGGAAGAGAGTTTCACCAGCAAGAAATTTCATGAGGTGTCGCACTCTGTGGCCAACCATTTCTCAAGAGACCTCTTTCTGTTTCACCTATCGAATTACCTTATGATTGACAGGCAGCTTCACTCATTACTTAGATTTCCTATCTCCTTGGCAAATCTGGTCACCACAATACTCTTTAAAAAACACACTCACGTTATTAGTATGAAAACATTCAACACTAGAGCTTGTTGAGACTCAAAGAGTCCCCTTTCCCAAGAGCAGCCGTTCAGTTTTCCCATGTTGAACCCTTATCAGGTAGGCCCAAGAACCCTTCTCTTCATCCCTGTTGAAATATTTTACAAAAGATTCTTCTGAATTGCATTCTATGCTGCCATTCAAAATTATAGGCTACCCGCACTAAAAAATGATGCCTTAAATCAGATGTTGTACTAAAAATTATAACCAAGAAGCTCCATTTAAATGACAGGGTTTATTTAGCCATTTTTAGCATTGTAAGATGGACAGAGGCATTACTCTGTCTTCCATAAGGGAAGAGGCATCTCATGGAGGCCTATCAGTGTTTGAGCAATGTAGAGTTGAAGCTCATCCACTTACATTCAACCTTGAGATAGTCTTCTACTCTTTGAAGTCTTCTTCTATAAAATCTCTATAGATGTCTTCTTCTATAAAGATGTTTTGAGGAGTATGATGTGTTTAATATATGTGTAGGGGGCAAAGGTCATTGAGAAAAAAATGATATGTGTTTAATTTTTTTCTTTTGGGTGTTTTCTTTCCTTCCAGACTTTATGTCTGTTTCAAACACACACTCCTAGTAACAGAATAGCTACAGCTACATGAATAAACACATTGTCCAGCTGAACGAACACTATACAGACTGCTGAAAACAGAGCCAAGTTAAACAATAGGTGCATAGAACTGGTAGAATGGCATTTTGCCACTTAATGAATTATAAAAAACAGACGTAAGTTGTTTAAAAGGACACATAGCCTGAATGTGGTCCATTTATCACAAATTTGCAAAAGGACTTAGATTCATGATTTAGGGAATAGTCACTAACTGATTTGTGTATATGCATGTATTTGATGATCCTGTCATATGATTTCATGGCTTTTCTCATGCAAAGACCCACTTGTTATTGGAGATACTTAATGCTTTTGCTGGACTGGGATTGAGAAAATTGAAAATTTCATTATCATCCACTTCTTACCACCATAGTACACGTAACATTATTCTCCTCGCCTGGGATTTCCTAACTATTTTCTTAGAACATGGTGGAGTGGAGGCTGCTTGTACATTAGAGATGATTATTAATAATTATAAACTCCCTAAGGTCAAGTCTCTGCCTTATATTCTGCTGTATCTCCTACAGTATGTAGCATGGTGCCAGCAGAGCAAGCACTTCAATATGCTTAATAATAACATGTTGCACAACCATATTCTTGGTAATATCTTCCCCTGAAGAAGCTTGTACAGAATCTGATCATCTACCTCCACATAGCCATCAAGTAATGGCAGGTTTGGGACTGGGAAGCACAGAGAAAAAGCAAAGGCATGAGATGTTGTGATGAGGAAGAGAACAGCCAAGACAGGGGCTAGTAAAGTGAGGTATGTTGAAAGGAATAAGCAAGGGGAGATCAATTGGTAATTTGTGGCTGTTCAAGAAGAGGTCAGAATAAAGCAAATGATTATAGCCCTAAAGGACTGTATTTAGTGCAAGGCCAGAGCTAGAAGGTGAACTTTTCTGAAACTGTAAGTGAGGTGGGTGGCTCACAAAGTTTGCCCTGTCCAAGGAATTCAGGGGAAAATGATGGTGGGCTCACCAGACTAAGAGAAGACATGGACAAAATACATGTAATTAGCCTACTGGCTCTAGAATAGTCATGATATATCCATTAAAAATGACATTTCTGGCTGAGCATGATGGCTCATGCCTATAATCTCAGCACTTTGGGAGGTCAAGATGGGAGGATAGCTGGAGGCCAGAAGTTTGAGAACAGCCTGTGCAACATAGTGAAACACCATCGCTATGAAAAAAAAAAATTAGCTGGGAATCGTGGCACATGCCTGTAGTCCCAGCTACTTGGGAAGCTGAGGTGGGAGAATGGCATAACCCCAGGAAGTCGAGACTTCAGTGAGCCATGTTTGAGCCACTGCACATTAGCCTGGTGACACAGAAAGACCCTATCTCAAAAAAAGGGGCATTTCTATAATTTGGCAAGGGATATGTGTGTGTCTGCATAAGAAAAGACTGACCTTCATAGTCTCCAGGAATAGTAATTACAAATATTTAGTGCTTGATATGCACTCAAACTGTCTTAAACCCTTAAAATATAATTTCAATCTGTCTTCATAAGAATATTATGAGGTAGAAACGATTATTACCTTCACTTGTAAGATGAAAAAATTAAGGCACAGAATGATTAAATAATTTGCCTATTATTGCCTTAGTTTGTTTTATGCTGGTGTAGCAGAATATTTGAGACTGAGTAATTTATAATGAACAGAAATCTATTGGCTCACAATTCGGAAGACTGAGAAGTCCAAGACGGAAGGACTGGTAGCTGGTGAGGACCTTCTTACTATGTCCTGTCATGGTGGAAGGACAAAGATAGGGCAAGAGAGTGCAAGAAAGGCCCAAACCCACTTTTATACCAAACCCACTCTTGTGATAACAAACCCACTCCTGTTCTAATGACGGAGCCCTCATGACCTAATCATATCTTAAAGGTCCTACCTCTCAATACTGCTGCATATTAAGTTTCCAACACATGAACACATTCAAACCACAGGACCTGCCAACTGGCTAAGAAGAAGAAGAGCTAGGTAGGCTGGTTCCATGGTAGAAGTGATGCTAGGGATAGTCAGATAAACATATTGGGCAAGAGAAAAAGGTATGGAAGGATTTTTTTTTTTTTTTCAAATCAAGTTCAGAATTGGGGATAGGTCTCACACAGACAGCTAAGACTTGTGTGATTCTCTAACCATTCTGGGAAAAGGGAGTATTTCAGAGACAAGACAATTTAATTTCAAGTGACTTAACTAAGGTTGTGGAAGAGTATCTAGGCTGGGTAGGCTGAGAGCATTTCTATCCTCGCCCCATAATATATCTGCATGTTTCTAACTTGTTAGAAAACCTTGGGTTCACAGCTCCTCCTTTCCTAGTTGCTGTCTTTGAAAAATAGAAACATGAGATTCTTATTAGTCATTTAATATCTGCAGAGCCCCTGACATTCTACTAGGAGTGCATAGTAAAAATTGATCTCACTCCTTTATTCTTTTTGCTTTGTGTTTAATGTATATAATAACCAGTAAAGTTATCTATTCAGTTTACTAAATATAGGTAGAATTTGAAACATCAGAAAGGAAAGAATTCCCACAAGACATGAGGATTGACACTGAAGTAAGCTCCAATATCGTAATTCTGCCATTTGTAACTGAGTAGTGAAATCACATCTCTTTCCTGTGCTCTTGCTTTATATCCCAAATCTTAAGCCCCATTAAAAATATTTTTTAAGAGAAAGAGACAAAACAGGATTTGTAGGTGGGTAGTGACTTAGTACTTTTAAGCAGTGACTACTAACAATCTGAAATGTGAAATTTTCTCACTTTCACACAAGAAGAGATGTAGAAGCTTTAATCTGAAGTGTGTCTTAGCAGGGAGGAGAGAGACCTCGCAGCAACAGACAGGATCCAATATGGCTGCTTCTCTGATGGAGTCCAATGCTTTCTCTAGGTTTATCCTGAACTTCCAGTAAGGAGGTGGTTATTATTCAGCTATTTCTCAATGTTATACCTCCCCTTCTGCATTATCAAAAGGAAGAGGTTTAGGAATATTTTTAGCAACATGAACTATAATATGAAAAAATAATTGAGGACCTAGGGCTGTTGAAAGGCCCTTTTCAATTTCAGTTAACACCCAGGCATGCCTGATTACAGCACAGCTGCCAAGGCAAACTTCTTGCTTCAAAACATAGCATCCCAGATTTCACAGTGGTCCTAGGGCTTCAAGACTGTTAACACCTTTACAATCCTTGTAAAATCACATATAGCAGCTGTCTGCCTTCCAGGGTAAACTCTCTGGTGAAGAGGATTGAACTTTTTCAGGCTATATCTTTGGAGTGATCCAAGGAGATAGATCTGGAAGAAGTTATTATTAAGGGCCCACTCTTAGTTCACATTTTACTGATCTGAGTAGTTTCTATCTTTCTGTATTGAAACTAGCACATTAAAATAAAGGAAGGGAGTTGTTTTAGTGCTTCATCAAGTATTTTGGTCATTCAGCAACCAACCAGCCAGCAGTGTTCAAAGAGGCTGCTATATGCCATGCATTACTCTACGTGCTTCATGGATACTTAACTTGCAAGGAATACTTAGTGAACAACGACTGGATTCCCTCATATTTTGAAGTAAATTCCAACTGGAGTGCTCATGCCAAGTAATGCCAATACAACACCCTATGGATGTAGAGCAGACATGAGTCTTATGGAGGAATTATGCATTTAACAATTTTCTTCATTTTAGTAACTCAGCTTGAGGTTTGAATTTCTGACTGCAAGCTTCATTCTGCTAGGTTAGTGGAAAGAAACCTTAACCTCAGTCCTTTCTGGGGTTTCCCCATGTCTCCCCAGGATTGTGTCACACTCTGGATCTTGTGCAATGTCAAGACACTGCAGTAGGGTGCTGGTCAGGTCCTCTCATGCCTGTCTACTTACATTGTTTCTCTTTGTCACTCTTCAGGAATGGTGACTCTCAGCTATTCCTGTGCTCCGCTTGGGGCCAGGAGATCTTGGGTGAGGTGTCTCTGGTTCTGTTGGTCTGTGTGCACTCTATAGCCAATTCACTTCTTTCTCTGAGGTCTTGCTCTCTTCTAGGTGGTGACCCTGGGGATTGAGATATAGGTCCTGTCTGCTCCTTGACCTACCTCTCTCTCCCTCTGACCTCAGGAGGAGTCTTTTTAGGGCCGGAGGGAAATTATCCTCTGTTCAGGTTTCTTTGAGAAACTTCCTTATCCTGAAGACTTCTGTTAAACAAATGGCTGAAAGACTAGTGAGGGTAGTTGAACCTTTTTCTCTGACACATTCTTCCCATAAGCCAATGAAGAATAGAGGCAAGTTACGAGAACATGGCAGGGATGGTGACAGGGAAGTGAAAAGAAACTATTTCAAATAACTATTTCAAAATATTAACCCTCAAAAGCCGTAATGGATATAAACGTATGTGCTCATCAAAATGGCAGCAAGGGGAGAGGGTCAAGGGAATTAGAAGGAAGGGTGAATCCGACTCATATGGGACTGAGAGGGTCTCTGGTGTGTCAGGACATAGCTGTGTGTTCTTAGTGGTGCCTCCTGAAGATTGGGTGGCATACAAGTGGGCAGCTCTCATAAATGACTGGTTGGGATTGAATGGCCCCAGGGTAGAGTGGGCAATGATCAAATGTCCTGTGGAGCAGTTGGAATGTAGACTATTTGTGAGGGAGGGGAAGGGGTATTAGAAGAAAGAGATGAAGTTTCTCCACAAGAATTTCTTCTACGTTGTAAAAGTAGAACCACTGACTCTGGATATTGGTTTTAGGAAAGATTGTCAGAGCATAGCGTCCCACCATCTCATTTTTTTCTTTTCTTTTTTTTTTTTTTATGAGATGGAGTTTCTCTCTTGTCACCCAGGCTGGAGTGCCATGGCGCAATCTCAGCTTACTGCAACCTCCACCTCCCGGGTTCAAGTGATTCTCCTGCCTCAGCCTCCTGAGTAGCTGGGATTATAGGCATGCACCACCACACCTGGCTAGTTTTTGTATTTTTGGTAGAGACGGCGTTTCACCATTTTGGCCAGGTTGGTCTCAAACTCTTGACCTCAGGTGATCCACCCGCCTCGGCCTCCCAAAGTGCTGAGATTACAGGCATGAGTGACTGCGCCTGGCCCATCTCATTTTTTAAAGGACAGAAAGATGAAATGCTTTGCCTCAAACTGTCTAGTCCATGGTGAGAGTGGAGCTAAACCCATTTTGGCGGTCCCTGTCCCTTGTGCTCTCTAGGATGTTCTGTATACTGCAAACATATTTAGCAATTTGATTATTTTAAGAATAAGAACAAACTGAAAAAGATCATCTTTATCGATGCTAATACATTAACATATTTTTTTGTTTGTTTTTGCAACAGGGTCTTGCTCTGTTGCCCAGTCTGGAGTACAGTGGCATGATCTAGGCTCATTGTAACCTCTGCCTTCTGGGTTCAACTGATTCTCATGCCTCAGCCTCCTCAGTAGCTGGAATTACAGGAGTGCACCACCACACCTGGCAAGTTTTTGTATTTTTAGTAGAGACGGGGTTTTGCCATATTGGCCAGGCTGGTCTTGAACTCCTGGCCTCAAGTGATCTGCCTGCCTCGGCCTCCCAAAGTGCTGGGATTACAGGCAGGAGCCACCGTGACTGGCCCACTGACAAATTTTAACAGGTTACAAAGACAAAAACCCTTTGTCTATGTGACTATTCCCTGGCAGTTTATTTCCAGAAACTGGAGATGTCATCTAAGGACTTGGATTGCACAAAGTGAATCATCATTGTGTTCTCAGACTCAGAAGCTCAGGCCAGCTGCATGGCCAGATGGCCCAGTGGCCCCACAGACCCTATCCTTCTGGCTTGAGAGAAAGAGAAGCAAAGCAGAGAGAGAGAGAGAGAGAGAAATTATAGCCAGTGGCTGCTGCAACTCCAGCTGTTGATCCTATTCCAGACATGAGCACAATGATGATCTGGCTGCCAAAAGAATAACACATATTCTAGCCAGGGAGAACTGCCAAGGATCTGACGATGGTTTGCTTCCATACATGTGTATTGTCTCATGAGCATCCAGAAGATGGATGAAGCTTAGTTTAATTTTTTTCTTCAGTATTATTTGAAGAATACATTTTGTGATTTTGTTATGCCTTTGCTACTCCAAGTGTGATTTGTGGATGAGCGGCATCAGCGTCACTCACAGCAGGTTAGAAATGCAGAATCTTGGGACCCACTTCAAACCCAGTGACTCAGCTTCTGCATTTTAACAAGATCCCTGGGTGATTTGCATGCACCTTACAGTGGAGAAGCAGAGTGGAAAGCACACCATGACAGGTCATAGGACTGGGCCAATAGGAATTGGTTGGAAAACTCAGTGGTGGCCAGCATTGGGTGATGCCAAGAAGACCAGACTGGGATAGGAGACCTGGGTTTTAGACCCAATTCTACCACTTCCGTCTGTGTGACCCTGGGAAATCACTCCCTGTCTTGAAGCACTGATTTCCTCATCTTTAAAATGGGAAAAATATCTGACTTGCTTATTGTGGGGCTGTGGTAAGGATCAAATGAGATACTTCATCAGCAAAATGATCTGTGAGATATAATGCACTTTTCAAATGCAAGGGGCTGACAATTGTCATTGTTCAGATCTACCTACAATGGAATTTGGGCTTTTTGACTTGTGAAATGAGTCACTGGACCATTCTAAGTTAACTATGAAGAATATGTATGTGACATGCAAGAGCAGGAAACACCTCTGAGCCACTTTCCTCAGAGATGAGCACAGGATTCTAATTTTACAAATGGATACAGGGAGGCCTTATTTATGAAGTTAGCAGTGGTTCCCCACCTGAGCTGTTCTTTACAACTATCTGGGGAATCTTCTTAAAAATACCCTTGCTTAGGGGTGGGTACGGGGGCTCACACCTGTAATTCCAGCACTTTGAGAGTCTGAAGCAGAGGATTACTTGAGCCCAGGAGTTCAAGACTAGCCTGGGCAAGAAGTTGAGACCTGTCTCTACAAAAAAGTTAGAAATTAGCTGGGTGTAGTGGTGCGCACCTGTAGTCCCAGCTACTCGGGAGTCTGAGGCAGGAGGATTGCTTGAGCCTGGGAGTTCCAGGGTGCAATGAGCTATAATTGCATCACTGCACTCTTGTCTGGGTGACAGAGTGAGACTGTGTCTCAAAACACACACACACACACACACACACACACACACACACACACACACATCCCCGCAACAACAACAACACAAAAAACTGCTGCTTGGGTCCCAACATAGACCAATTGAATTAGAACCACCAGTGCTGGGACATAAACATTATTTTTTAAGAACTCCCTAGTTGATTCTAATGTGCAGCTAGAGTTGACCATTGCAGATAAAGCGCTACATCAGAACAAGTTTCTAGGTACAATTGAACCCTTCCTGTCATTGCCAACTGTGGGATAAAACTAGGAAAGGGAAACACTTCTGCTTTCCCCCTTCATGTTTCAAGAATCCTTAAGAGTTAAGGTAATTCATTAGAATTTAGAATTTGAACTTGGCAAGTGTTTCTTCTTTGTCCTGTTCATCTGGCTGATGAACTTGGTGAATTTTAAAGCAAATAATAAGCCGGTTGTAGTGACATGTGCTTGTAGTCCCAGCTACTTGGGAGGCTGAAGCAGGTGGACTGCTTGAGCCCAGGAGTTTGAGGCTACAGTGAGCTATAACTGTGCCACTGCACTACAGCCTGGGTGACAGAATAAGACTCTGTCTCTAAAAAAATAATAATAATAAAAGAAGATAATAATGAGCACTAAGAACTCTGAGCACAAGGACTTCTGTAAGTATTCTATTATGATGTGATTTGGTGGAGTGGGGCGTTACAGTTCCAGTTTCCTAGGCTTTACAAATGGGACCTATCAAAAGAGGGATGCAGAGAATAAGGAATGAACACTTGGATTCAGGGGAAACCCAAGAAAAAAATTTATTGGTTAGGGGAAGTCTGATGACAGTGAGCCAGGAAAGAAAAATCAGGTATTTGAGTACTCAGGTGCTTCAAGGTTATTCAGAAAAAAAAAAAAAAAAAGAGAGAGAGAGAGAAAACAGAAAAAAGAATAAAAAGCCTTTTTATGTTTTTCTATCTTTTTTTCTCTCTCTCCTCTCTGCTTTCTGAATGCTGATAAAAACAAACATTCTGGTCACTGGTAAAAACAAACATTCTGACATACACACACGTATGTTTATTGCAGCACTATTTACAATAGCAAAGACTTGGAACCAACCCAAATGCTCATCAATGATAGACTGGATAAAGAAAATATGGCACATATACACCATGGAATACTACGCAGCCATAAAAAGGATGAGTTCATGTCCTTTGCAGGGACATGGATGAAGCTGGAGTCCATCATTCTCAGCAAACTAACACAGGAACAGAAAACCAAACATCACGTGTTCTCACTCATAAGTGGGAGCTGAACAACGAGAACACATGGACACAGGGAGGGGAACATCACACACTGAGGCCTTGCTGGGGGACAAAGGGAGGGAGAGCACTAGGACAAACACCTAATGCATGTGGGGCTTAAAACTTAGATGATGGGTTGATAGGTGCAGCAAACCACCATGGCACATGTATATCTAAATAACAAACCTGCACATTTTGCACATGTATCCCAGAGCTTTCTGCACATGTATCCCAGAACTTAAAGTAAAACAAACAAAAAAAAAGACAAACATTCTGAAATCAGAAGGACAGGCTTACCTCCCAGCCAGGCTTCTAAATTGCCATCACCCACTTTGCTTTATTTCTATGAGTCCCACCTTCTTCTCTTATAAAAAGAATAGAAAGAAGATTAGTGTACCTGTCACTCAGTATTGCTGTGAGGTTTCAGTATCTTTGGCCTCAGCAATTTAAAGAATTTTAAGCGGTTGTGGCACAAAATATTTTTTTCCTCGTATAGTATCTGTACAATCATGCCTCCAAATTCTGTAACATTTAATTCTTCTTGAAAAAAAAAACAACCCAAACCCCCAAAACAAAAACCTTATTCTCTGAGGTTAAAATCTATAGTATATCTAGTTTCATGTAATAACTTGGCTTGGAAAACCATCAGCCGAGCTTCCTGATCTCCCTTTCCATTATCTCCTTTCCTTAGGGCCTATGGCTTGGTCCTGGTGGTCCCTAGAGGCGTATGCCAGTTATGGAGGTGGAGAGAAGGTACTCCAGTGGAAGGAGCTTGAGAGAGGAAGCCTGTATAGCTGATCATAATTCAGTTCCTTGATGATGGCCTGGACAGTAAGCAGATATTGAACATTTTTAGAATTTTTTTCTCTTTCATTTGATTTATAGCCCAATTCCAAATATTTTGCTTTCAATCTTTCTACTCCTTGCCCCAGTTCTAAAGGGGGTCAACAAAAAAGATGCCATTTTTGTGACCTTGAGAAACAGATACTGGTTCTCCTTCCTTTAACCTGGCAGAAGATGAAGGGATAAATTCTCAGGTAGGATGAGGTTCATATGCACGCTGTAGGAAGGTTTCCAGGTGGTAGGAAGATAGTTGCTAGCCTAGATGGATGTACCCAGATTTGATCTACCAAGAATGATGGTGATTAACTGACTTCTCTTTAATTTTTTAAAAAATAGGATATTGCTGCCCAGATATGTTACACTTGTGGTATTTTGGGGTATTCTCCCTGATATTGGTGCCGGCATGAGCCATAGAATCACATTCTCAAATAGTAGCTAAGCCTCCGTCCTGCCTCTGATTGGACTTTCTAGGCTCTGTAATCCTGCTGATGGTCTGAAAATGTACTAAATATGCAGCCAGGGCAATGAAATTGCAAAACGTGCTTCACCTAAAAATAATTTTTTAGGTGTTTTTTCCCTTCAAAGATCCAGAGAAAATGTTATTTAAGTCAATGAATAGAGCCATCATTTTCATGGGGCCTCTCAATTTCTTTCTTTCTTTTTTTAAAAAATTTTTTGAAATAGTGAGTTCCTTATCTGTCTTTCACTTCCCATTAGAAAGTGCTGACATTCTGATTTTCTGTAATCTTATTACTCTATGTGACTTCTATAGATCTCCTTCTTATTTTTTCTTCCTGTTATTTTTACTTTTGAACATTTACAGGGTGTTAGCTGTCAATGACAATGAACCCCAACTATAGTCTTTAATCTTTTCACGGTGGGGCTCCAAGATCTTTATAACTACCAGCAAAGAGCTCTGTGATTTGCCAAAATTCCAATCATAAGGAAGAGTAGTCCCCTCACACTGTTTTTATTACAGTCTTTTCCCTCCTTGCTCTACTACATTTGTGGGCATAAAGCTTTGGGGGAATGAAAAGTGGCTGCTTGTCACCAAAACTTAGAGACTCCTGCTTTCTAGAGAAACCTCAAGAGATAGTGCCATTCTCATAAACCTTTCTGTCTTTTCAAAATCCTCCTTGCAGTTCAAGAGTAAAAATTTCTAAGCTGTATGTTACCTTTTTATTCTTTTTTCTATTTCATTCTAAAATATCAGGATTTACATTTCAAATACTACTATCAATGAGGTTATCATATGTAGCTCTAATTTATCCGCCTTCTTGGCCAACTCCAAAAGAACAGGCTCAGCAAAGAGGTCTGGATACCTCTTTTTTCCCCCAGCGTCACAATCTTCCCTAGCTGCTGGGCAGAGTGATTATCAAAGATAGATGCATTGGAGGCTGTGTGTGCAACTCTGCTTCTCTGTTGTTACCCAGACCCAGGAATCTAATGATAACAATTTGTGATGGTTAGTTTTGTGTGTCAGCTTGACTGGGCCATAAGGTGCACAGATATTTGGTCAAACATTATTCTAAGTGTGTCTGTGAGGATGTTTCTGGATGAGATTAACATTTAAATCAGTAGACTGAATAAAGCAGATGGCCCTCGCTAAACTTGGGTGGGCCTCATCCCATCAGTTAAAGGCCTGAATAGAATAAAAACACTGCCCTTTCAATGAGTCAAAGGAAAATCTTTCAGTTCAAAGGCCGACTGTCTTTGAATTGGGAATAGGTTTTTGTTTTTGTTTCTGTTTTCCTGCTTCTGGATTCAAATGGAAACATCAGCTCTTCCTGTGTCTTCAGCCTGCTGGTCTTCAGACAGAAATTACACCATTGGCTCTCCTGATTCTCAGGGCTTTGGACTCTAAGACTAGAATTATACCATTGGCTTTCCTGGGTCTGCAGTTTGTCAACTGCAGATCTTGGAACTTTTCAGCCTCCATAAGTGCATGAGCCAATTCTGTATAATAAATCTGTCTCTCTCTTACTCCCTCTCTCTCGGTTCTGTTTCCCCAAAGAACCCTGACCAATACATGGATATAATAATTATACACTTGAACATCACAAAATCTCTTGATGTTGAAAGGGAGATCTTGATTTCCATGTTTTCATAATAAGCACTTTGGGAGACCATGAATCTTCATGTGTAGATCTTTTTTGGATCACTTGGTCTAGTGTATAGACTTGGACCTGAGACCCAGTTTCTAATCCCATTTCTGTTACCAGGTGGCTGTTTGATTAGGGACAAATTACTTCTCCTCTCTGTGCTCCATTTTCTCGTCCCTATGAGAAGGATCACAGTGGATTATCCCCAGTGTTTTTTTGCACTTCTAAAATCCTAGGGATTTAAATTTTTTAAGTAGGAATGGGATCTTGTCCTTTGCAGGGACATGGATGGAGCTGGAAGCCATTATCCTCAGCAAACTAACACAGGAACAGAAAACCAAATGCTGCATGTTCTCACTTATAAGTGGGAGCTGAACAATGAGAACACATGGACACAGGGAGAGGAACAACACACACTGGGGCCTGTTGGTGGGGCAGGGGAGGGATAGTATCAGGAGAAACAGCTAATGCATGTGGAGCTTAATACCTAGGTGATGGGTTGACAGGTGCAGCAAATCACCATGGCACACAACACTACCTCTTCGTACCTTCTCCATTTCTCTAAGGTATGGGAGGTAGGTCTACTTTGCCAAATCGAAATATTGGCAATGATCTGTCAAATATAAGCTCTGAAGATACCTTTTCTGAGAATCTAGTTTCCCAGAGGGGAAATATTTTTTTTCTCTTAAGCATTCTGCTTTATCTCTTCACAGACAGATTTTCAGCTATTAGCTCTTCTTTTTCCCCGGGATATCTGAGCAGAATATTTTCAGAACATAGACACAGACATATTTTCTTGGGCACAGACTTACATACACAAATAAGCACACTGACACATAGACAGAAAGACACCTAAACCAAGCTGCTCACTCAGAGACCACTCAGAATCCAAGAGATTAAACTTGTGCATGCTATTAGCATGGCTTTTAAAGGGAAGAGCTTGTTGCAGTCCCTGGGCTCAGTTTTGGGTAAGCACAGGTTGTATTGGGACTAACTGAGCCTGCATTTAACTGATAATACTTCTAATTAGACACATGTGCTCTTTTCTGAGTGCCCTAGTATCTCACTGAGTATAATTGGTGGTTAACTACACCCAGAAACAAAGCAGACCCTGTAAACACCCTTTAAAAGTGCTGGTCTTTGAGGATTGTTTATGACCCTAAAAGAATCAGTATTGAGGATTAGAATTCACAGATATGAAGAACTGAATACTATTATTTTCTTTAAGCCTGTTATTGACTTTGGCATATCTTTCCATATTCCGCAGTGCTATAAATTCTTCAGACCAACACAGAACGTCGTCATCACCCTCTCTGCATAGCTGGCAATAGCAGTGAGAGTGATACACAGCTTGTCTGTGCCCCCAGGAATTCAGAGTTGAAATTTATGCTGCATATGTTCAATATGCTAAGCAAGGATATGGGTTTTCCTTGCCCTCTAATAAAACTTTCAAGGGGGAAAGTAAATATTAAGCTCTTTAAAGAGATCAGTTAGGAAGCAAAACAGATTGTAGTTACTTATTTATTCATTCCACAATTAGCTTACTTGCTGCACCTGTCTGTGGCAGGCCCAGTTCTAGGCACTGAAGATATAAAGTATCTCTGGGAAGAAGCAGACAAGGATCCCTGCCCTCAGAGGGTTTACACTGTAGTAGGCAGAACATAAAGTTTTGGAGTTGCACCATCTGTATGATATTTAAAGATATGAGACTGTATATGATCACCAAGGAAGTGAATGCAGATAGGAAAGAGAGTTCTAGGAGCTGAGAAGCACTCTGTGCAGTAGCGGGGATGAGGAAGAGGCTAAAAAGGAACAGCTAGTGAGGATGGAGGGAGCCCAGGAAGGCAAGGTGCTTTGCAAACAAAATTAAGCGTTTCAAAGAGGAGAAAATACACACGTGTCTACACTGACAGGTCAAATATAAATTGGGTTGAGAGTTAATGATTGAATTTCATAATTTAGAGGTCACTTTTTATCCTGACAAGAGTAATTTTGGTGGAGGGCTGAGAAGAAGAGACTTGACTAAAGTATGTTCAAGAGTGAGAAGAGAAAGATAAATTACAGAAAAAGGATATTATCTGGTCTTTTTGCTCATTTGTTTTACAATACAAAATTGTAACTACAGTTGAAAGCTACAGCCTGTTAAATAAAAAAAATTAGACTTCAACAATATCTCCAGGTTTTATTTTTTTAACCTGCAATTTTAGACAGAGGGTGTGTTAGTTAGGATGCTTTTAATAATTTTGCTGCAGTAACAAAGGCCAAATTGGCAGTCAACAAGATGGAAATTTATTTCTCTCTTACTTAGTGACTACCTGAGTGAAAGGATTGAAGGAGACCAGTGAAGTTGGGGGTCTGGATCCTTTTTGCTCTGCCATGCTCAACATGTGGCTTCCATCTTGTGATCTAAGATGGCTGCTCTAACTTCCACTATGACTTCCACATTCTAACAAGCAGGGACTGGGAAGACGGAAGAGCAAATTCCTGTTTTTTAAGGACATGACCTGAAAGTTGCACGTCATGTTTTCCCACGTCCTATTGGCCAGAACTTACTCACACCTAGCTGCAAGGGTGACTGAGAAATGTAGTCTTTGACTGAATAGTTATGTGTCCAGCTAAATCTTGCTATTACTAAAGAAGAAAAAGAGAGGAGATAATGGAGAGACGATTCACAATTTCTGTCACAAAGTTTCATTGAGAACAACTAAACTGTGACTATGAAATAAAAATGTTATACATTTTTATAATTATGCTTTACTACAAGTATAATTATATTAAACAAATAATCAATAATCTACAGTGAGGTTTTTAGACTGAACTTCAGTTTTCCCCATTAGGAATTAGCTTTCAGGCCACACTGGTCATTGTCTGTGCTACTATGGTCATTTCCTTGTGTCTAGTTTATATCTTGTATCTAACAATTGAGTAAAATTCTTATTGCCTGCAGATGCATTTGTTTACAATATAGCCTACAAAATGCCTGGTGCAGTTACTTTTTAAACAAGACACAACTTCTCTTGATTTTTCTGACTTATTTTGAGAGCTTTCTGTTGTTTATTCACTGTTTTGTGCTGTAGTTTCTCCCCAAAGAACACTTTCTAACTCATTCATTAGGCCAGTATTACCCTATAGCAAAAGCAGACAAAATTATCACAAGAAAAGAAAACTACAAGTCAATATCCCCTGTGAATATAGGTGCAAAAATCTTTAATAAAATACTACTAAACTGAATCCAGCATCATATAAGAAGGATTATACACATTAAGAAGTATTATACAGGACCAAATGAGATTTATCCCAGGAGTGCAAGGTTGGTTCAATGTGCAAAAGTCAATCAATGTAATGCACTATATTAATAGAATAAAAGATTATCTCAATAGGTGCAGAAAAAAATTTGATAAAATTTAACATTTTTCATTATAAAAAACACTCAACAAACTAGGAATAGAATGGAACTTTCTCAATATGATGAAGGTCATATATAAAAAATTTATAGCTAATAACAGTGAAAGTATAAAAGCTTTTCCTCTAAGAATAGGAAAAATACAAGGATATCTCTTTTTGCCATTTCTAATCAACATTGTACTGAAGGTTTTAGCCAGGGCAAGAAAAAGAAATAAAGGCATCCAGACTAGAAAGGAAGAAATAAAATTCTTTCTACTTGCAGAGGACACGATAGTATATACAGAGAACCCAAAAGAATCCACACACACTGGAGGGCCAAGGTGGGTGGATCATGAGGTCAGGAGTTCAAGACCAGCCTGGCCAATATGGTGAAAACCCATCTCTATTAAAAAAAATACCAAAATTAGCCAGGTGTGGTGGCGGGCGCCTGTAATCCCAGCTACTCGGGAGGCTGAGGTTGCAGTAAGCCGAGATCATGCCATTGCACTCCAGCCTGGGTGACAAGAGCAAGACTCTATCAAAAAAAAAAAAAGGGAATCCATACACAAAACTGTTAGCACTAACAGATGAGTTTTGCAAGGTTGCAAGATACAAGATCAATATACAAAAATCAGTTGCATCTACTCAAAGCTTGGTGAAGGTTGGTAGTTTGACTTTCTGATGGGAGTTTAAATGAAGAAGAGTCTGCCCACTGTGCAGAGCTACACATGCCAGAATGTCTCCTGCATAGCAATGTGAAACCATCTTCTGCTTGTAACACCTTGGGCTTTTCTGTTTCATTTCATGCTTGCAATGGAGTAGCCTAGGGGCATTTAAAGGCCAGGCTGTGGAGGAGAAGTGCTTTTCTTTGACAGAGTTTCATTCATCTGTAGTAAAATGAGAAAAACATTTTTATGTAGTGATGAAAGTGGATGTAGTGCCCTTTTAATTCACTGTAAAGAACTGTCATTCTTTCGAGAATAGATTCATCCTACTTTTTGATATTAAACATGTTCCTTCTTTCTATAAATTTATCATGGTAGTTTATATTAAGATCTTTATTATTTTTAAAAATTTATTTATTTTAATGCCATTACTTGGCAAAGTGAAAGCTAACAAAGCTTTTTACTGATGGATTTATTTATTTTTGAAAATTTACTTTGTGAAATTCAAGAGTATAGGAAGTACAAGTAGAAGCTATGTTAGCTGTGTTTACTACACCTTTAGGGCTCTGCAGAGTCACCTTACCTGTATCTTTACTACTTCCTAGTCTTATCTCCCTTTTTCTCTTTTTCTTTTTAGCTTGTCTCCTTAACTCTTTTATTTGTTATGAACTAGAAAAATGTTGTGGTGGGGAAGAACCAGAAAATAGTTTGCAGGATTTGGATTGCTTTACTTGGAGCCTTAATATCATTCCTCAAAAATTGAGAGGTTATAATGTGAAGAGCATGGACCATAAATACTTTTAGTGGTCAAAATAGAAAGAACTGGGTTATAATTGCTGAGCATTTGGTTGAGCAACAATAAAGAATTCATAAAATGGAGCAGTTATTAACCTCGGAACAGTCTACCCAGATCCACCTTGGAGTTTCCGCCCCTGTAGAATGCTGGCCGTGTCAACGCACATATGCCCAAGTTTTGAGGCTGGGCCTGGTAACCTTTGTGTAGTCATTCCAGCTATCTGATTACAAAACATTTTGATGACCTACCCACAAGTCTCATGTGATTTTTACATCACTCTGTGTGTGCTCTTGAATGTTCCAAGTTACTCAAGTAAAGTCTATAAATCAGTACTGACCCATGGGCCTGAAAAATGTGCTTCAACCAATAAAAATGTGACAAGAAAGAACAGTGCTCATAGTTTAAACAACTTCATTTAAAAAGTATTTTATTTTATTTTACCATTCCTTCTATGTGCTGCTTTAAAATATTATTCCTGGCTGGGAGTGGTGGCTCATGCCTGTAATCCCAACACTTTGGGAGGCTGAGGCAGGCAGATCATGAGGTCAGGAGATTGAGACCATCCTGGCTAACATGGTGAAACCCCATCTCTACTAAAAATATAAAAAATTAGCTGGGTGTGGTGGTGGGTGCCTGTAGTCCCAGCTACTCGGGAGGCTGAGGCAGGAGAATCGCTTGAACCTGGGAGGCAGATGTTGCAGTGAGCCGAGATCACGCACTGCACTCCAGCCTGGGAGATAGTGCAAGACTCCGTCAAAAAAAAAAAAATTATTCCTAATAAACTGTATTTTTTTAGAGCAGTTTTATGTTCACAGAAAAATGGAGTGGGAAGTACAAGAGTTTCCGTATTCCCTTTGTTCCTATGCATACAATCTCCCACCCACAATCCACATCCCCCACCAGAGGGGTACATTTGTTACCATTGATGAGCCTACACTGATACATCATTAACTCCCAAAGTTCATAGTTTATATTAGGGTAATTCACTTTTGGTGTCATATACTCTATGGGTTTGGACAAGTGTTTATTTTCAATGCTCTGTTGACTTCACTGACTTCATGATTATCTTGTTCATAATGATAAAAGCTGGTAAACATTCTTCAGGCAAGCCAGTAAAAGTTTTGTAGAGCCTGAAGTATTCTTTTTTTCTCTTGTTCACAAATCATCCTTTGCCCAATTAACTCTGTTAAGATTAATTTGTCAAAGTTTTTCTTTTAACAGGAGCAAAGATAATCTAACAAATCAAAGATGGTCTTTTCAATAAATAGTGCTGGAAAGACTGGACATCCACATGCAAAGAACAAGAACAAAAACCAAAAACTGAAGCCAGACACAGGTCTCCCCCATCACAAAAATTAATCTCAAATGGATAATAGACCTAAGTGCAAAACATAAAACTATAAAACTCTTAGAAGATAACATTGGAGACAATCTAGATGACCTTGGGTATGACTGTGGCTTTTTAGATACAACACCAAAGGCACAATCTATGAAAGAAACAATTGAAAAGCTGAACTTCATTAAAATTCAGAACTTATCTGTGAGAAAAAATGTTACGAGCATGAGAAGACAAGCCACAGACTGGGAGAAATATTGACAAAAGACACATCTGATAGAGGACTGTTATCCAAAAGAACTCTTAAAATTCAACGATGAGAAAATAAACAACCCAATTAAAATTGTATGAAATATTTGAACAGTATCTCACAAAAGACCATACATGGATGGTAAGTAAGCATGTGAAAAGATAGTTAACATTATCTGTTGTTAGGAAGCAGCAAATTAAAACAACAATGAGGTACCATGACATCCCTATTAGAATGGCCAAAATCCAAAACATTGACACACCAAATGCTGTGAGGATGTAGAACACCAGGAATTCTCATTCATTGCTGGTAGGAATGCAAAATGCATACAGCCACTTTGGAAGACATTTTGGAGGTTTCTTACAAGACTACACATACTTTCACCATATGATCCAGCAATCATGCTCCTTAGTATTTACCAAATGAATTGAAAACTTACGTTCACACAAAAACATGCACATGAATGTTTATAGCAGCTTCCTTCATAATTGCCAAAACTCAGAAGCAACCAGATTTTCTTTAGGTGAATGGATAAATAAACTGTAGTACATCCAGACAATGAAATGTTTTATTTTATTTTTTTACTCTTGTCGGGAAACTGACAATAGAATATTATTCAGTGCTAACAATAAATGAGCTATCAAGCTATGAAAAGACATGGAGGAAAAGTTAATGCATAATACTAAATGGAAGAAGACAATCTGAAAAGCCTACCTACTGTGTGCTTCCATCTATATGACATTTTGGAAAAGGCAAAACTACAGAGACAATAAAAAAATGAGTAGTCGCCAGGGGCTGGACGAGGGAGAGATGAATAGGGAGAGCATAGATAATTTTTAGGGCAGTTAAACTATTCTGCATAAAACTACAGTGGTAGAGATATGCCATTATACATTTGTCCCAACCCATAGAATGTACACCAAGTGAACCCTAATGTAAACCATGAACTCAGTGACAGTGATGTGTCAAATAAAGGTGCATTGGTTGTAACAAATGTACCTCTTTGGTGGGGAATCTTGATAGTAGGGTAGATTGTGTATGTGTGGGGACAGGGTATTTGGCAACTGTCTGTACTTTTCACTCAATTTTACTGTGAACCTAAAACTGCTCTAAAAATAAAATGTATTAATAAAAAAATATACAGAAACATTTAGGAAAGCAAGAGGGTCTTAATGGCTATTCACACTTTCTTGTGCAAAAGTTTGGGAGGGTCATTTTTTCTCTACCTAGGGGGAAAATAGCTTTGATTGTGGGTAGAAAAAAGAGGAATATGGTAATATTAGTGTTTGGGGGAATGTAATAGCACTAAACTTGGGGAGGTAGAAACTAGTAGGTTGTAGGTAGTAAGGAAGGTAAAATGGTACCAATAATTTTTGCCAATTTAAAAATGATAACCAAGTGTACTGGTTAATTTCATGTGTCAACTTGACTGGGTTAAGGGATGGCCAGATAGCTGGTAAAACATTATTTCTAGGTGTCTCTGTAGGCTGTTTCTAGAAGAGATTAGCATTTGGATTGGTAGACTGAATAGGAAAGGTCACACTCACCAGTGCAGATGGGTGTTATTCAATCCATTGAGGGCCTGAGGAGAACAAGGAAAGGCAAATTTGCTCTCTCTGAGCTTGGGCATCTATATTCTTCTGCCCTTAGACATCAGTGCTCCTGGTTCTTGGGTCTTTGTACTTAGACTGGGACTTATACCATTTGTTCCCCTGGTCCTCAGGCCTCCAGGTTTGAACTGGTACCATAACATCAGCTCTGCTGGTTGTCCAGCTTACAGATGGCATACTGAGATTTTGCAGCCTTCATAATTGTGTGAGCCAATTCCTATTATAAATCTCCTTTTGTATATCTACATATATCCTACTGGTTTTGTTTCTCCAGGGAACCCTAACTAACACACCCAGGGTTGGTCCTATGTGGTATGAAGGTAGTGCTGTGTTGATATATGTAATCTGTGTGTATAGATATGTTTTTAATAACATAATTATCTGCATGCGTAATTTTGTGTCTTCATTTCTGAAGTTTCCACCTCATACTTCCTTTTCTTGTATTGTATGAACCAGAACTTCCAGAGTAATGTTGAATAACAGAGAATGATAGTTGGATTCCTAGCCTTGCTCCTGATTTTAAGGTGAACATGCCCAGAATTTTAATGTTAAATATAATGCTTACTTTTGATTTCTGTTAATAATCCAGGATTAGAACGACACACCCATAACAATAAAGTATACTAAGAACTTTTATTAGAAATGGCTACTGAATTTCATCAAATGTCTATTAATTAGTCAAAATTAATTTATTTCTATTTTTTATAACTTTTGCATAAATTTCATAACTTTTTATATGTACATATACTTACACACATGCATAGTTTTCACAGATGCATAAATGTGTGATGTATGTACTTTTTACATCCTTACCCCACCTTCTCCCACATCCCAGATTAACAACCTTAAATGTATCCTTCTGTACTTTTCTGATATATGTATATTGTATGCACATTTTTGCATTTTGCTTTTCTCCTTTAACAATATTTCATGGAAATATCTCCAAGTTAAACAGATGTTACATTTTAGTCCTGCCCTGCTATTTATTAACTGTATGTCCTTGGGTAGGGTAAGTAACTTTTCTGGCACAAGTTTTTCTACTTAAACAAGAGGACAACTATTCCTTTCTCCCAGGACTACTGTGAGAACCAAATGATATCATATATATAAAGCACTAAACATGGAACCTAGCAAATCATAGGCTCTAAGCAAGTGTTACCCAATCTCATGTCCAGTACAGGGAGGGCAAACCTTTGTCCTTTCCCCTTTGGCAGTTATGGCCTCTGGGCTGAACACTTGTAACTCTGTCAATGCCTGAGCACCTGTGGAGGGTCTGGAAGGATCCCTGGGTGTTGGTTTGGTTCAGAGCAACAGTGGTGGAGCCCCATGACCTGGTTTTGAAACCATGCGTCATCACTTCTTAGCATGGACAACTTTCTAAACCTCTCTGTGCTTCTGCTTCCTCATTTGTAAAATGGGAATAAGAGTACCTGTCTGTTACTCCTATTGTGGCTGTAACGAAATGATCCATGTGACACACTTGGAGCAGTGCCTGATACATTGAAAGCCCTCAATGAGTGTAAGTGAGTGAGGTGACAGGGCACAAGATTTGAAGTCAATTGGCCGAGCGCCACCATTTACTGGCTGTTGGACTTTGAGCAAGTTATTATTGCCATCAGAAGTAATCGCAAAAACCGCAATTACTTTTGCACCAACATCACACAAGCCGACTAGATCCCAGTCTTCATCTGTGAAATGGGGCTAATCCCCACTTTCAAGCACTCCTTTGAGAGCAAATGAAGGTTATGAATGAAGGTGGTGCTCAGAGCAGGCTGCTTCCCTGCCAGGGTTATAGTCCAGCCAATGGACTGAATGTGCTTGGCTGTCCTAGGACTGTACCCAGCCTTCATAATTCTCTCAATTCCAAACACAGGCCTGCCAACGAATGTTCAGAACCCAAGTTCACTGTGAATTGGGATATGCCTGCATCTCGTCTGTCCATTCTCTTCAGGTGCTGGAGTCATGCTTTGCTCTCAGCAGCCATTGCCACCTCATTTTGTTTCTTTCCTGTAAAGGGGAATACATGTTTTATTTAAAAGTTACTCATCTTGCTCTCTGGGGCATGGATCTATTGCTAGTTCAGTAGGCTTTGTAGGATGACTGTGATGTGTGTTTACAGGTAGAGGAAGTGGGAATGGGACCAAGATGAGATGGTGTATATAAATTTCAGCTGACTTTCTTGCCCTCTCCAGGATATTGTAATCCTCCAAGGACATCAGTTTCCTTTTCAAATCTCTGCATGGAAGCTCTCTCACTTCCTTCCTTCTCAAGCAAAGCTACACACACACACACACACACACACACACACACACACACACACGATAAAAATAAAAATGCAGCTTTCCAGGCAGCCATCTCCTTCAATGCAAACACAAAATCCTCTCAAGAGAACAATTGATGGGGCAGACATGATCACATCAATTTGTCCATCTCTTCTTGCTGAGACTTACTTGCTACTGTTGGCAGTACAGTAATTCACTACGTTTGCTCTGAGCCTGTGCATAAAACTGTTAAAAAAATTTAAAAAAACCTTGTCCCTTACACTGCATTGCACGCATGCCTATGGGGCCAGTTCATGATTTATTTTTATTTTTTCAGAAAAGAAACAAAAGCGTTTGCACAGCTGTGGGTTTGGGGAATTAAGTATGATTCAGCAGTACCCTCTGCTGGCCTGTTTGGGAACTGTAGAAAGCTCTGAGGTGAAGGAATCTTGGGATTTCAGAGGAGGAAACCTTTAGAAATAATTGGTTTCTTTTCTTTGTAATCCATAATAACATGAGATATCGCACTCTCACCTTATTCAAGGATGTTTAGTTTCATGAAACATTTATCCATATTTCAGTAAATTGTAAGCATCCCATTACTTCTTATAAAATTTTTTGGCAACCCAAGTGAACAAATAACCGCATTTCTGTGCGTGGTTTCCGGAGTCATTGGAATATTTCATCCGGGCCACACTTCTGCCTGTCTCCATTTAGGTGGCACAATTCCAAGAAGTGGTGCCCAGTTCTACTCTTTTATTGAAGAAGATTCTGTCATTCATCTACTGGAGTGAGTATCGATGAACAGATCGGGTTCTGCATTCAACCACAGGCAGTTCCATTTTGAATCATTTTTCCATGCTGTGGATACCAAGTATTTGTACTATGTGTAAAAGGAATTAAGCTGGTTAACTTCAAGGACATCAAATTCTCTGTTTTCTCTATCAGACATTCTGAATAATTAAGTGTTATCTTATATTCCTTACATAAATGACCGAGCTTCCTATACCTGGAACCTAACCAATTTTGTAATTTGCACTAAGGTGATACTGTTTTCTTCCTTTGGTGTCTGAAAAGGCACATCAGGGTCATTATCAGTTTTTTTAGGAAAACTGATAATGTTTTGCTAAAATAGGCCAAAGTGCTGCTGATTGATGGAATCCCCAGAGCAGAGCACTGATTTTTCAAAATTAGTAAATAAAAACGCTTAAGCAGTTGGGCCGATTGGAGAGTACGTGCATATGATGGAAAAATACGGAGTCAAATAAATGGATTCCAGCCTCTGCCACTTACTACTTTTTAAACTTTAGATTTCTTTTTTCTTTTTCTTTCTTGAGACAGAGTCTCGCTCTGTCGCCCAGGCTGGAGTGCAGTGGCGCAATCTCGGCTCACTGCAAGCTCCGCCTCCCGGGTTCACGCCATTCTCCTGCCTCAGCCTCTCCGAGTAGCTGGGACTACAGGCGCCCGCCACCACGCCCAGCTAATTTTTTGTATTTTTAGTAGAGTCGGGGTTTCACCGTGGTCTCGATCGCCTGACCTGGTGATCCGCCCGCCTCAGCCTCCCAAAGTGCTGGGATTACAAGTGTGAGCCACCGCGCCTGGCCTCTTTTTTCTTTTTCTTTTTCTTTTCTTTCTTTTTTTTTTTTTTTTTTTTGAGACTGAGTCTCACTCTGTCATCCATGCTGGAATGCAGTGGCCTGATCTTAGCTCACTGTAACCTCCACCTCCCGGATTCAAGTGATTCTCCTGCCTCAGCCTCCCGAGTAGCTGGGATTACAGGCACTCGCCACCACACCTGGCTAATTTTTGTATTTTTAGTAGAGACGTGGGGGGGGGGGTTCCACAATGTTGGCCAGGCTGGTCTCGAACTCCTGACCTCAGGTGATCCACCCGCCTCAGCCTCCCAAAGTGCTGGGATTACAGGCGTGAGCCACCGCACCTGGCTAAGCCTTAGATTTCTTATCTGTAAAATGGAACTGCTATGAGGATTAAATGAGACAATGTGTGTTAAATTCTTAGCACAGTGTATAGAAGCTTACTTAATAAACATCAGTTCTCCCACTCTGTGTCATGCAGGAAAAGAGAGAAAAGTTGAAACAGTTTACAGTTGATAAACCTTGAGTTGTGGAATTTGAATTAACTCAGCAGTTCCCAACCTTTTTGGCACCAGGGACCGGTTTCATGGAAGACAAATTTTCCACGAATGTAAGGGGTTGGAGGAGGGATAGTTTTAGGAAGAAACTGTTCTGCCTCAGATCATCAAGCACTGGATCCTCCTAAGGAGCGCACAACCTAGATTCCTTGCACATGAGTTCACAATAGGGTTCCTGCTCCTATGAGAATCTAATGCCGCTGCTGATCTGACAGGAGGCGGAGCTCAAGGCAGCTCACCTCCTGCTGTGTGCCCGGTTCCTAATAGGCCTCAGACTGGTACCCGGGGTTGGGGGTCCCCTGAATTAACTGATGATGTAACTTTTAAAAGTGTAGTGGTGCCGAGCGCGGTGGCTCACGCCTGTAATCCCAGCACTTTGGGAGGCCAAGGCGGGGGGATCACGAGGTCAGGAGATCGAGACCATCCTGCCTAAGGTGAAATCCCATCTCTACTAAAAATACAAAAAATTAGTCGGGTGTGGTGGCGGGCGCCTGTAGTCCCAGCTACTTGGGAGGCTGAGGCGGGAGAATGGCGTGAACCCGGGAGGCGGAGCTTGCAGTGAGCCGAGATTGCGCCACTGCACTCCAGCCTGGGCGACAGAGTAAGACTCCTTCTCAAAAAAGAAAAAAAAAAAAAAATGTAGTAGTTATAAGCCTGGGCTCTGGAATTCTCTTCCTGTGTTTAAATTCTAGATCTGCCATTTAGCAAGCTGTGTGAGGGCCTTACGCCACTGAAACCCTCTTTACCATCCCAGGTTTCCCAGCTGCAAAGCAGGGATGATAGAACATCTGCTTTATCCGGTTGTGTGAGGATTAAATGATTCAGCAGTTGGAAAGTGTTTAGAAAAGAGTCTGACATAGAGTAAGTTCTCAATAAACATTTGGTTCATTAGTATTAAAAGGTTTTGAAATACATGAAAAGGGTCTGGAAAATATCGATGATTAAATCCATATATTTTGTTATGAACATGTTCTTTTAAATCACATACTTATTATTTTACCTGTGTATGCTGTCAAACAGCGCTGTCCAATTGAATTATAATGTGAGGCACACATGTAATTAAAATTTTTGTAGTAGCCACATTAAATAAAAGTAAAAATCACTAGTAACAAGACACATTGACATCATGAGCCCTTTGATAGAATGCACTGAGAAGGACACTTCCGTCTGTGATTTCTCTTGCCAAAAATGCACACACTCATTCCAATTACGAGAAAACACTACACAAACCTACATTGAGGGACATGGTACAAGATAACAGATCAGTGCTCTTCAAAAGTGTCAAGGTCATGAATGCAAGGAAAGACCGAGGAACCATCATAGATTGGAAGAAACTAAGGGGACATGACAACTACATACAACGTGGTATCTTGGGTTGGATCCTGGGGAAAAAAGGACATCAGTGGAAAAATTGGTGAAATTTGAGTACACTTTGTAGTTTATACTAATGTATCAATGTTAATTTATTGGTTTTGATCATTGTACTATGGTTATGTAAGATATTAACTTAAGGGAAAGCTAGGTGAAGACTATATGGGAACTTATACAATTTTTCCTTTAAGTTGAAAATTAGTTGAAAATAAAATAATTTAAAAGTTAAAAAGAAATAAGTTAATTTAATTTTAATATTTTATTTAATGCAATAGATCTAAAAATTGCTTTAATATGTAATCAGCATAAAATTATTAATAAGAGATTTAAAAATTTTGTACTGTCTTCAAAAATCTGGTGCGTAGTTTACATTGTGCATCTCAGTTTAAACTAGCCACTTCCAAGTGCTCAGAAGCCACGTGTGCGCCAGGGGCAGATGCAGTGGTGAGGACCTCATCCAGGGACCGAGTGACTCCTTGACAGCATTTTTCTGGGTTAGCTTCTTTCCTGACTCTGGTTCTGGTCCTGCCCCCATAAAGCCTTGGTACTCCCAGAGGGGATTAGCCTCTTGGAGAGGGTGCTCAGATTAAATTCTGGTAACACTGGTGGCTGGTCTAAGAAAATAGTGTTTTAATTTATTAAGAGCATGGTGTTTTCTATGACATAAAATGCTCATAGACCCAGCAGTTTCTAAAATATGAGATGGATAACACCTGTTTTTGGAGGTCTAAGGAAAAATGACTTCAGGTGTTACTTGGATATGGCATTAAATAACATTCACTTACCAAGTGAAAATATTTTTTTCTCATTTCGAGTCTCTTTTTTTCCTTTAGATTATATTAAAGACCAAGACTCATTTAATGCCTCCCTAACACACTAGGATATATATCTGTTTGTAGATACATATCTGTCTCTTCTCTGTTATTAGGATCTGGATAGAATTTAAGGTATTGTTTCTGTTTTATTTATTTTTGTCATTACCTTTTATTCATGGCAAATAATATTGGCTTTCCATTCAATTACTGATATGAAAGTTTTACGATTTATTTAAAATAAAATATAAGGGCAATTTATTAAAAATACAATTATTAAGATAATCATAGTCCAAGAGGCACTGGAAAATAGCAAAAACAAATAATTAACGCCAAAAACAAAGAAACAAAAATCATTCAGGGACTATGACAGTGTTTACAACTTGGGGAGATCAATTCTCAGTTTCAGAAATGTCCTTTTATAGAAGCCCCTAAGAAAACAAGCCTGGGTATTCTCAATAAACCAATTCCCCCTCATTAAATATTTCCCCAGTAAGATTGCATTTCTTCTCACAGTCCTCTCTTCTGCTGCTGCTGCTTTCTCTCTCTTCTCCTTTTACTTTATTTTTGTCCCTCTTGTCCTTTCTCTGCTCCCTTTCACTATTTCCGCTTTAACCTCCCTCTCTCTGGCCAAAGTTCGGCTCTCCTCACCCACCAATCACTGCCGGCCTCTAACTTTGGGCGTAGTGCGTCTGACCAATCAGAGTGCAGCATCTGACACCTTGTGCTTGCGACTGACGTTTTCACAGGACCTACGTATACACAGGACATTTCCCAGGATATTTTGGAATCCCTTCACGGTTTCTTTGACAATGTTGGGGTCAAATTCTAGGCAATTGGAGGGTACTATTCTCTATTGAAGGAAACTTTCCCATGTCATTCTACGCTTGACTCCCTTGGACCAGACAGGTGGAGTTTCCAGGTGCATACGGTTCTCGCTATTTTATGCACTGATGAGGCGGTAAGTGAAACTTCCAAAATCTGGTTTGAGTAATTTATGCCTTTGAAAGGCTGATATTATTGCGTTAAATTCTGAGGGCATTTAGGAAAAACACTGCAACTGAAACTCTAAATAAATATATCTAACACAGCAATTTGGAAATGATTTGAGGGAAAGTAATTACTCGGTTTCCTTCTCTCCCACCATCGTTTGGATGGAGTTTGACAGGAAGGAAAGGTTTAAGGGAGTTTTTCTCACTAGGAGGTAATATAAGCAAACTTCTTGACCTCAAACCTAAAAATAATGTCAAGTTCTGCATTTAACTTCATCACACCTCTTCTCCGTTCTCACATTTCATAGTATTAGTTGTTTTCTTTCTATATTTAGCTTTTGGAGCACACAAAGTAACGAATAGCTTCATGTTTTTACTAAATCTTACAAGTAGAGCAAGAAAAAGATTTTTTTTTTTTTTAAAGGTAAACAACCTCTGCATCTTCAGAGCAAAACCCACTGAGAAAACTTGTGCCACAAAACCTCACTACCACCACAGCCCCAGCTCAGGGAACCTGACAGCTCCAGCTGTTTACCAGACAGGCCACCCTTTGATTCACACGGGCATTACAAGTCCATTGTTTGTTTTAATGGCGTAGGCCACAGAGCTGAGACAACTTTGATGGATAAGAGGTGAGAAGTTAGGTGTTTTTTTTTTTTGTTGTTGTTACAACAACAGCAGCAGCAGCCAGTACTTATTGAGAAAATAAAACACTAGGTTTTATATCATACTAGGTTTATGTTAGCACGTTAGTCGAAATGCTTTACTATGTTAACTTACTTAACACAGTTCCCACAACAAACTAACAGGAGATAGGTACTGTCATGATCTTCATTTTACAGATGAGAAAGTTGAACCCTGAGTGGTTCCCTCACTTGCCCACGAACCTGCAGCTCGAGAGACTGCGAAGCCTGATTCAAACCCGAAAGGCCTGTCTCTGCAGCCAGCTCTTCATCTCTGCACTGGACAACCGGCCTCTCTGAAGGAAGCACAGTTGCTTCAACAGTTTGTAGCCAAGCAAAGAGTCTGTGAAGGGAATCCAGTTTTTCTATTTTGAAATCAAGTTGGATTTCACTGGAAGAATTCCTGGGCACTGGATCTAATAAAAATCACATGTAAGGATGCAGGAAAACTTCTCATTTTATATATTTGAAGGAAAAACTCATTTGTATCCATGATCATTAGGAACACAGTTCCTCAGTGAGTCAAGTAAAAATGAACATCTTTGGAAATTGAAACTAAAATAGGACAATATAAAACAAATGACTTTTATTACCCAGGACTTTTTAATCGTTGAGTCTGAGATCTCTAAAATTTAGCAATTTGGTTTTGATTTTTTTTTTTTTTTTTCGAGACTGAGTCTCGCTCTGATGCCCAAGCTGGAGTGCAGTGGCATGATCCTGGCCACTGCAACCTCCGCCTCTCAGGTTCAAGCAATTCTCCTGCCTCAGCCTCCCGAGTAGCTGGGATGCAGGCGCCCGCCACCACGCCCGGCTAATTTTTGTATTTTTAGTAGAGACGGGGTTTCACCATGTTGGCCAGGTTGGTCTCCAACTCCTGACCTCAGGTGATCCGCCCGCCTCGGCCTCCCAAAGTTTTGGAATTATGGGCGTGAGCCACTGCACCTGGCCTGATTTTCTTTCTTTCTTTTTAGATTCACTCCTAAGCCTACTTAATGCTTTTATTCTAAGGCAATGGGTTCCCAAGCACAACTTTCACAAAAGATTCCACTACCTTTTAGTAATTGCAATGGAAACAGGGGATATCTGGGTAGTATTTATTCCAATGGAGAGAAAAAAAATATATGATTGTTTGAGGCTCTTTGCTTTGCTCTCCACTGCTGTTTAAACTTCCCCTGTTCATATACGGCAGGGACAAACAACAAACTCAAAAGACTAAACCTTAGTGAGCAGATCCTGCAAATTAAGGTGGTTGGGTTAGGTCAGGCTACGGCTTCAAAGAGACCCAGCTGTCTCCAATAAGGATCTATCAATAACCTTTGTTGGAGTAAGAATACCTAGTAGTCAGGTAAGAAACTGACCTCTAAGATTCAGGGATCTTATCTTACCTCATTTTGTAATTTGAGTTCTTGTTCTTTTACCATCAGTTGAGTTTATTAGTGACTTTCCATACCTCTTTACCCAGTAAGTAGACCTTAATACAGTATCATTGTGCAAGAAGAGATGACACATTGAGTTCTAAAATGCCAAGTCCTTGCTTATAAACGAAGCTTTGTCCCAACAGTTGGTAGAAGAGTCAGTGGTCCAACCGTACATCAGTTCCCCCAAATGGCTGGTAAGTAAATGTGCTAATTATTTTGTTGTCCCAAAAGATGCATCTGATGGCAGTTATTGATGGATGGGTAGGTAAGAAAGTGGCCATGACTTTGCCTTAGGTTGATATACACAAGTTGCAGCTTCAGGATGCTGACACAGTGGATTGATTTGGTTTTTTTGGTCTGGCGGAGAAATTCGGCTTTTTCTTTCTCTTTGAGTAAGTCTTTACCTTGGGAACTTTGGGAGTGGGTGTATTAATTTGTTAGGCTGCCACAACAAAGTATTACAGACTGGGTGGCTTAAACAACAGAAAGTTCTCACAATGCTGGAGCCTAGAAGTTGAAGATCAAGGTGCTGTCAGGGTTGGATTTTCTGAGGGTCAGGAGGGAAAGATTTATTCTATGCCTCTCTTCTTGGCTGTACATGGTCGTCTTCTCTCTGTGTTCTTCACATGGTCTCTGTGTGTACTGATTTTTTCTTATAAGGACACCAGTCAGATTAGATTAGATCCCACCCATATGATTGCATTTTACCTTCATTATCTCTTTAAAGGCCTTATCTCCAAATACAGTCACATTCTGAGGTACTGGGACTTGTAATTTCAACATGGGAATTTTGAGGGGGACAGGATTCAGCCCATATTGTGGGTAATCTAATTTGTTCTAGGTTGGTAAAGAAGAGATGCTTAGCTTTAGAGTCAGCCTTCAAAATTAGGAGCTGAAAACGTCCGTCTTTGGTACACATAGTCTTTCTTTGGTATGCATAGTCTTGTAGGTTTTTTCTGGGTCCTTTCTTCACTATGTTGTCACTATCTTTTTTTTTTTTTGAGACAGGCTCTTGCTTTCTCACCTAGGCTGGGTGCAGTGGTGCAAGCATGGCTCTCAGGCTCAAGCAATCCTCCCACTTCAGCCTCCCAAGTAGCTGGAACCACAGAAGCACCCCACCATACCCAGCTAATTTTTGGGCGCGGTGGCTCACGCTTGTAATCCCAGCACTTTGGGAGGCCAAGGCGGGCGGATCACGAGGTCAGGAGATCGAGACCACGGTGAAACCCCGTCTCTACCAAAAATACAAAAAATTAGCCGGGTGTGGTGGCGGGCGCCTGTAGTCCCAGCTACTCGGAGAGGCTGAGGCAGGAGAATGGCGTGAACCCGGGAGGCGGAGGTTGCAGTGAGCCGAGATCGTGCCACTGCACTCCAGCCTGGGCGACAGAGAAAGACTCCGTCTCAAAAAAAAAAAAATTTTTTTAGACTTTTGGTAAAGACAGAGTCTCCCTATGTTGCCCAGACTTGTCTCAAACTCCTGGGAGCAAGTGATTCTCCTGCCTCGGCCTCCCAAAATGCTGGGATTACAGGCATAAGCCACCATGCCTGGTCATCACCATCTTATTTGTCATTATCAGATTCTGAACTTCACTGTTCTATCTCCCTTTATGGTCAAGGCTATTCCTCAAGAAAGAATCTGATGTCAGTCATTTCTATAGTGGAGCAATTTGAGGTCAGGGAAGTTTATACGCTATGTAAACGCAGTGTAATGAAAGGCTTTGTTTCCACTTAAAGGAAATTCACGTATTAGTGAGTAGATCAATAGGTGAGAAGGCCAGTGAGCTAAAGGCCTTTGTATTGCCTCATCCCTGAAATAACAATAGATAGCCAGGCACTTACTATATTTATCTCTTTACAAAATTGGTCCTTGACTCAGTTGGGCCACTGCCCCGCTCCAAGGAAGCAGGCAATAAACTCAAGTTCGAGTGACTGAGGAGAGTATAATTAATGATGATTAGCCAAGGTGTGGGCAGGGCTAAAGAAGGTACAGAAGCATCCCAGGGCAAGCAACAGCAGGAAGCTGTTCCCACCTCCAGATCTGAAAGTCGGGGAGAGAATGCTTACCAGAACCCAGGCAGAGCTGCAAGGGTCGCCGTAGCTGTTCGAGAAGGCTCCCTGAGAGGAGCTGTGGTTTTGCAGGAAGGGCGCCTCGGGAACAAACACTCCAGCCTCACTTTCCTCCTGCCCTCCCGTCTCCAGCCAGAACTCCAGCAGCTGAGAGCAAGCGGAAGCCAGAGGCTGGGGGAGTCGAGGTGCTCTGTAAGCCTTGGCATCGCACAGCACAGAGGAGGGTGAAAGAGGGTCCTTCTCACCCCGAGGTTTTCATTTCTTGTCGAATATGAGGTACTTGAGCATCAAACTATACCAGGCCTTTGAACAGTCAAACAATGAGTGCTAATTCCAGACTCCCAGTTTCCCCTCTATTTTGAAAGGTGAAATGACTAAGAAAAAGCTTCCGTTAATCACTGGCAATGACTTAGTCTAAAAGCTTCACTATATATCCTACCTCAGTAAGTTTTTGTACTGTGCCTTCTTTGAGCATTTATTTTATCCCCAGTGTCAACATAAAGAAAGCATCTTCCCATCTGTGCAGACCTCTGCTGTTTTTGTCTGCTCAACATTTCTTTCCTTCTTTTCTGGTAATAGCACCTAGATTTTCCTTTAGGGGCCACTATTCCCCTGTCTCTTAGTTCATGTGGTTGGCGTACAGCAGACCTCATTCCTGGGCTCCAGGGATGGGCACATGGGCAGGCCTAGCTGAACAGAGCTCTGCATCTCTTTTGCTGCTGGAATTATTTCAAAAACAGGCATGTGACCTGTGTCTGTCCAGCGCATCACACCTAGGCCTTTTGCCAATGCTATACTTTTTTTGTTTTTTTTTGAGACTGAGCCTCACTCTGCCACCCAGGCTGGAGTGCAGTGGCACGATCTTGGCTCACTGCAAACTGCGCCTCCCGGATTCAAGCGATTCCCCTGCATTTTTAGTAGAGACAGGATTTTGCCATGTTGGCCAGGCTGGTCTTGAACTCCTGACCTCAGTTGATCCACCTGCCTTGGCTTCCCAACATGCTGGGATTACAGGCATGAGCCACCGCACCCGGCATGCTATACTTTTTATAAGCTATTGAGCTTGCAAAGCTGGGAGGAGAGAAGCATAGAGATTCTTGGAAGAACCTGCTTCAGAATGAAGTCAACACAAAAAACAGCAAAAAAGAGATAAAAGGAAAGATAGATTTCTGGATCTAGCTGTACCTGAAGCTAGATTTTCCTGAGTTTAAGTTTTATGAGTCAATAATTCATTTTCTTAAGCCATTTGGGTTTTGGTCACTTACAATGGAAATCTGTCACTAATATATTCTCTGTGATCTTAAAGTCAGTATTGTTTTATGTTGGGTTCTACACATCTTGTTTATCATTATGTAGCCTTGGTTCAGTAGGTGCTTTTGTGTTGCATGATGAGAATTAGCATTGTTGAAAATACATTTGTTAGCAGAAAAATACAATGCTTTATAGGCTGTCAACTGGCATCTTTTAGGGGGAAATTGAAGCCATCTATCAATTGTAAAGAATATGACTTGTTGGCCAGGTGCAGTGGCTCATGCCTGTAATCCCAGTACTGTGGGAGGCCGAGGTGGGCAAATCGCTTGAGCCCAGGAGTTCAAGACCAGCCTGGGCAACATGGCCAAACCCTGTCTCTACAAAAAAAAAAAAAAAAAAAAAAAGAAAAACAAAAACTAGCCAAATGTGGTGGCACATGCTTGTAGTCCCAGCTACTTGGGAGACTGAGGTGGGAGGATTGCCTGAGCCCCGGGGGCAGAGGTTGCAGTGAGCCAAGATTGTGTCACTTTACTCCAGCCTGGTCAAGAGAGTGAAACCTTGTCTCAAAAAAAAAAAAAAAATCACTTGTTTGATAAAATAATGCAAAATGCAGACACAGGCCATCCCCATTCATAGCAACACACAGCATTAATTTTTTAGTTTTTTATATAATAGCAACAAGGCTACTAGAGCAATGAAAAATATAGCACATTTAGAAGTTGCTATTGTTTCTTATACATCTTTATCTTAAATATATTTCAGAGTCTCTTTCCCTCAGTCTAAGAAGGATAAGTAGAAAAGTTCCAATTACATTTTCTATTTGTTTTGCTGTTATCTTTCAGGCTATCAATATGTTTCTAAGGGTATTTCCAGGACAAATTTTCAAAGCTGGAATAGGTATGTACTCTGGCACATACTGTTCAGGCTTTGTCCATCTGACACTAAACACTTAAAAAATAAAATTTAGCTGGGTGCAGTGGTTCACGCCTGTAATCTCAGCACTTTGGGAGGCTGAGGCTGGTGGATCACTTGAGGTCAGGAGTTCGAGACCATCCTGGCCAACATGGCAAAACCCTGTCTCTACTAAAAATACAAAAATTAGCCAGGCGTGGTGGTACGCACCTGTAATCTCAGCTACTTGGGAGGCTGAGGCATGAGAATCACTTGAACCTGGGAGGTGGAGGTTGCAGTGAGCCGAGATCATGCCACTGCACTCCAGCCTGGGGGATAGAGCAAGACTCTGTCTCAAAAACAAAAAAAATTATTCAATCATTTGGAAGGTACCTTCCACATGGCTGTGAGGGAGGTAAGACAACACATGGATGTCTGATGTTTGTGCAGATGGTCCCTGACTCAGGATGGTTTGACTTAGGATTTTTTGACTTTATGATGGTGCAAAACCCATACTCATTTAGTAGAAACTTAACTTCAAATTTTGAATTTTGATCTTTTCTGGAGCCAGCCATATGTGATACAATACTCTTTTGTTATGTTAGGCAGAGGCCGCAGTTCTCAGCTCCCAGTCAGCCATGCTGTCTCGAGGATAAGCAGCCGATTCTTGATACCTTTCTGAAAAACACTGTGCCTGCTAAGCCATCAACAAGTGTCAATGCCCCACTGCCTTCTACAGAGGCTCAGCAGAAGAGAGAGGAATTGATGACCTGTCCCTGTAGTATCCTTATCATCTGGCAATTAACTAGTTCAATGCCTCAAACCTCCTTCAGGTCCCAGTGTGCCTTCAGCTGTGTATGTTAATGGTGCATAGCCATATACAAACATTCTGTTTTTCACTTTCAGTGCAGTATTCAATAAATTTAATGAGAGTCAACACTTTATTATAAAACAGGCTTCGTGTTGGACGCCTTTGCCAAACTGTAGGCTTAATATAGGTGTTCTGAGCATGTTTAAGGTAGGCTAGGCTAAGCTACAATGCCTGGTAGGTTAGGTGTATTAAATGTATTTTCAACTTGGGATATTTTCAACTTACAATGGGTTTATTTGGATGCAACCACATTGTAAATCGGGAACATCTGTAAAGGTAATTTATACTATAGATATAGATGCATTTATGTATATGGGTTTGGAGTCCTAACTTGAACTTTAATGGCGACCCTGACCTGCTGGGAAATGTCTGATAAACGGATGGATCAGGGCTCCTGGGAGGGTGCTGCTTGGTCAGGAGGTCATGTGATATGGTTTAAGACTCCTGATATTTGCTACCAAATTGCTGTTTAGAAGGTTGTATCAATGTTCACTCCCACTAGCTGTGGATAAAAATGTCCATTACTTATTTCCTTACTAAAACTGAACATTAGATTTTATTAATATTCTTGGAACATCATTGAATATCTTTTAAATATCATTTCAATGTCTTTAATTTTTTCCAAAATTGATAGGAAAAAAATCTTGTGGTTTCATATATCTCATTCATTTTTGCTAACTAGTGAGCTTGAACTTTTTTTGTCTTAATGTATATTTTGGACTTCTGCCTTTCTTTTTTTGGGAATTGCCTACTTAGGCTTTTTATGCGTGTGGGTTAATTGCCTATTTAGACGTTAATTAAAATTTTTTTCATCTTATTAATAATTTGTAAGAAGTTTTATGTATTGATCTCATTGGTCTTTGGCCGTCACATAAGTTGCAAATATTTTTTCTCCCTTCACCATTTTACTTTTAGTTTTAAATTTTTTGATGCAGGAAAACGTGTGGGTTTTTAGGAAGTAAGTATATCAAGGTTTTTCTTTTAAATTTCCTTTGTTTTAGGTTTCAAAATACCTTTCTAAACATATAGATGAAGTATTTATCTATATATTTTCTTAAATATGCCATTTTTTGGCACATGATTCTGGCTTAAAAAAAAAAAGGCTATCAATGCAGATAAGGAGAATGTCTGATAAATAACGAGGAAGGAGTTCACCCTTCCAAGCAGCTAGGGAATACTTTTCTAATCTAAATTTTCTTCAAATTTATTTACGATTTCATTTTTGTACATCTTGATTCATGAATTTATTTTGCCGTATTATATGAGGTAGAGTTCTAATTCCATTTTTTTCCCCAAAAGTTTGGCTAATTATTCCTAACACTTTGTTTAATGAGAAATACGTATTTTTCCCACAGACTTGAAATTCTATGCATCTGTCATTTTACTGAATACCTGTATTATTAGGATTTGGTTTTGGATTTTGTGTTCAGTTTAATTCTTACGCCTATTCGTAGGCTCAACCACTCATCACTTCTTCTTCTAGCCCATTAATTGTCTTGGTTATTCTCAACTTCATTCTTCCAAAGAATTCCTGGATCATTTTGTCAGACTCCCACATGTGATCAATACAATTGGTATTTTGGTTGTAAAAATATTATATTTATAAAATAATTTGGAGAGAATTAATATTTTTATAACATTGCGTCTTCTCATTGAGAAGCATTGTATGCCTTTATATTTATTCAAATCTTCTGTTAATGTCCCTCTGAAAGTTTCATAGCTTTCTTGATATAAACTGTGCCTGTTTATTGTTATTTTCCCCCTTATAATTTTCTAACCATTCATTTTCCCCCTGACATTTGGCTTTTCTTATATTTTCTTTGTCCTTGGCTGCCTTACTAAACTTCCTTATTCATTCTCTTGGATTTTCTTGGTAATCAGTGACATCAGAGCAAACATCTGATAATTGTTTCCTCTCTTTTTAAAAAGGTATAACAATTATTTCTTTTAAATATCTTTCTGGATATTGAAAAACAACAGGGGTAGTGCCTTCCTTTTAACCTCAGGGGATCCCTTCAGTGTTTCATAAGTAAACATGACAATGTCTGGTGATATGTGGTATGACTTTTCATCAGGCTGGGAAATATCCTTCTAGTTCTGATGTATTCACAGATTTTTCTTTTTAAAAATCATGCAATGTTACTGAGATACAGGCATTTTATTATTAAGCAATCTTTGCATGTTGGGAGTAAATCCTATCTAGTGAATTATTTCCTTAAGAAACCACTGGACTAGATTTTTTAGTATTTAATTTAGAATGTATGTATATTCATAAGTGAGATTGGTTTGTTAATCTTTTTTAGAGTTAAGCTTGTTACATTTTGTCATTAACATTATATCAACTTCACACAACAACCTGAAGAATTTCCATTTTTACCTCTAGTGCTCCAGACTAGCCTAAATAGCATGGGAATTTTCTACTTTTTGAGTCATTAAATAACTCACTTGTAGAATAGTCAGGGTTCAGCCCTTTTGCATGGGTTAGTTTCTTAGTTCTATTCCTATTTTCTTCCAAGCTTATGAGTCTGTTCAGTTTCTTATTTCTGTGTCAGTTTTCTGTGTCCCAGAACACTGGCCATTTCAACCATGTTTTTAAAAGTTACATGGTATTTTGTGTTGTATTTTCTTTGAAATTTAAAAAATCTACCAGTATCTGTATTATTTCCTTCTCTTTTAATATTGTGCATATGTATTTTCCTTTTCCTCATGCTAAGAGAGTCTTGCTCAAATTAATATTTTTAAAAGTGAAAACAGGAATTTTGTTTTATTATTTACAATTTTTTCTCTTTCCTAATTCAGTATTTTTTCCATTTATAAATATATATTAATTCTATGTTTCTACTTTTTAAAGGCGTATTTAGGTTTTCTTTTTGTATCTCTTGATTTAAATGATTGGCTCATTAGTGTCATTTCATTCTTGTTAAATAATATAAAGAACCAAAGGTGTATGAATACATTTTTTCCCAATTATAACTTGGGCTGGCCACATCTAATTTGTTTTGGTAAGTTATATTTTATTACCCTACTTTCTCCAAGTAGTCTGTAATTGCAATTTACTGTTTTTTTTTTTTTTTTTGAGGTGGAATCTCATTCTGTTTTCTAGGCTGAAGTGTGGTGGCCTTGTCTTGGCTCACTGCAACCACCGCCTCCCAGGTTCAAATGATTCTCCTGCCTCAGCCTCCCGAGTAGCTTGGATTACAAGCATGCCCCAGCAAGCCCAGCTAATTTTTGTATTTTTAGTAGAGATGAGATTTTACCACGTTGGCCAGGCTGGTCTCGAACTCCTGACCTCAAGTGATATGCCCACCTCGGCCTCCCAAAGTGCTGGGATTATGGGTGTGCACCACCACGCCTGGCCTATTTACTTTTGACCGTAGAGTTAGAGAGGGATATGTGAAATTGTCAAGTAGCTATGTTTTAACACTTAAATGCTTCTTACTAATTTTTAGGTTTATTGCATAGTGATCAATAAAGATATAAATTTCCTGCCTTTGAATTTATATTGAGGGTTTCTTTGCCTTCTAATACATAGTTGCTTTTCATAAATGTTCCACGTGTTGGAAAAGCAGATAGATTTTCTAATAAACTAGAAGTTTAATATGTATCTAATAAGTCAAATTTTTACATTTTTATTCAAATTCTCTATACATTTTGCTTATTCAAATTATCAGACTTAATGCAATCTCTCATAATGATTGTGTTTCCATCAATTTTACATATATTTCTGGTAGTTTTACTTCATAGATTTCCATGACATATTATACAAATATGAAAATTTATGACTACTAAAGCTTCATTGTGAATTATACTTTTTATTAATATAAAATAGTTTTTTCTTGAATTTTTCTTTGATATTATGTTTTGACCCATTTTTCTTTCTATTTTTAACTATTTATCATACTCATGCACATCTTCTTACATTTTCCCTTTTTTGTCAATTTAACATTCAAGTGCTTTGCATATCCATCTATGGGGTCTTAATGTTTTCAGTCAATTTGCATAAGGATTTAAAATATGACAAATATTAATCCTTTGCCTCCTTCCTGTAAGTATTGTCTTGAATGTCGTGAATTATAATCATTGTATGCTGTGTACAAAATTCCTTTTGGATCCAATCTATTAACATTTCTCTACAAGGTTTCTTTTATACGTAGAAAATATTTCTTTATGTTCTTTCATTTATTAGTGTGAATTTTATAATTTAACTTTTTAATTTATAAGCAGTTAATTTTGATGTAGAGTGTAAGGTATAGTTCTAAATACATCTTTTTTCAACTAGCTACCCAAATGCTTTGTCATCATTTATTAAATAACTCTTCTTTTCTAGCTGATGTGAAATGCTATTTTTGGTAGATACTGGAATTCACTTGCTCAAATTCCACTCTAATGTCCAAGTGAGCCTTCCTGTATTATAGAGGCTGAAAATTTGAAAATGACCTTTCCTGGGGTTCCTTGCAGCTATGTTTCAGATGTAAATTTTGTTTCCACCAATTGGATGTGCCAATACCTCACTTGCTTTTGGAACTGCATTAATGGCAGACAAGCGGTAGACATCTATTTTGCTAGCACAAATGGTCACAGCAGGATAGTCTTATAGCCAGTTGATTCGAGACATGGCAGCCTCTAACAGTGCTCATGGCAGCTTTTATTATTATGATAAAAACCATGTAAGTCTGGGGGCTGGGAGTTATTTCTAGAAGCTAAGCCCAAGAATCTGCCTCTCCAGCCCTTCCAAATATTTTGTAATATCCGGTAACAAATCCTTTTCTGCTTAAACTAGAGAGAATGGTTTCTGTTATCTGCAGCTGAACCGCATCCAGTGCAATGATGGTATCAAACATTAAATTCTTATATACACAAATACCTAGTTCTGGATATATAGTCTATTCTGTTAATTGTCTATCTTTATTCCAGTCTAAAATGATTGAATTATTATAACTTTATAATATGGTTTAATGTGTGACAGGCCTAGTAATCGTCCTTACTCTTTTTTTACTAAAACGATGTTTTCTTTTGGATGAACTTTAATTTCACTCTGACAATTCTCACTCGACCTGTGTTCCCTGGAGATTTTGATTCAGTATGCTGTATGAGGAAACAGCTCATCCTCTGGGCTGGAGGTCCAGATTGGGTTTACAGTGTCTTGATAGTAAATCTAGTGTACCTGTCATAAAATAATTCTAAAGACTTAATGTGGGGGTTTGGATAATAGAGTGTTATATTAATTTTCATGGCTTTATAACCACATCTACCAATACCGGTTTTATTTTTTATTTCAAATGACTTATTAAGAGGTAAAATAAGAGAGGTCTGGACACTTCAGTGCATCTCTAATTTGGGAAATAATTTTGGGAAATGGCCAGCAGAGGGGAGACTGGGTCTAGTAGTTTTTACAATTGTATTCATTAGGCACAAGAAAATGTAAACTCAGAGAGTCTGAGATAGAACCAAGCCTCCAGGATAAACTTCAGTAAGCCTAACACCTTTGTTTCTCTTTTTCTTTCTAGACACTTGTAACAGCACTAATCTAGAAGTGAGTATATATGAGTTCTGGTCCTGGCTTAGCAAATTTGGGCAAACCATTTAACTTCTTTGAGACTTAGGTTTCCATTCTAACTAGATGCAGGTGATAATATCCATTCTGTGCAAGGTCATTGGTTTTAAACATATAACGTGTGCAGGTGTTACGCACACTGTACCATCCCATACAAATGTGAGTTAATATATTTTCTGTTTTTATTATCTCTTTTACCTGCCTTAATCACCAAGACATTGTGATCTGTCACTCCATCTTCTCCATTAAACTTTTCAACCATTTCTATTTTTTTGGACAATTACTTACCTCAGTCATCATTTCTTATAATTCCCTGTCTAACCCTACTAATGTCTGTGAGATCCTTGCCCCTCTTCTCAAGTGGTTCAATACTTCAGAATGGGGACAATTCTTTTTTTTTTTTTTTTGAGATGGAGTCTCTCGCTCTGTCGCTGAGGCTGGAGTGCAGTGATGCCATCTTGGTTCACTGCAACCTCTGCCTCCCAGATTCAAGCGATTCTCCTGCCTCAGCCTCCCAAGTAACTGGGATTACAGGCACTCGCCACCACACCCAGATAATTTTTGTATTTTTAGTAGAGATAGGGTTTCACCATGTTGTCCAGTCTGGTCTCAAACTCCTGATCTCAAGTGATCCACCTGCCTTGGTCTCCCAAAGTGCTGTAATTACAGGCATGAGCCACCATGCCCGGCTGGGACAATTCTTGTTGTATGTTAATTTCTTAAAGCCACCAAAGTCTGTTCAATATATGATATAGTGATTAAGAAATAAAGGTGGACATTGATAAAAAGTATGAGGTTAGTTTCACATATGCACATTCTCATAGCACTCATAATGGCATCTGTTAAAACTTCATCTAACTTTTAAAATAAAATGGCTTGTAAAAGCTATGAATTACTAGGCTGTGGGATGCTTTTGGGATCTCCAAGTAGTAACGTGGAAGTCTAGGCACTCAGCACTGTATGGAATCAAAATTCCAGTGGAATATGGAGAGCAGAAAGATTGGGCAGGGAGAACTTGTGAAAATTTAAACATGATTTTCAGGTTCATTTGGCAAAAAAAATTAGGTGACAATGGATATTTTTAAAAAAACATCACCAACAAGGGCATTGCCTGGCCATAATTTATTGAGTTATTTTATCACTTTCATTCTTTGCGCTTTAGGTATTCTGCTTCCTCATACATAAGGTAATTTTGTAAAACTTTATGGAAGAAAAAACAATCACACACACACTCACACACAGAGTATTTGTTTATTGCTGTTATAATAAATTAATAAAAACCCAAGAAACCTAAAACCATTCTCTCTAGTTTAACCAGAAAAAGATTTGTTACTAGATATTACAAAATATTTGGAAGGGCTGGAGAGGCAGATTCTTGGGCTTAGCTTCTAGAAATAACTCCCAGCCCCCAGACTTACATGGTTTTTCTCATAAAAATAAAAGCTGCCATGACCATTGTTAGAGGCTGCCATGTCTCGAATCAACTGACTATAAGACTATCCTGCTGTGACCATTTGTGCTAGCAAAATAGATGTCTACCGCTTGTCTGCCATTAATGCATTAATGCAGTTCCAAAAGCAAGTGAGGTATTGGCACATCCAATTGGTGGAAACAAAATTACATCGAATTTTGTTTGCTGAATTGCTACATGGGCATAGGAGAAGGTTTTGAAAGTGCAGAAAACATAAAGGAAAAATAATCATTAGTTATACCTAGCATATTAATTAGCAAATTAACATTCTGGTGCCTATCCTTTCCCTTTTTCTATATATTGTTTTTGTATATTTTTCTTTATAGATTTTTATATAAATTTTTTAAACATTAAGCTTATATATATGTTGTACATGTAGCTTGCTTTTTTCATTTACTGTATCATGAACATTTTCTCATGATTTCACAAAATCTTTGGCTGGTACATCTGGCGATTATACGTTTAACAGTGTTGGACTCTGCTGGAGGTTATTTTTTTCCCTTCTTGATCTGAGAGATGAGCAGTTATTTTTCTTTTTGAAAAGAGAAAGCCAATTTTCAGTTTATACCAGTAGGTGTCATCCATTCACACAAAGCATAACCCAAGAAACCTAATATAATTGGACTTAATCTCTATAATTTCTACCAAATTCCAGTGTAGTGTTCCAGCCTATCTAAGCTTCTTGGGTGAAGGCCATTTAGGCTTTCAATTGAATTTGGAGAAGAGGTTATTTTTGCCATTTAAGCTGCTTCCAAAGAAAAGAAAAAAGAGAGCAGTTTTGAAATGGAATGCATTGCATAGTTTGAAGTTATCATTTTATGTCCTAAAAATACATCAATTACTGGGAAGAGGTTATTAAAATCTTAAAATCTTACTTTGAACAGCCACTCAAAGAAGACCAATGTTACTATTTTCATGATTTTTCTGAAAGAGGCTAACCAGTCTTAATCCTGTGTACAAAAATTGGGGATGAGTCCAAACATAATAAAATATTTCAAAAATATCAATGATGATTAAAAAGTCATGAAACTTTAAAATAATAATAACTATATTTTTGGCATTATGTAATTTTTTTTTTTTTTTTTTTTTTTTTTTTTTGAGATGGAGTCACAACTGTCACCGAGGCTGGAGTGCAGTGGCACGATCTCGGCTCACTGCAAGCTCCGCCTCCCGGGTTCACGCCATTCTCCTGCCTCAGCCTCCCAAGTAGCTGGGACTACAGGCGCCCGCCATCACACCTGGTTAATTTTTTGTATTTTTAGTAGAGACGGGGTTTCACCGTGTCAGTCAGGATGATCTCGATCTCCGGACCTCGTGATCCGCCTGCCTTGGCCTCCTAAAGTGTTGGGATTACAGGCGTGAGCCACCGCTCCCGGCCTTTGTAATAGCTTTTAAGAGCTTTTATATACATCACCTTTTGGTCCTCACAACGATCCTCTGTGATTACAAATGAGTGAACTTTCCCTCAGAGAGGTTAGGCATCTTTCTCAAGACCACACAGCTGGTAAGTGACAGAGTCAGGTCTAAAACAAAGGTCTTTGAATTTTATGTGCATATATATATATGTATGTACTGCCAATTGAGTGTCATCCTTTAAAGCAGAAGTTAAAAATGAATAGTCCATGGGCCAAACTGGATCTTTAGATATGTTTTGTTTGCTTCCCATAATGTTGGCTCACAGTGTATTTTAAATTTTTTGAATAAGCTCCAAAATTTAAAAATGGGGATATTTCCCACAAAAACTAGAATTTCATGTGTCTTTGGAAAAAATCAGAAGAGATGGTTACACTGGATTCATATTCCCTAGCAGCAGTGTACAGCTGTAGCTGTGTGTGTGTGTGTGTGTGTGTGTGTGTGTGTGTGAATGACTGGAGAGATTCTAGCTGGTTATAAACCATAGAGAAGGAACTTGGCATGGTTTGGCTGTGCGCCACGCAAATCTCATCTTGAACTGTAATCTCCTTAATCCCATGGGTCATGAGAGGGACCCAGTGGGAGATAATTGAATCGTGGGGGCAGTTTCCCTCATGCTGTTCTCATGATAGTGAATTCTCATGAGATCTGATGGTTTTGTAAGCCTACCTCTTGCATCAGCATACCCTGGATATGAGACATGGAATCAAAGGAGATCATTTCAGAACTTTAAGGTTTAGTGACTGCCCTATTGGATTTCAGACTTGCATGGGGCCTGTAGCCCCTTCATTTTGGCCAATTTCTACCATTTGGAATGGGTGTATTTACCCAATGCCTGTACCCCCTGTATTCGTCTGTTCTCACACTGCTACTAAAGACATTCCTGAGACTGGGTAATTTATAAAGGAAAGAGGTTTAATGGACTCACAGTTCCACATGGCTGGGAAGGCCTCACAATCGTGGTGGAAGGCAAAGGAGAAGTGAAGGCGTGTCTTACATGGTGGCAGGAGGGCTTGTGCAGGGGAACTCCTATTTATAAAACCATTAGGTCTCATGGGACTTATTCACTACCATGAGAACAGTATGGGGGAAAACACCTCCACGACTCAGTTATCTCCACCTGGCCCTGCCCTTGACACATGGGAATTATTACAATTCAAGGTGAGATTTGGGTGGGTACACAGCCAAACCATACCACTCCCATTGTATGTAGGAAGTAAGTAACTTGCTTTTGACTTTACAGGCTCATAGGTGGAAGGGACTTGCCTTGTTTCAGATGAGACTTTGGACTTGGACTTTTGGGTTAATGCCGGAATGAGCTAAGACTTTGGGGGACTGTTGGGAAGACATGATGGTGTTTTGAAATGTAAGGACATGAGATTTGGGAGGGGCCAAGGGTAGGTTTGGCTGTATGGTTTGGCTGTATCCCCACCCAAATCTCATCTTGAATTGTAATCCCCAGAATCCCCATGTGTCATGGGAAGGATGTGATGGGAGGTAATTGAATCACGAGGGTGGTTTCCCCCATGTTGTTCTCATGATAGTGAGTGAGTTCTCATGAGATCTGATGGTTTTATAAGCATCTGGCATTTCCCTTGCTGGCACTCATTCTCTCTCCTGCTGCCCTATGAAGAGGTGCCTTCTGCCATGAGTGTAACTTTCCTTAGACCTCCCCAGCCATGCGGAACTGTGAGTCAAGTAAATGTCTTATCTTTGTAAATTACTCAGTCTCAGGTATTTCTTCATACCAGCATGAGAACAGATGAATACAGAACTGTAGAATGGTGACTCAGGAGCCAAAGACAGAACTAAGGGAGCCTGAACTCTGCAGAGGCTGGAAGGAATGGGATCCAGAGAGGTGCCTTACTGATGTTTTGAAGAATATACTATCATTGGAATGAAGGCCAACATGAATAAGTTGCAGTATATTTGTTAAAAATATCAATCATCATTTGGCAGTCACATCTCATGCTGATTTTTTTCACCCCTCATGGAAATATATAATTAGTTTTCTGGGCTTTATGGATTAATTAATAACTTTAAATGAGAAAATATTTGGCTGTCAAAATGGAATATATTTTTGTTTTATGATTAGAGATGGGCAAGTGATCAGATGAGAGATGAATCAGGATGATGAATTATATATTTATTCAATTTATTTCGATGTGAAATATAAACACATTTTGATAATTTTCTGCTCTCACATTATGATTCAGAGTGAAAAATTATCATTGGTGAGCATTCTTAAGGTCATATGGTTCCTCCAAAAATCAAGGATTCTTCAAACACTTGTTCACTCAATAAGTAGTTGTGGAGCATTGCAAACATACTTGCAAAGAAGGCATCCTTAGGCTGAGGCGGGCAGATCATGAGGTCAAGAGATCGAGACTATCCTGGCCAACATGGTGAAACCCCGTCTCTACTAAAAATACAGAAATTAGCTGGGCATGATGGCGTGCACCTGTTGCCCCAGCTACTCGGGAGGCTGAGGCAGGAGAATCGCCTGAACCCGGGAGGTGGAGGTTGCAGTGAGCCGAGAGGTTGCCACCGCACTCCAGCGTGGTGACAGAGTAAGACTCCGTCTCAAACAAACAAACAGTAACAAAAAAAACAGAAGACATCTTCAGTTCTTGTTCTGATGTTTCTCACAGTTTAGTAGAAGCTGTTGGAAAGCAAACAGGCCATTACAGTGGTATAATTGTTACAATTGTTACAGGTAGCTAGACAAGCATGAGCTGGGCAGGAGAGGGCTCTTCCCCCACTCATAGGAATGCTGGGTGATGGTTTGACAATTATCACATTGCCTCTCTAAAAGTGATAAATTGGCAGCTGGTGCCAGGGAGAGGTCATTTCCTGATGGTCCACACCTGTTGCACTAAAGTGTTAATTGAATGCAGGTACCAGGTAGAAGCAACTTCCTGGGCCTGCACATCAAGAGACAAAATGGCTTCTGGAGGCACACCACCAGAAAAGGGAAGAAAGCCTCAGATGAGCACACGTACAGTTTCCTAAACACACTGCACGTGCTCATCTCCTAAGGGTAAGGAGTGCACTGCACATGCTAGCAGCCCACCCTAAGGGAAGAACCCTGTGAAAGGGGCCAGCCTATAAAGTCCTAAAATCAAGGTTAAACACCGCACTTGACCTTGGGCCTCTTCCAAGCACACGCTCCTTTTTTCTGTTCTAAAGCTTTTTAAAATAAACTTCTATTCCTGCTCTGAAATGTGCCTTGGTCTCTATTTCTGCCTTATGCTTCTCAGTCAAATTATTTTTTCTGAAAAGGCAAGAAATGAGGTTGCTGCAGACCTGTACGGATTTTCTGCTGGTAACTTGGATACCTTCCACTGGTAACATAATGATTTCTAGGATGGGGGACACAGAGGAGCATTGGGAGGATGCAGAAAAGCCACTAAATGGACATTAATTATGGGGGTGGTTGGGAGTGAATGACATTGGTTGGGGAAGATTTCTTTGATGAATGGATGGGTATGGAAGCAAAGGCCTGAAGAATGGTGGAATATCTGCCAAAGAAGGTAGGCTAGGGTGGTGAGGAAGGGAAGCACAGACAAAATGATGGCTCCTGGCAGTAGAAGGAAGAGTTAGTTTGGGGAATTTGGAGAACTTCATGTCATTCAATGTGACGGAAACATTTAGTACAGAAGGAAGAAAGAACAGATGTGGCAAGAGATGAGGCTGAACTGGGGAAGGAGCTGCCCTTCATAAGGGGTCTTGAAGGGGTGTGGGCCTTAGCTAAGAGAGGAAGCCAGTGGAGGATCCTGGGAGGGGCGGGGACACAGATGAATTCTATTTACATTTTACAAAGATTACTCTTTGTAAAATGTAGCATGAAGATGGACCAAAATGGGACAAGGGTGGGAATAGAAATGACAGAGGCCTGATCTAAGTCAGTGACCTTGGCAAGTGAGGAGGAAAAAATACTTGAGAGACAGTTAGGAAGTAGAGTAATTGGGGTTTATCGGTGAATCAGCAGGAAAAGGGAGAAGGCTGGTTGGTGGTACCATTCAACAGTATAGGCAAGGTAGGAGGAGAAGCAATTGTGATTAGGAAGGACCTCTCACTTTTGATGTTTGTCTCTTTCAGAATGGCAAACCAAGCTTAGGTGAAGCATAGATATTTGGAGGGTGCTTTCTAACCTATTGCTTGGACTCAACCATGCTGGTGTCTGAGCTCCTCTACTCAGACAAATGTTGCTTTCGGTAAGTTGCAAGCAAAGCAAAAGAAAGACATTCACCTACAGCCCTTCAGAAAAGCAAGCATGCTGCATGATGAACTCTGGTGCCCAGGAGGCAAGAAATAAAAAACACTTTTAATGTAACCAACTTTCCATGCCCCACCCTCACCCCAGGCATCTGCATACACAAATCAAAACCATCTTAAGTCATGGAATGAAAAAAAAATTAAAAGCAAACAAAAAGCACTTCCTCTGAGGTGAATGGAAATTTTTGCCCAGTTAATTTTCCAGGCACGTGAAAGCAGTTCTGAATATTTTAAACCACAAGTACTTTTATTCTTGACCAAGATTTTTCAGAAGGCGAGGTATGGGAAGGATCATTGAAACAGGACTTTGACATAAAACATTGTTTACATAAAAGCGAGCTCTTCTCCACTATCGGATCAATTTACCACCCAGTGTCCGACAAACTGAGAAGCGAGAGGGTTGGGAAAAAGCAGACAGATACATATCAAACAAAACCACACATATCCAGTTGAACTAAAGCTGAATGTAACCGTAACTTGTGCGACTTTTCTCCCCTTGAGGTAGAAACATTACACCTCCAATTGACCAGGACATCTTTTTTTGCATTCAAATTATCTTGGAATTTCCTCTAGGACCTAAGTATCCTTCCACCATGAAAACAGGAGACCAAAAAAAGTAATGCTTCCAGTAATTTCTAGCCAAATAAGTGAGGATAAGCGTGTGAGTATGGTGAGGTAGTTAAGAGTTTGGAATCCAGAGTTTCACCATCTGGATTTGAACAGGCTCCATTGCTCATCAATTCTGTGACTCCGGGCAATGTCTGAATTTCTCTAACTCTCAGTTTCCTCATCTATGAAATGAGAGTAAATAACAGACTCCCCCTCGTTGAGTTGAGAACGGAATCAGACAATGCACATGGAGCCCGGTGTCTGGCACACACTGTGTCCTCATTGCATGTTTATTATTAGGTTTCTGCTTTGTATTTTTCTCTGTGCAACAGCCCTGAGCTCTAGAACTTATGACAGCTTTTCTCAAGTGATGTTAAAGCTCCCTATACTCAGTTCCAGAGCTAGGCCTCAACTAGGTTGGAAGAAGTCAATTGTTCTCCATTGCCTGCCTGTGTGCTGGAAAAGGACTCCAGCACAGTACTGGTGGGGCTGGAAGCCTTTCCTCATGATGCTACGGGGAGTACAGTGAAAAGGGAGGAGATTGGGGTAGCAAGGTCCCAGGGGTCCTGGCAGCCCAGGCTCTACTGCTCAGGCTAGCTCAGTCCCTCAAACAGCTTCCTTCACATCCACTGCTGAGACCCAGGAGCCCTACAGAAGGTATCTAGGGGAAGCTTCAGCAGCAAGGGGGATCCCTTCAGGATCAGCCTCCTCCTTACCTTGCAGACCCCTTGGCTGTGGTCTGGCATTCCTAGTGGCTGGCCTAAAGCTCCAAACCTGGAATCTGTTTCAGAGCCTGGACCTTTTGGACTCACACCTTGGTTTCCCTGGCCAGCTGATTTCAGCTTCTCATCTAAATGTCATCTCTGCAGGCTAAGGGAAGTCCAGCCTGGATCTAGCATCCTGGAAGCCCGTTCAGACCTCTGGATGGAGGAATCAGCAGGCCTTGGTATGGGTGGTTCTACCTGCTTCAGTTAAGAGTGAGGACTCTGGAGCCAGACTCTCCAAATCCTAGCACTGACACTTACTATATGACTTGGGCCAGGTTCTTTACCTCTCTATGCCTCAGTTTTCCTCATCTGTAAAATGGGAGATTAGTGGTCACCATTGGGATGATTAAGAAGATTAAATGAGTTAATATATGTATAAACTATAGCTATGATGTAAATATATATATAAACAGTAACCATTTACATGCATATAAAACATAAATGTAATATTAGCTATATTCATACATAAAAATAGGTATATTTTATATATAAAATATATTATTTTACATTTAATTTTTTACATTTTGCATTAAGATATACTATTTTGTATAAAACATTTAAGTACATATACATATAATTATTTATGTAATTATTATTGTCGTTGTTGTTATTGTCTACTTTACCTCCCTGCAGGGATAGAGAGACCACGGCAGCCTTTTAAACGTTCTTGGTCTCACTGAGCCCTAGGTGAGGAATGCCTGGTTCCTACAGACTCTGCTGTAGTATGAGGAGCAGGGTTTAAGTTAGTTTAAAACTCACCCCATCATTTGAAACATTGCAATCTACAATGAATGCCACATAAATATCATTTCTTAGATTCCTATGATGCTCTTCTTTCAGGTCTTTTCGCTTCAATTTCTATAATAATTTTGTTTGTTTTTTTGTCCTATTTCAAAGGCTTTCTTATCGCTGGAGCACCTAGCATAAGATAGAAATGTGTCAAAATATGTGTTTTATTCACCATGTGAGTATTTTTAGGTCCTGTTATCCCCCATAACTATTGATTCAGAGAAGTAGGGTGGTTCTGAAAAATACAGGCATAATCTCTTTAACTTGTTTTATAGGAACCAGAATAAGGGTAATGTTTTCCTCTGTCTTCAAAATCATCAATAATCCATGCATTGTTTAACTCATGTCGTAAGCAATAATGCCTTTCATATAGCCATTGGCATCAAAGAAGAGACAGCCCCTTGATTTGATGGTAAGCGTGACACTACATAAACTCCCAGAAAACCCACTTCCTTTCCAGCAAATAGAAAACAACCGAGAGCCTGAATTCACTGCCAGCTTTGAACACTGAACGCGAGGACTGTTAACTGTTTCTGGCAAACATGAAGTCAGGCCTCTGGTATTTCTTTCTCTTCTGCTTGCACATTAAAGTTTTAACAGGTAAGTGGTGTATTGAATATTTCTTATTCAGTTATAATTCAAGTAAACATTAAGAAAAAGCAAAGGTAGGAAAACTATGCACCCAAAAGAAAGTGGTTTTGGTTTTTGAAAGTAGGAATAGTTTCAGGATATGGCCAAGGGCACCATGTCACTCATGTCACTGTGGATGGCATTGAGTTTGCATTGCTGCCTTTGATACTGTGTCTTGAGATGAAAAAAATGTTTCATCAGACCATTAAATTTTTAAATTACCTGCTTGGAGTTACCTGTCAGTGGATAAAATAGCAGAGTGGCTTACTGTTCTTAGAGAAAGATGAAAGGCAAAATGACTTGTGTCAACAGAATGAAAATTAAATAGCTCTGGCATTTGAACTGGGAATTCTTTCTGTGGTAGAAAATAAAATGGGAAGGCTTTGAAAAGAAGGATTTTGATTTTAATCTTACCTGGATGATCTGTTATCTGAAATGTCCAGGGCACCATAGAGTTTTTATTGACACTAAGTATCAGAGTTCACCCTAAAAAGCCAAGGAGGAAAGGATAACGTAAAAATACTTCCTAGCCCCTGTAGACCTTACAAAAAAATCATTCTGGAGTCCCTGATTCCTTCTCTTGAATGGCATATAGCAGACTCTATATGGACAATTTAAATAATGTTACATACAATGTAAGTTAATACATATGTTTCTGTTGCTTTTTACTGTATATAATTTGTACTACTTTTGTTTTCTCCTTCACACTGAACCCTATTCTTGAGGTTGAAAAAAGGAAAGTTAAGTAATATTAAATAACTTACATAATCAAATAAACTAAAAGTGAAGGCAGAACTTTTAGTAGGTGTGATCCTATCTAGGGATACGTTTTTTCAGTGGTAAAAAAATAGACTTCACTGTTCTTACAAAAAATTTAAAAAAATGAAATCAAATTGATCAAATATTTCATCTTGTGCTGGCTCAAAGTGAGTTAAGTGCTGTTAAGAGGACTGAGGAATGTAGAATGAGCACAAAGACAGTTTTGGGCTACTTGCTGGTTTATGCCTTTTCTAGAATCTCATGAAGTCCTTTAGCGGCATAAATGACATGAGCAGCTTTGGAATTCATATTCATTCTTCATTCATCCATTTACTCATGTAGCATTGCGCACCTGCCTGGTAGCAGGTACTGTGCCAGATGGTGTATGTACAAGGATGAGCAAAACCAGGTCAGCCCCTGTTCTTCAGAAGGTAACTGCATGGTAGAGAGAGATATATTAATCAAATAATCCCATTGATTAATGATAATTACAGGCAAAACTCAATTATATGAGGGAATGTAACAAGGAGCTTGACTAGATTGGGTAGGTGTGGAGGTGTAGCTGAGGAGAAGGGTTCATTGAAGTCTTTCCTGTGCAAGTGGCACTTGAGTGGAGATTTCAAGGACAAGTAGCAATCAATGGGGAGAATGGTATGAAGGTAGGGAAGAACATTCCATACCATGGAAGGAACAAGTGCAAAGAGCCTGTGGCAGGAAGGAATGAGGTAAGGTTAGGGAACTAGAAGAAAGCAGACAGATGTGCCTGAGCACAAAGAGGGAAGAGGCTGAGCTTGGTCCAAGATGACCAACTGGTCCAAGTTGGTCCAAGATGAGGCTGGAAAGGAAAGCAGAGGCCAGACCATTCAGACCATATGGTCTATGTTCAAGATTTTGGATATTCTTCCAAGAACACTGGTACCATTCGTGGAAGGGTTTGTTTGTATTGATAAAAATCATTCAACTAGGCCAAACCAATTTGGGCAGTTCTGGTTGTGGTATTATGCTCAGCAGAATTAAAGTAGCATTGGTGTCAATTCTGTGGAAGGTGAGATCCAGCCTTAGGTAGGATTATTTTAAGTTTCCAGATTAAGCTGATGAATAATTTGTATTATGGAATAATATTCATCGTAGATTCTAAATGAATACAACCAATGTTCACTCTCATTATAAAGAAAACCATGCAATGTGGCATGCTGTTTGGCATGTGGCAAACCCGAGGCACGAGTGGCTAAATGGTAACGATAAATCTGCTAGCAATGATCCTATTTAAAATATCTCCACAATGCATGTATCCAGAAACTGCCATTGTAAACAAAAAGAGCCAAACTCAAGTAAACTAAGCACTTGCTTGTCCTCTGTCATATTTTCAATCCTCCCAATTTACATAGGCTTTCCCATGCCATGAAGATGTAGGCATTCTTATCTTTAGTCAGTGTTCGAAGAACTTCCAACCAGGAAAGGCTAAGTGATTTGTTACACAGTAATTGGTGGCAGAACCAAAATTAGAACTCTAATGTGACTCCAACATCTACGTTCTTTCTAAACTGTGTTGAAGTAGTGGAGGTGTAACATAAATCTAAAGGAACATAAATCTCAATGATCCTGATCACCTTTGTTATTTGGTTGTGAATTAAGAAGGATGGGAATCTTGGCGATTTCCAGTCTTTGATGGATCTTAATGTAGAATTTAACAAAGTCTTGTTTTTTTTTTTTTAATGAATTTGGAACAATAGGACGCTTTTAATTATAAAAATATCTAGGAAAAATGTGAATGTCTAACTACATTTTGAAGACCCTCTTTGTAGACCTTATAGGCAACAGGGACCATATGAGTGATGGGATGAATTCTGGTTTTAGAAAGACTACTTTAAAAGCAGTGTGGATAATACACCAGAGTGGGAAGGGCTGATGACAGAGGGTGTCTAATAAACGTGCATGTATTATGATGTGTTCCGTGAGGAAGCTGAGAGGATAGACCTCAAGGCCACTTTGAGCCTTCCTTTGTCACTGAGGCATTCCATTAGTGATTCCTGAATTCCACTCGGGAAAAGAGCCCCTCAGTGTCTCCAGCGTCTGAAAGAAGTCTGTGAAGATGGCTGACCTTGGAACCCCTCTCAGCCTCTCCACGACTGAGTAAATGTCATCTCTTGGCAGCACCCCCTTCCAGAGTGTTCTTGTTAGATTTAACAAAAATCCCAGTTGTCAATTTTTTCTTTTGATAGATGAATTCAGGCCGTTCCCAGTCAGCATAAGCCTCTACTTGATTTTATTTCTATGTTTATTTACTACTTACTTTTCTTTGTTTTATCCTCTTTTTCTCTTTTATTTTTGTTGGTGTGATGAAATTTCTTTTGACTCTCCTCTTTGCCTCTGGTTAATTTGGAAGGTCGACTACAGTTCTTAGTTTACTAAGTAATTATCATGTTCAGAGAATCTTAATTGAATGTCTACTTGTTTATCATTGTATGAAAATAATGAAAATGCCTTTGTCTGATGTGCCTAGTCCCCACCCGCTGCGCTGATATGAGAACTTAACAATGTTCTTCCTTTCCCACTCTCACACTGCCCCCAGACTGTGCACCCTGCTCCATACGTGGGTTTTGTGGAAATAATTTAAAACTTATAGTTGCAGATAATTGCTAGGTTTCCTCTTATAGTATTTCTCTTCTGTTTCAAGAATCCTTTCTTAACACTTACATCACATACGTTCAGTGACAACATCATTCTGGACATCTGCTCCTGTCTTGTGATCTCTGTTCTAACCTAATGATCAGAAGACTTCTCTTATTTTCGTTAAATATCCCCAACTCTCTGAATTCCAGCAGAGGTAAGGGTGTCTTCCTTTTACCTTGATGAGTGACTGATATCTTTCCTAGGAATAGGAGTCCTGGATGGCAGCCTTTCTTCTTAGTGGTTGCAGATATTCCTCCACTGTCTGCTGGCTTCTAGGGTTGTGGGTGAAGAGTTTGATGGTAGTCTAATTCTCATTCCTTTGTAAAAAAAAAAACCAAAAAACTCTAGAATTTCGTAATCTTGAAAGCTATTTACTTCAGTATGGGAATTCAGGAATTCTTCCAGGATATGTGTAACTCTCTCCCTCTGTTTCTCTTTCTGTGTGTTTCTATTAATTTTTTTTTTTGAGGCAGAGTCTCACTCTGTCACCCAGGCTGGAGTGCAGTGGCGCAATCTCAGCTCACTGCAACCTCCACCTCCCAGGTTGAAGTGATTCTCCTGCCTCAGCCTCCCAAGTAGTTGAGACTACGGGGGCCCGCCACCACGCCTGGCTACTTTTTTTGTATTTTTAGTAGAGACGGGTTTTCACCGTGTTAGCCAGGATGGTCTCAATCTCCTGATCTCGTGATCCGCCCACCTCCGCCTCTGCCTCCCAAAGTGCTGGGATTACAGGAGTGAGCCACCGCACCTGGCCCTTCTATTAATTTTTTTTTTTTTTTAAGACTGGGTGAAAGTTTTCAATCTCTAGACTCAAGCTTTATTCTTCATTTCAGTCATTTTTTCCTAGTATTTGTTTAATCATACCTTATGCTGTTTTTCCCCACTCTTTCTAGAAATGTCTCTTATTCTTATGTAAGATCTTGAGTCCCTTATTTTTTCATCATTTGTGAACAAAATGGCTTTCACAACTTGCTGTTGCTTGTTAACCACAACTCCTTCAGATGAAATGGATATTTCAGTTTTAAGTTACCAGTAGCATATTCCCATTTCTTGGTAGAGACAAAATGCAGGCATGTAGGGGGGACTGAAATTCTTATCTTTACTCACTGTAGGATTCATAGCATTATTTGGCTTAAAAAAATTCATCCCAGTATTCACAGTTGTAAACAGCAAAATCTACAACATATACTGCTTCCCTACTCTAAGAATATAGAGTTTTATATGCAAAATGACTCACTGGGCTTTGCATATTTTTAAAAATGTATTTTAAAATCATTTGTAGCTTGCAATAACTGAAGAAAAGGTCACAATTTCTCTGTAAATGGCATCTCAGTACTACTGCTGTTCTAATAAACTAGGTCTGTTAAATGGCACTTTTTGGTCATTCAAAGTGAAAAAAGAAATGTGGCATTTGAAATCTTCTTATAAAAATTCACAATTATATTTTGGAAAGTGGAACTTAAGTATGTAGGGTATATGTCACACAAATTGAAAGTGTTAGTCAAAAAATGATTTTTTTTTTCAGTAGTTTGGCCTGTAAGGTTGACCAAAACAGGTAAAGATTTGCAAGTTAGATATAGAGTTAGAAACTGGGGATATGAACTTCCTTCTGGTTCATGTATAACATAATGATGCTTGTATCTACTTTGCTTGAAGAAAAAAAAAGAAACAGGTTGTCCCCAAATAGGGTGATAGACTCAGGAGTTTCCATCCAGTTGACCATGAGTGCTGTTAGGATCTGTTTATTTGAGCCATGTTGACACAGACACAGCACTTTCAATAAGCAATTAATGATCATTTAAAGGTAACTTTTTTGAATTTGATAAATAGATTTTTTTTACAGCCCGTGTTTGTGTTCTCCTAGGACTTTGCATCAAAGAATCTGTACATGCAAAAACAACAATAACAACAAGCTCTCTACTGCACTCACAATTAAAGTTCTGTTTACTTTGCACTATCTAGGACTAATGCAAAAATCTCATAGATGTGCCTATTTGCACTTATTTAATTACGATGAAAGTTTCTTCTATATGGGAATCCATTTCTGTACATTTCTACAGGCAGATAAGTGATGGGAAAATCATTAAGAATTTAGACTTCATCAGAGAAGAACCCAGGTACAATGACAGCCCAGCTTAATACATGATGGCTGATGAATGAAAATGTCTAGGGAAATGAGTGTGTTATGTACAATGTAATTTCATATCTAAGTCACTTTAAAATAATTTTTTGATATATAATAACCCTTTCAATCACAGAACACATATGTGGCCACCAATGTGAATACTACTTTAAGTATTAGGGGTGATAATATATCCAATATACCTAGAAGGAAAATAAATACCTGAAATTCATTTTCATATCTACCTTAATGTTAAAAGCTTCTTTTTGTTTTTTCATTTCTCAGCAAATCTCTTTAGCTCTGATACTTTAGTTTCTGTACAATGAGGGGGTTGGACTAGATTATTAGGTGAAGAGATTAAGTAAGTGTGTGGACCCTGGTGTCAAATTATCTTATTCTTTTTTCTTTGTTTTTGTTGGACTGGGTTAATTCAAAGACATTGTCTTCAAGCTCTGAATTTCTTTCTTCTAGTTGTTCAATTCTATTGCTGAGACTTTCCAGAGCATTTCACATTTCTAAAAGTGTGTCCAAAGTTTCCTGAATTTTTTATTGTTTTTTCTTTAAGCTATTTCCTTGAATATTTCTCCCTTCACTTCTTGTATCATTTTTTGGATTTCCTTGCATTGGGCTTCACCTTTCTCTGGTCCCTCCCTGATTAGCTTAATAACTAACCTCCTGAATTCTTTTTCAGGTAAATGAAGAATTTCTTCTTGGTTTGGATCCATTGCTGGTGAACTAGTGTGATTTTTTGGGGGTGTCGAAGAGCCTTGTTTTGTCGTATTACCAGAGTTGGTTTTCTGGTTCCTTCTCATTTGGGTAGGCACTGTCAGAGGGAAGGTCTAGGGCTGAAGGCTGTTCTTCAGATTTTTTTTTGTCCCATGGAGTGTTTCCTTGATGTCATACTCTCCCTCTTTTCCTATGTATGTGGCTTCCAGTGAGCCAAACTGCAGTGATTGTTGTCTCTCTTCTGGGCCTAGCCACCTAGCGAGTCTACCCAGCTCCGGGCTGGTACTGGGGGTTGTCTGCACAGATTCCTGTGATGTGAACCGTCTATGGGTCTCTCAGCCATGGATACCAGTGCCTGTTCTGGTGGAGGTGGCAAAGGGTGCAATGGACTCCATGAGGGCCTTTAGCTTTGGTGGTTTAATGCTCTATTTTTGTGCCAGTTGGCCTCCTGCCATGAGGTGGTGCTTTCCAGAAAGCATGAGCTGTAATAGTATAGAGAGGGTCTGGTGGTGGGTGGGGCCCTAGAACTCCCAAGATTATATGCCCTTTGTCTTTTGCTAACCAGGGTGGGTAGGGAAGGACCATCAGGTGGGGGCAGGGCTAGACATGTCTGAGCTCAGACTCTCCTTGGTCAGGTCTTGCTGTGGCTGCTGTGGGGGATGTGGGTTAGATTCCCAGGTCACTGGAGTTGTGTACCTAGGAGGATTATGGCTGCCTCTGCTGAGTCATGCAGGTTGTCAGGGAAGTGGGGGAAAACTGGCAGTCACCGGCCTCATCCAGATCCCATGCAAACCGAAGGGCTGGTCTCACTTTCACCAGGCCTCCTCAAACAGCCCCAAGTCTGTTTCCAGGCCGAGGGCGAGACTGGCTTGAAAACTTGCACAAGGCTTTCTGCCTCCCAGCTGTGAAAGAAAAGGGCTTTAGTTCTTCCCCTGCATGTGAAGTCTGCATGCTGGATTCACTGCCTCCCCGCAGTTCAGGCCAGGAGACTTCTTGCCCTGTTCAAATAGTTACAAAGTTCTGCTAGAGAATTCCTTCTCCCTGTGGAGTTTTATACCCTGCTCCTCTGGCCACCCTCCAGATGGATCCCTGTGGTGCCTGGCAGGAATGGGCTGCTTGGGGATTGGTTGAGCTCCTAGAGCCTTTCTGCAGCTTCCTCTACCCTTGTATTTTGCTCCGTTTGGCTCTCTAACTTGACTCACCTCCAGATAAAGTCAGAAACTTCTCCACAAACAGAACTTCAGCTTCTCCAGTCAGAGTATGTGTTTGGGAGAGGAGGGTCTCCCTTTCCCATGAGTCTTTTCTTTTTGACTGGGAAATAAGTATCTCCCAATCTTCAGTAAATAGGATCCCTTGCTCTACTTTTCCTGCTCCTCTTCTTGGTCCATTACAAAGATATTTACCAAACATGCTTAGCCTTTGTATTCTTCTATTAATATTAATTCTTTTATTTAATATGATTGAGCTTCCACTATGTTCAAGGTCCTGGGATTATTTAGGCAACTGTAATGCAGTCCTTATCTTTGTGGAGCTCATGGTTAAATGAGGAAGACAGACAAAAATAATGATGATCCAAGATGCTATGCACTAAAATATACTGGCCTAAACAAAGTATTATTGGGAGCATAGAAATAAGAGTCTTTGTCTGGTGGTCTTGGAAATATCTCAAGAGAGAAGTTGACATTTAAACGGGTTCTTGAAGAATGAATGAGAATTTCTTCTCAGATTAAGGGGTAATCAGATGTTTTAGTTTATGGTAACAGAAATAATGAAGTGTGAAGCATATTCTAGTAGTAAAGAACAGAAGTGTGAAAGAAATGGCCAAAAAGTTCAGTGTGGCTTCAATAGATGGCCTATGAGATTGTGAAAGCATTTTGGGTCAAGCCAGATATATATATTTTAAAATACCTTATAAGCAATAGAACACTAATAGAGACTTTTAAACTGGGGAGTGAAGTGCTTTTCTGAAACATAATTTTGGGAGCAGCATGGAGGAGGGATGGGGAAGAGAGAGATCAGTATTGAGAAGGCCAGTCAAGAGGATGCTTCCACAGATAAGGGAAGACATGAAAAAGCTGTGGATTGGCAATGGGAATGGAGAAAAATAATTGAATTTAAGAGATATTCATGAGCTAGAGTCAACTGGACTTGGTGACCAATTGGATGATGAAAATCAGAGAGAGGAAGAAATGAGGAAGACTCTGAGGTTCCTAGGGTCAGACTAGTGACTCCCTGAAAAGACAGGGTTTGGGTTTGGTGAATGAATACAGTCATGTGCCACTTGACAATGGGAATACATTCTGAGAAATGTGTCCTTAGTGATTTTGTTGTGTGAACATCATCGAGCGTACTGACACAATGGTGTCTACTAGATGGTAGAGCCTACCGCACTACCTAGGCTATGTGGAGTAGCGTATTGCTTTTAGGCTACAAACCTGTATAGCATGTTACTGTACTGAATACTGCAGCCCATGGTAGCACAATGGTAAATATTTGTGTAACTAAACACATAAAAGGGACATTAAAAATTTCTGTATTATAATCTTATGGGACCGCCACCCCATATACAGTCCATCATTGACCGACATGTCATTTATGCAGCGCATGACTGTACTGAGCTCAGTTTGGAAAGGTTACACTTGATGTGTTAGGGTACTTTCAGATAGTGATGTCGAAAGGAATTTGGAAACAAGGAACTAGAAGTTTGGGCTGGAGAGAAAATGTGGGCTCCTGGGGGTAGACATGAGAGCTGGAGCCATAGGTGCAAATGAGTTCAGGCAGTGAACACCCTGTCCATGTGCCCAGTAGCTGAGCAATGACAAGCAATGTGGGTATTTAGAGGTGTGGATAAAATCCTCTCTCCCTCCCACTCTGTGGAAGAGAGTTGGGTTCATTTAATCTCATATGATTTCCCTAGTACAATAGTTTCAAATCAAAGGCAATGAAGTAACTAACAAAATAATTTGTTTGCAAATTAATTACTTTGTAAATATTGCTACGAAGTTTTATAATACCACTGGGATTTTTTCATTTTTCATGAAGAAATAAATTTTAACTAGGAGAAAATCAATCTTTCATTTTTCTTATTATACACACTTAGAGAACCAAAGGGTTGTTTTGTACCCCATGTGGAGTTCCTTGGAGAGTAAAACAATGCACACATTGTGTGTGTGTTCATGAGCACTCTTTTGGCTTTTTCTCCTCACTTTTCTTCTTCCCATTTTTTTTTTTTTTGCTTTTTTTTTTTCTCCAAATATTAGGCATTTAGATTAGATTGAGTTTATCTTGTCTATCCTCCCTCCCTTCCTTGCCTGAATCACTTCTTTAGATTATGGGTGCCTTTGAATAGCAATGTAAGTTTGAAAATGATGCATATATAAAAATCTACTAACCAGGGTTCTAAAGGTTTTAGCTAGTAGACTCGTAAGACATGACATTGCTTTCATGAAAGGTGAGAAAAGTGGTAGGAAGTACTTTTTTTTTAAATGCCAGAATTTCTTAGTAAAACATCAAATATAACTAAAACCTAATATAAACATTGCAATTTTTAGACTTTTGCCTCTTGTGTCACATTCATGTGCTGTGCTAAGCTAATACTTATCATTGTTTGATTACAGAAAATGTGTTTAATAAGCACTATCAATGATTACCAACTCAGGAGATCTTATCTTTCCATCACTCTGAGACCTTTGTGGAGGTTTGTGGTTAGAAGTCTGAGTTAAAGAAAATAAAATTACACTTCTGATATCTCACACGCTCTGCACTGAGTGGGTTCTTTAAATGTTTCCTCCAGAGAATTTTCAACCAGGAACAATACAACTGCTTGCAGAGTCCCAGCAGGATGGGTCTGGGCAAGAGTGTCTTATACTGGAGAAATGAAGTAGTTCAGATATTAAAAGCATCAACTTGCAAATGAACTCATCTGCACTATAGTGCAATTCTCAGGTGAATGACCTTTTCTTCAGAAATTTTCTTAATAGTCTCCCAAAAGAAGAAGAAAATGTTCTTGTGCTTTATAAATTTTGAAAACCTAAAGAGATCACTTAATATAAAGATTTTTATTTCACTCTTGGAAATATTAGTCTATTGATATCAACAGTAATATTATAAAAATTATTATTATTATTATTTTTTGAGATGGAGTCTTGCTTGTTGCCAGGCTGGAGTGCAGTGGTGTGATCTCGGCTCACTGCAACCTCCGACTCCCAGGTTCAAGCGATTCTCCTGCCTCAGCCTCCTGAGTAGCTGGGACTACAGGCGCACGCCACCACGCCCGGCTAATTTTTGTATTTTTAGTAGAGACAGAGTTTCACCATGTTGGCCAGGATGGTCTCAATCTCTTGACCTCGTGATCCTCCTGGCTTGGCCTCCCAAAGTGCTGGATTACAGGCATGAGCCACCGTGCCTGGCCTATAAAAATTATTGTTAGCAGCAGTTAACAGACTTGAGCCTCTATTGGGAAGAATATGCCCTGTTAGACACAGTACTCTATGTGATGAAGAAAATATAGTACCTGTTCTCTAGACTGATTATAATCTAGGGTTTCCAATAAAAAGTAAACAGATATGGTAGCAAAACAAAACCTCATGTTTGATATTCAGATTTTAAGACTCATCACCAGGATCCAAGACCACACATTCCTTTTTGTGTTTTTAGGAACATATTAAGTGCCAAAAGATACAGGATGATGTTTATGTCACAAATCACTAACATGCTGTGTTTATAAAACATCTTGGTGTATTAGAACAACCATTGGTCCAGGGGTTCTTGTCCTGGCCATATATTGGGCAAATGTAATGGCTGTGCTTTGGGACATCCAAGTGAGCAACTTGTTTGTTTGTTGCTCACTTGGATGGAACAAAGTTGTCCTGCCCTCCATAGATATATAAGACCCAAGAGAATCATCAACTGTCTAAATAAGTATTTATGAGCCCAGTGGATATTTGTAGGTAAAGAAAGTTTTTCTTTAAAGCTCAGACAGATAATTTCTATTAGAACATGACGTCTCAGTTGGGGTAGTGTCTTGTACGCATGATTGTGTATCTTCATGTACTTGTTTCCAGAAGAAAAGCAACATGGCATAGCTATATCTGGGATCATGTCCCAGCTATGAGCTATGTAATCCTGGGCAAGATAGTCACCTCTTCTGGCTCTAGTTTAATTTGATAAATGCAGATGGAAAATGCAAAATGAAAGGTTTAACTTGTCATTTCTAGAAGCCCTTTTGGCTCTTATATTATAAATCCTATGCTCCATTTCCTCAGATTTAAAATGTCACCATCTACATATTCATTTGTTTGCCCATCCAACCATGCTTTCATCCATCCAATAAATACTGATTGCAGCTTACAACACACCAGGTATTATTGTAGATACTTGGGATGGATTTGTGAATAAGACCAACAAGGTCCCTGATTTTAAAGCTTACATTAGAGTGGAGTAGCCAGACAATAAAGAAGAAAACAATCAGATAAACCAGATAATTTCAGACAGTGATAAATGCTTTATCTCAGTTAACATACTAGACAATGACCTGGATATATTCTTTAGATTGGGTGGCCAGTGGTCACTGAAGAAGTGTCATTACTCTTGAACGATGACGAAGAAGCAGCCGTGTGAAAATCAGAGAGAATGATCTAGGTGGAGAAATGACAAATTAAAAGCCCTGGGAAGCAGCTTTGTGTGTTTGAGGAACAGAAAGAAGGGCAGTGTGACTGTGGTGTAGTGTGTGACTGGTATAAAATGGGGAGAGGTAGGACAGGTCATGTAAGTCATGGGAAACCAGGGTAAGGACTTAGATTTTACTGTAAGTGAAATGAGAAGCCCCTGGAGGTTTTATAAGCGGAACAATGACTCTATTGGATTATGTACCTAAGAAGGTCATTCTGGTTTCTCTGTGGAGAATGGATTGTAAATGGGCAACAGTAAAAGCAGAAGCTCTTGTAGTTAGGAAGCTCTTGTAGTCCCAGAGAGAGATGACAATGGTTTGGACCAGTTGAAGCTGAGATGGAGGAGAAGTCGATAGATTCTGTTGGACATAAAACAGAGGTGCCGGAAATTAGGCGTTCTTCCTGCACACAGATTTTTAGCAGTGGTCCTGTAAGACTCAGTTGTTAGTGACCACTGTCTAGCTTCCTGTGGTTGCCTGTTTCTATTATACTTCTGTTGATTGTTGCTAGTGACACTTTGACTGTGGATTGAACCAAAAAATCTTTCACGCACCCAGGAAGCTGTGTGACCTCGGGCAAATAATTTAATCTGGGCCTTCAGTTGTCTGTATGTACACAAAAGAGGTCACCAGGTGTGACTGTGTATGATGCTGAGAAGAGGTTGAATCAAGTTACAGGAAACAAAAGGTGTAAAGCTGAGGGCATTTATAGGATGCTTGAAACATGAACAGTGTTGATGAAATTTATTGATAATGGAAATGTTATGTTAGGAAGCATGAGGAGCATATCAAAGATACTGTGAGAGAGGATATTTTGGAGAAGATTTTATATTAAAAGGTGGTATGGGAAGAAAAGGCAAACATGAGAGAAAGGAAGAAAGAACAAGAAGAGAGAGACTGGTAAGGGGAACACTGACAATTTTTAACTACTGGTATGGCAACAGAATTGACCAAATAGATTTGACACCCTACCAATCAGAGAAGACACTATCTATAAAAGTGATGCTATCATACCAGCATTCCAGGCTGAGTATTAGACTTGGAGATAAGAACATCCAAGAAGGATGGAGAAAAGATCCTAGCTGCTTTTGCAGTTATAAGAAACTAACGTATTCAGATCTTCCTTAAATTGTCTATCCATTAAATGCTTTAGTCATGGTTATAAGGGGCAGTCTCCTTTAATACTATTTTCAAATGTTACCAAAGGCTAAGAAGAATTTGTAATTTGTCATTTGAGCGTTGTCTCAGTCCATTTTCTGTTGCTATCACTGAATACCGGAGACTAGGTAATTTATAAAGAAAAGAAATGTATTTCTTACAGTTCTGGAGGCTGGGGCCTAAGTCTAGCGGTCTAGGGGCCGAGGTCTAGGCTGAGGCCTAGGGGCGAAATCTGGTGAGGGCCTTCTCTTGGTGGGGACACTCTTCAGAGGCCCAAGACAATACAGAGGATTACATGATGAGGAGGTTCTTGAGAGACAGCCAATCTGGCTGTTTATAACATACTAACTCTCATGATAATTAACCCACTCCTGTGATAACCTATAATCTGTTAACCCATGAATTGGATTAAGCTATTCATGAGGGTTCTGCCAATCATCTCTTAAAGGCCCCACCTCCCAATTCTATTACACTGGGGATTAATTTTCAATATGAGTGTCAGTCATAGGGGGACAAACATTCAAGCTATAGCAAGCATATCTGTTCTATATCTGCCAAAATAGTTATGAAGTAATTAATTAAATGCTATAGTTAAAAACATCCAAACTGCAGACTTAGAGCTGCCAAGTGGTTTTCCAGATGGAAAGTTTAAACACTGGATATGTGGAAACCTAAGTCAGCCTTCTGATCACTACATTTCATAATAAATAGGCTGTCCAGGTAGTTTTTAAGTTAAAAATAATAAAATGAATAATTAAAAGTGTCCAGGCCAGGCGCAGTGGCTCACGCCTGTAATCCCAGCACTTTGGGAGGCCAAGGCAGGCCGATCATGAGGTCAAGAGATCGAGACCATCCTGGCCAACACGGTGAAACCCCGTCTGTACTAAAAATACAAAAATTAGCTGGGCGTGGTGGCGCGTGACTGTAGTCCCAGCTACTTGGGAAGCTGAGGCAGGAGAATTGCTTGAACCTAGGAGGCAGAGGTTGCAGTGAGCTAAGATTGCACCACTGCACTCCAGCCTGCTGGCGACAGAACAAGACTCTGTCTCAAAAAAAAAAAAAAAAGAGTGTCCAATAGAAATGACACTTTGAAATCTTCAGCTGATGTCAGTGGCACACACTCTCAACATGCCAGTCAAGAAAAATTGAGGCACAGCATTCCTAGTCCTACCTAAATACTTTTGTGGGCAAGAAAGATAGTCTCCTTTATTTTAATTTATTCTGACTTTCTGGAATAGCCCGTTATGATATTGAGACAGAAAGTGGTTAACAGGAACCTCCCTTTGGAGGACTTACCCAACAGCAAAGAATTAGCTCTCTCAGTTGTTTGCAGTCTTATCTGGATATATTCTGATCCTGAATCCAGAGAAAGCAAGTGTTAGAAATAACATTAAGATGTTGTTGTTTCACTTCCTCATTTCACGGATGAGGAGGCTGAATTCCACAGGAGTACCCTAGCCACAGAGCCTTGCTAGTGGCAGAGCCAGAATTTGCCTCTGGTTTCCTTGGGATCCACTGCAATGCACTTCCACCACACGGCACTGCCAACCATTCATGCCCTCGTGTGTTTGCCACAGTGCGGGCACAATGGGGGAAAAATCTGCTGACAAAATCATCTTCGGAAGTAGAAGACAATGCGTCTATGTCTGTGTATACATAGTGACCGTAGACGCTTTGGCTCCAAGATCTTTGTGGTTTACTTGCTGCCATTCTAAAGTCTCTGGGAAATTTTTTGTGAACATTTCTAAAGGAACCGAGAACCCGTCCACTGATTTTATCTTCTGCAGCAGACGGTAGAGACATACGCATCAAAGCAACAGTGGGGCAACATGTTTTACTGTCAGACAAATAAGGCTCCAAGCAAAATACCCTACGTTTTAATCTAATGTAGACTGCACCTGTTCTCATGCCAACAGTTTTTTTTTCTTTGCCTCTTGTTTATATTGTTCCCTCTAGTTTTTAAAACGAAGCAAGTATTATTTTCCTTCTGTATGCTTTTAAACATACTTGTTATTATAAAACAAAACATACATATAGAAAAGTGAAAAAAAATGTATAATTTAATGAATAATGCTAAAGTATACTACCTCACCCTCATAATCACCACAGGTCAAGAAATACAAGATTGTCAGCACCCCTGTTTCCTTCTGATTCCAACTCTTTCTCCCTCTTTAGACAAAACATTAGGCTGAATTTTGTGATACTAATTCAGATTATATTAGCTATTTCTATTTTTTAGTAATTATGGAAGAAATCACAACATGTATACTTCACTTAGAAAAGCTTCAAATTACATATACCTTCACCATCTTTCTAGACAATGTGTTCTATGTTGACAGATGTTTCTTTTAGCACATTGGAGGTATACGTTATAATTCCACCATATCAGGGCTCTTATCGTTGATGCTGAAACAGTCTAATAGTTGCTCCTTGGAAGGTAATCAGTCTCTTTTCTCTGGCTGCTTTTAGGATTTTCACTAAGATACATCTAGGTGTGCATACTTTTAAAAAATATGCTTGTGAATTGTTGGGATTCTTGAATCTGTAGAGTGTGACTGGGTTCTAACTAATTTTTCCAAGCTATCTGCTGGTTCACCAATTTTCTCTTTAACTCTAATATATATTAAACTTATCTATTGAGTTTTAAATCTCAGTTAGTGCATTTTTTTGGCCGATTCTTGTAGGTTCTTTTTCAAATTAGTTGACTTAAGTTTTCCTGTGTACTACAGATATTATTACAAGTTTTTCTCTTATTTGCTTAAACATAATAAGCTTAATTACTTTATTTTGGGGATCTGAGAATTCAAATATATAAATCATGAGTTTGTTTTTGCGGTTTGTTGTTTCTGTTGTTCCCTTGTTTTCTTGTATGCCTCATTATTTTTATGATGTGTTTGCCATTGAATGTGAATATTATTTGTAGGAAAGTTTTTGAGGCCTAAGATGTAAACCTTTTCTTCTTGTAATAGTTTGCATTTTTACTTTCAAAAGCTGAAGGGTAATAATAATGCAAATCTCCTTAAAGAAAATTCAAGGATTGAGGTTTTCTAGACCATTGAAGTCCAGAAGATTTTTTTGGACCATCTAATCTGAATGAGGTCTGTGTTTATTTCTGGTTTACTTGTGCTCCAAGAATGTAACTCTTTGGGATCTCAATTTATTGGGGAGAGGGTTTTCTGCTAGATCCCTCACTCTGCAGATTCTGGGAGTCGAGACATAAAAACAAAAGTTTGAATTTGAAAGAACAGCAATGCTTTCAGAGTAAAAGCAGCTTCCAAGCTTTGCCTGTCTCTCGAGGTTCTGGTTCTCTCTTCAAATTTAGCCTGGTAATTTCTCCTCCTTTGTGTCCCACTCTTTAATGCTTTTAATAATATTTTTGGACATTTGTTCAACATTTTTGGTTGTTTTGGTGTGAGAATTAGTTTGAATAATAGGGACTGCTATAACTGAAGACTAGAACACTTGTGCTTATTTTCACAATCAAATCACCCAAATTGAAGATATATAGGGGAAATATAAATTGAAGCCTAGGGATATTAAGAAAATAAGTAATTGTGAATCTTAAATAAAATTAAGGCAACTAGTGTAAGTAGAGGTGTGACAAATAGCCCCTCCTGCATAATGCTAATCCTGTTACAAATTTCAGAAAGCAAAATGGCAATACATAGTATTATAACTTATAAACATTTTGACCAAATGTCAAAATATTTACATAAAAGCAAAACGCTGAAAATAATCCCAATATCCAACATTAGTATTTTAGTTTTAACAAATTATGATAGATTAACATTTTGGCCAATAATATAGTCATTAAAAACGATAATTATGATGACTATGTAAAAAATGAAATGTTTATGACATAAAATAACAATAGCAGAACAGAAAATAACATGTTTGCTATAAATGATAAGTATGTTTTTGCAAGATAAGGAGCAAAAATATACGAATAGTATTTCTATTTCACTGTAGAACTAGGTAATTTTTTTCCTTAAAATTTTTCACACTTACATAGTTTTCTCAAAAACAAAGACCAAGATTTCAAAACTTAGGAAAAAACCAGCATGCTAATAATTTTCCGAAACAATTTCAGCATGAAAATTTGTCATATTAAAAAGGGAAATAAAACAAAAAGAAAGAGAAAGCAATGAGCAGTTTGAATTTATAGTCTAATAACTCAGAATCCGCAACCACCAGGCCAAGATGATTTCAGTTTTTTCCTTCTGTGATTCCCATGTAGCTTGCAAAAACAACCTTGGCTTCCTATAAGCATACATTTATTTCAGAAAATGAAAAAGTGGGGCTGGGCATGGTGGTTCACGTCTGTAATCCCAGCACTTTAAGAGGCTGAGGCAGGAGGATTGCTTGAGGCCAGGAGTTCAGGACCAGCCTGGGCAACATAGCAAGACCTGTCTCTACAAAATTTCTTTTTCAAAATTAGCCAGATATGGTGGTGTGTGCCTGTATTCCCAGCTTCTTGGGATGCTGAGGCAGGAGGGTCCCTTGAGCCTAGGAAGTGGAGTCTACAATGAGCTAGGATCATGCCACTGCACTGTAGCCTGGGAAACAGAGTAAAACCTTTTCTAAGGAAAGAAAAGAAAAGAAAGAGAGAGAAAAAGTAAACAAAAATCTGGGGCTTTATCTTTATTATCAGGTCTTGATTCAGTTCTCAGTGGATGAGGTTTGGAGAAAATACATTTCTGCCATTTGAAAATGATTAGCCTGTTCTTTTGCTCTCTAGCAGGAGGACATAATGTGTGTGTGTATACATGTATGTATATGTATACAATTGTTTGTATATATATACACACAGAGTCTCTATATATTGTAATATACATATAATACATATATTTTAATATATAATATGTAATATATATACATGTATAACGTATATATACAATTATTCATTTTTAAACTACTTTGTACTTTTACAAAGTGAGCAATTTCTGTCTTTCCTTGTATCTGCTTTACTGATGTACAACAGTGATTATTTACTCATCAGAAGTACATGTGGTTCTTGTCAGAGTAGTTTGAGCAACAGGTAGACAATTCCTTCTCCCCAAGACATACCTACTAATAAATGAAGTTTTTCCTGAACTTCAACTTTTTCCATATCTCTCTGTTTAGCTAAGTGCTACTAATCCTTTAATTCCAGTTTTAAAACTCACTTCCTTAAGGCGGCATTTTCTGATTCTATAATCAAAATTATAACCTACCTGACCCTACCACCTTTATTTAAATAGTACTCCATTCCTATCACAAATTATATTTCATTACTACATATTTATTCCTTTACCATCTGCCTCCAATATGAAAGCTACCAAAGGACAGAGACCATATCTGTTTGATTCATACATACTATGTAAATATATTATGTAATATTTAGTATATTCTGTATTCACATATGACAAGCAAGTTTCTGGTTAGGATTTTTTTTTCTCTAGGACATAGTTTTATCTTATGTTCTTCCTTGAGGGGTGGAGGGAGAATGTGAAGCTGTTTTATTCTGGTGTAACAGAGATGACTTTATGCATAGAATAAATTACTTTTATGTTAAAATATAATTATTAGCGCAACATTATAAAATATCACTTTTGCTTTGTTTTTTTCTTTTTATGCAGGAGAAATCAATGGTTCTGCCAATTATGAGATGTTTATATTTCACAACGGAGGTGTACAAATTTTATGCAAATATCCTGACATTGTCCAGCAATTTAAAATGCAGTTGCTGAAAGGGGGGCAAATACTCTGCGATCTCACTAAGACAAAAGGAAGTGGAAACACAGTGTCCATTAAGAGTCTGAAATTCTGCCATTCTCAGTTATCCAACAACAGTGTCTCTTTTTTTCTATACAACTTGGACCGTTCTCATGCCAACTATTACTTCTGCAACCTATCAATTTTTGATCCTCCTCCTTTTAAAGTAACTCTTACGGGAGGATATTTGCATATTTATGGTAAGACATTGCTTTCATTTTCCAAACTTAAGAGTATATATATGTTTGGACAACTTTTCTCACTAATGAAAACAATTAGACAAATAAATATCTTTTGTGTTGAAGTTTACTTAGATGCAGTTGATGGCAATCATTTATAATGAAGATATACAGGTGATGATTTACTATTAATCATAATTAGTATTGTTAAGCAGTATGCAATGTAATCCCATAGACTGCTAAGTCAGAAATAGATCATATTGCGTTTTAAACACATATGCTATTAAAAATCAGGAAAAACATTAAGACAAATACTTAAACTCATGGCTTAATAATGGGTATTATCTCTATTCACCTAAGATTTAAGGTTTGGTTTTGCACTGTGTTTGTGGAATGAAGTATGATGATTGAAAATCATAGTTTTATAATATTACTTTTACTACTACCTCTTTTATAAAAATATGGGCAGAAAAGCCCTTTCTATTAACCACATTTGTAAATACATTATATGCATAACCTTTTAAGTTTTAGTTCCTGGATCCTTGCCATAATACTGAGATGATGTTAGTCTAATAACTTGCCCACTTACTGGATTTCATGACTATAATAAAGAAAAGCTTCATTTGATTAAATAGCTTTTTAAAATTTGGTAAAAGAACTTGTGGTTCAGCACTGAAAGAGGAGATTTGATTCTCAGAATTTTTCATTAACATACCTTTTTTTCGAATCCAGAATCACAACTTTGTTGCCAACTGAAGTTCTGGTTACCCATAGGATGTGCAGCCTTTGTTGTAGTCTGCATTTTTGGATGTGTACTTATTTGTTGGCTTACAAAAAAGGTAAGCTATTTCTGTCTTTCCTTGTATCTGCTTTACTGATGTACATCAGTGATTATTTCCTCATCAAAAGTACACATGGCTCTTGTCAGATTAGTTTGACCAACAGGGAGACAATTCCTTCCTCCTAAGACATAGGTACTAATTAAACTAATCACTTGGAACAGAAGTTTATTTATTTGTTTTATAGCCCACACATTCCAAAGAGGACTTGACTTGATGGCTTACAGAGAGTTACATTATTATTATTATTGTTTAAACTAGATGAGGAAATTGAGGCCAAGAGAAGACTAAAGGTCAGGAGGAAGGTTAAAACATAAAAATAGATGACTCTGATTTTTAAAAAATTATTATGCGTGGGCTGCAAATTTGAATCTAAGGTTCCTGAGAGGCAGGGCAGAGATGAAACTATTAGTTATAAGTTTTGCTTAGCTGGTAAGTTAAAAACAGTCAGCAAGAAAGCCTTCTAAGGTGTCAATTGTAGCTGAGGAGGAAATTGACAACTTCTTTACATGGTAGGTTATTAGACTCCTTGCTTTTAAAGAAAACCACTGAGGAGCTATTTAGAAAGATAAACAACAATGACAACAACAAAAGTCTCCCTCTGCTGGGGGATATTCTTTTGGGTCTCTTGCATTACAGGTTCTCAATCAAAGAACTGACAACACTCTGCTTATTACGCGAGTATGCTAGTACTCAAGTATATCCACGGTGTGGTCATTGGCCAGTGTATATCTGTGGAAGACTGGAATTTGAAAAGAGACATAAAGAAGGAAGAAAATGAGATGGGGCCCATGGTCTAAGTCTATTGGGAAAGAAACAATAAAGGCAAAAATGAGGAAAAAAGTTCAGTAGAAAGCTCTACTTAGCCTAAAGCCAGGAACCTAAGTCACATTATCATGTTTTTGTCACATACCACTTCAACAAAGAATAGAAAACAGTCGAAAAACAAAGAGATGGAGAAGAAAAGATGACCAAGCAGGTTTCTGGCTTTTTCTTTCAGAAGTATTCATCCAGTATGCACGACCCTAATGGTGAATACATGTTCATGAGAGCAGTGAACACAGCCAAAAAATCTAGACTCACAGGTATGACTCCATTTGGTGGTTTGGGTAGGGAAGAGGTTTCTTGACAGTAAGACTGGAATGTTATTTATTTATTTTTTTAAATTTTAAAGGAAAGGAAAACATCTCCAAGGCCTAAGTCTAGTATTTTCTGTGAAAATCTGGATTTCTCACTTTAACTAGATTTATATTTTCTGCAGTATATTGAAAACAAACAAGCAATAGGTTTGTAAGCCACTATTGAAACTAAACTCACAAACAGTTCATAAGCCACCATTGTATCAAGGCAATTTTCCAATTGATGTTTCAAAAGTTGGGATGATTCTAAATGTTTTTTGTTGAAGGGTTCATTTAGTCATTCGATGAGCATTTATTGAGCGTCAGTTAAGTGTGAGTTACTGAGTGAGGCACTCTGGGGAATTTGGACAGATATATGCTAATTTTGGACTGAGATTAGGAAGAGAGATCTGTGCTGATGCTGCTAGAGGGAAGAAGGAGAAATTGATGAAGATATTTGGTTATTTTGATGTAAAGAGTGTGCAAGTTTAGAGAACTTGGATGGCTTTAGAAGTCTCAGTAACTTGGAAATTTGATCTTCTCTGTTAAGAGTTAGAAAACTGAAAGTTGCCAAGTTTGAGGAGCACCCAGAAAGTTTGAAGCTTCCATTGTGGAAAATTCATGTCTTATGCCCTTGAGGTTTGAATGATGTGCGATGTGTAATGAGACAGAAACCACTGCATTTTGCCACCCCTCAGTGGCTACAGACTGTCTAAAGGGGACACACATAGCTTGCGTTGTCATGGAATTATAGCATGGGATGAGAGCTAAAAAGGATCCTTGAGTTCACATTTCGTTTTTTAGGTGACAGAAATTGATGCTCAAAGTGTTCAGTGGCCCTTTTGGTTCCCTAGACAGTTAATATCATAGCTTTGACACTTGCAAAGAGCTTATGTTTCATTACTTTGCTGTTGAAAAAATATATGATCTCTCAATCTCTTTGCTTAATGTGTTCTGTCTGTTTGGATTCCCACAAGCAGAACCTGAGATAAGGACTTGGGTGCAAGTAGTTTATTTGGGAGGTGATCCCAGGAAGAAGGAGTGAGGGGGCAGGGAGAGTGAGACAGCGAACAAGGAGAAGCAAATGAAGGGCGCATTATTATCGAGGTCTCAGCTCCAGGCCACAGAGGCCTGACTTCATTGGACCTCTGAGAAGTGCACAGATGCCTCCCAGAATTATTCTCCTGAAGGATGGCAACCACTGGCTCCATCCTCACTGATTTGGGGTTGCCTGCGGAGGGCATTAGCTTTCCCTCATCCCTGAGCTGTGCCTCTACTTGGGATGAGCCTACTTGGGATGAATCTTCAGAGAAAGTCTGGAGGCGGAAAAGCAGTGAAATGCAGTGGGGCTGTTGTGCTAGAACAGTCATCCCATGCAGAACTTTCCACCCCAGAAGCAGCTGAAATCAGAGGTGGACAGTTTCCAAGTGATGAGTTTAGATAATGTCTGTTATAGGAGTCAAGAGTTAAACTTCTCTGGAAATGGGGAACTGGTGCTGGGTCTTGAAGCATAAAGATGAGTTTGCATGGTGTGTGTGTGTGTGTGTGTGTGTGTATGAAAGGCAATGGAAAGGGGAAAGCATCTTGTAGGGAACTGGCACATGGAGAGCATTTAGAGAATTTATGCTAAATTTTTGTTACAGATGTGACCCTATAATCTGGAACTCTGGCACCCAGGCATGAACCACGTTGACCAGTTTTCCACAACTTGAAGTGCAAGATTCTCTTATTTCCTGGACCATGGAGAGTCTGATTTGATTTAACTACATACATCTTCTGCTGGTGTTTTGTTCAATCTGGACGAGTGACTGTATCAGTCAATGGGGATTTTAACAGACTGCCTTGGTACTGCTGAGTCCTCTCAAAACAAACACCCTCTTGCAACCAGCTTTAGAGAAAGCCCAGCTCCTGTGTGCTCAACAAATAGACCTCACTGGGAGTGGAATCCCTGTCTCCACATCTGCTCCTAGCAGTGCACCAGCCAGCAAAACAAACACATTTACAGAAAAAAGTGTTTTAAAGATGCCAGTGGTACTGAATCTGCAAAGCAAATGAGCAGCCAAGGACCAGCATCTGTCCGCATTTCACTATCATATTACCTCTTCTTTCTGTAAGGATGAGAATTCCTCTTTTAATCAGTCAAGGGAGATGCTTCAAAGCTGGAGCTATTTTATTTCTGAGATGTTGATGTGAACTGTACATTAGTACATATGCAGTACTCTCCTTCAATTGCTGAACCCCAGTTGACCATTTTACCAAGACTTTAGATGCTTTCTTGTGCCCTCAATTTTCTTTTTAAAAATACTTCTACATGACTGCTTGACAGCCCAACCAGCCACTCTCAATAGAGAGCTATGTCTTACATTCTTTCCTCTGCTGCTCAATAGTTTTATATATCTATGCATACATATATACACACATATGTATATAAAATTCATAATGAATATATTTGCCTATATTCTCCCTACAAGAATATTTTTGCTCCAGACAGACATGTTCTTTTCTCAAATTCAGTTAAAATGGTTTACTGTGTTCATGTTAGTGGTAGGAAACATTGCCCGGAATTGAAAACAAATTTATTTTATTATCCTATTTTCTACCATTATCTGTGTTTTCATGGTGCTATTAATTACAAGTTTAGCTCTTTTTGTAGATCATATTAAAATTGCAAACAAAATCATCTTTAATGGGCAAGCATTCTCCCGGGGTAGAGCAGAATATTCATTTAGCCTGAAAGCTGCAGTTACTGTAGGTTGCTGTCAGACTATACCCATGGTGCCTCTGGGCTTGACAGGTTAAAATGGTCCCCATCAGCCTGGAGCAGCCCTCCAGACCTGGGTGGAATTCCAGGGTTGAGAGACTCCCCTGAGCCAGGGGTCACTAGGTATTCTTGCTCCCAGAGGCTGAAGTCACCCTGGGAATCACAGTGGGTCTACCTGCATTCATAATTCCAGGATCTGTGAAGAGCACATATGTGTCAGGGCACAATTCCCTCTCCTAAAAACCACAAAGCCTGGAAATTGGCCCTGGCCCTTTGAGATAGCCTTGTTTAGAATATGACTTGGCTAGAAAGATTCCTAAATATATGGAATGTGATTATTCTTAGCTGGAATATTTTCTCTACTTCCTGCCTGCATGCCCAAGGCTTCTGAAGCAGCCAATGTCTATGCAACAACATTTGTAACTTTAGGTAAATTGGGATTATGTTGTAGTTTAACATTTTGTAGTTGCATGCTTATAGTTTACAAGTGAGACCCGATGTGTCATTATGCATACTTATATTATCTTAAGCATGTGTAATGCTGGATGTGTACAGTACAGTACTGAACTTGTAATTTGAATCTAGTATGGTGTTCTGTTTTCAGCTGACTTGGACAACCTGGCTGGCTTTGCACAGGTGTTCCCTGAGTTGTTTGCAGGTTTCTGTGTGTGGGGTGGGGTACGGGGAGGAGAACCTTCATGGTGGCCCACCTGGCCTTGTTGCCCAAGCTGTGCCTCAACACATCCTCATCCTCAGCATGGGACACCTCAAGATGAATTATTAAAGGACAAAATTTCTGTGAAATCAAATCCGGTTTTAAGAGGAGCCACTTATCAAAGAGATTTTAGCAGTAGTAAGAAGGGAAAGAATAAATATTTGATATTCAGCAACTGAAAATACCTCACTGTGTTTTTCTTGGGGTGGGGGGCAGGGAATTGATTACCTTAACTAGCATGTACAAATTTGACATTGTACTTGAAGATAGTTATATTGCTTGGAACAGTTGCTTTCTTTATTTTCTTTTTTTTTTTAAATTTTGAAATAGCCACAAACTTATAAAACAGTTGGAAGCACAGCAAAAGGACTGTTCTTTTCCTGAGTAAGTTTCTGATCTAATGTCCTATCACCTCTGAATGGTATTTTTTTGCAAACAAGAACACTGTCCTTCCTAACTATAGTCTAGCCTTCAGAAAATTAACATTGATACGTTGCTACCATCCAATCCTCAGAGCGCCTTCAACATTAGCCCTGTGCATTTAGTTGATATGTTTCATGCGCGTCTGTGTGAAGAGACCACCAAACAGGCTTTGTGTGAGCAATAAAACTGTTTATTTCACCTGGGTGCAGGTGGGCTGAGTCCGAAAAGAGAGTCAGCGAAGGGAGATAGGGGTGGGGCCGTTTTATAGGATTTGGGTAGGTAAAGGAAAATTACAGTCAAAGGGGGGTTGTTCTCTGGCGGGCGGAGTGGGGTTCACAAGGTGCTCAGTAGGGGAGATTTTGAGCCAGGATGAACCAGGAGAAGGAATTTCACAAGATAATGTCATCAGTTAAGGCAGAAACTGGCCGTCTAGATGTATACGTGCAGGTCACAGGGGATATGATGGCTTAGCTTGGGTTCAGAGGCCTGACATTCCTGTCTTCTTATATTAATAAGAAAAATAAAATGAAATAGTGGTAAAGTATTGGGACGGTGAAAATTTTGGGGGGTGGTATGGAGAGATGATGGGCGATGTTTCTCAGGGCTGCTTCGGGAGGGATTAGGGGCGGCGTGGGAACCTAGAGTGGGAGAGATTAAGCTGAAGGAAGATTTTGTGGTAAGGGGTGATATTGTGGGACTGTTAGAAGAAACATTTGTCATTTAGAATTACTGGTGATGGCCTGGATACGCTTTTGTATGAATTGAAAAACTAAACAGAGTAAGAGGAGAAAAACAGGTATTAAAGGTCTAAGAATTGGGAGGACCTAGGACATCTAATTAGAGAGTACCTAAGGAGATTCAGCATAGCCTTGCCAGTAAAGATTACTTATTTACTTCAAGAGTTAAGAGTGGCAGTTTGGGGATAGCACCAGGAGATATCAGCTGTGATGGCTTGGAGAAACAGTGTAAACCGGCAGTGTAAACAAGAGCAGGGCATGTATGACTAGTTGAGAACGGTGAATAGGAGTATGACTAGACAGAAGATAGTAGGGGTGACAAGTTTTTTTGGGGCACAGTGTAAGTTAGTCTGGTGTCTGGAATGAGACTGGGGCCTAATAAAAAGGAGCATCTATACAGGAGCTCAAATGGGCTGTACCCTGTAGCATTCTGAGGACAGGTCTGACTTCTGAGAAGGGAAAGTGGTAAAAGTATTGTCCAGTCCTTTTTAAGTTGGTGGCTGAGCTTGGTGAGGTGTGTTTTTAAAAGACCATTAGTCTGTTCTACTTTTCCTGAAGACTGAGGACTGTAGGGGATATAAAGGTTTCACTGAACACCAAGAGCCTGAAAAACTGCTTGGCTGATTTGGCTAATAAAGGCTGGTCCGTTATCAGACTGTATAGAGGTGGGAAGGCTAAACTGAGGAATTATGTCTGACTGAAGGGAAGAAATGACTGCGGTGGCCTTCTCAGACCCTGTAGGAAAGGCCTCTACCTATCCAGTGAAAGTGACTACCTAGACTAAGAGGTATTTTAGTTATCTGGCTTGGGGCACGTTGAGTAAAGCTAATTTGCCAGTCCTGGGTGGGGGCAAATCTTCAAGCTTGATGTGTAGGGAAGGGAGGGGGCCTGAATAATCCCTGAGGAGTAGTAGAATAGCAGATGGAACACTGAGAAGTTATTTCCTTGAGGACAGATTTCCACGACGGAAAGGAAATGAGAGGTTCTAAGAGGCGGGCTAGTGGCTTGTAATGTAGCATAGCCTGCCTTTGCTGGTGTGTGGCGATTAGGCCTGGTGGAACTGCCATCAATAAACTAAGTGTGATCAGGGTGAGAAACAGGGAAGAAGGAAATGTGGGGAAATGGGGTGAATGTCAGGTGGATCAAAGAGATATAGTCATGGAGGTCAGGTGTGGTATCAGGAATAATGTGGGAGGCCAGATTGAAGTCCGGGCCAGGAACAATGGTAATTGTGGGACTTAACAAAGAGTGAGTACAGCTGAAGGAGCCGGGGCACAGAAAGTATATGCGTCAGGTATGAGGAAGAAAATAGATTTTGGAAGTTATGAGAAATGTAGAGAGTAAGTTGAGCATAGTTTGTGATTTTGAGGGACTCTAAAATTATTAGGGTGGCAGCAGCCGCTACACGGAGACATGAGGGCTAGGCTAAAACAGTAAGGTCAAGTTGTTTGGACAGAAAGGCTACAGGGTGCCGTCCTGGCTCTTGTGTAAGAATTCTGACTGCACTAATCATGCCTAGGAAGGAAAGGAGTTGTTGTTTTGTAAGGGATTGAGGTTTGGGAGATTAATCGGACACGATCAACAGGGAGAGCACGTGTGTTTTTATGAGAATTATGCCGAGATAGGTAACAGATGAGGAAGAAATTTGGGCTTGACTGAAGTAATGGGGGCTGTCTGTGAAGCTTTGTGGCGGTACAGCCCAAGTAATTTGCTGAGACTGATGGGTGTCAGGGTCAGTCCAAGTGAAAGCGAAGAGAGGCTGGGATGATGGGCACAAAGGAATAGTAAAGAAAGCATGTTGGAGATCCAGAACAGAATAATGGATTGTGGAGGGAGGTATTGAGGATAGGAGAGTATATGGGTTTGGCACCATGGGGTGGATAGGCAAAACAATTTGGTTGATAAGGCATAGATCCTGAACTAACTTGTAAGGCTTGTCTGGTTTTAGGACAGGTAAAATGGGGGAATTGTAAGGAGAGTTTATAGGCTTTAAAAGGCCATGCTGTAGCAGGTGAGTGATAGCAGGCTTTAATCCTTTCAAAGCATGCTGTGGGATGGGATATTGGCATTGAGTGGGGTAAGGGTGATTAGGTTTTAATGAGATGGTAAGGGGTGCATGATCGGTCGCCAAGGAGGGAGTAGAGGTATCTTATACTTGTGGGTTATGGTGGGGAATATAAGAGGAGGATGCAAAGGAGGCTTTGGATTGGGAAGAAGGGCAGCAATGAGATGTAGCTGTAATCCAGGAATAGTCAGGGAAGCAGATAATTTAGTTAAAGTGTCTCGGCCTAATAAGGGAACTGGGCAGGTGGGGATAACTAAAAGGAGTGCTTAAAAGAGTATTGTCTAAGTTGGCACAAGAGTTGGGGAGTTTTAAGAGGCTTAGAAGCCTGGCTGTCAATAGCCACAACAGTTATGGAGGCAAGGGAAAACCAGGCCCTTGAAAATAAGGTAAGGTGGAGTGGGTAGTCTCTGTATTGATTAAGAAGGGGACGGACTTACGTAAGCTTCCACTGTGAGAGTTACCTGAAGCTCGGCGTCCGTGATGGTCTAGGGGGCTTCCGAGGCAATCGGGCAGCGTCAGTCTTCAGCTGCTAAGCCAAGAAGATCTGGGAAGGAGTCAGAGAGCCTTGGGCCAGAGTTCCAGGGGCTCTGGGAGTGGCTGCCAGGTGAGTTGGACAGTCCGATTTCCAGTGGGGTCTTGTACAGATGGGATGCAGCTTAGGAGGAATACTGGGCTACAGGCATTCCTTGGCCTGGTGGCCAAATTTCTGGCACTTGTAGCAAGCTCCTGGCAGGGTGGGGGGGGAGGTTCTGGAGGAATGCCTGGCCGCTGCGGTTCAGGTGTTTGGAAGTTCTTGTGTGCTGGAGATGCGGCTGGGGTTTGTCTCACAATGGAGGCAAGGAATTGCAACTTTTTTCTATTATTGTACACCTTGAAGGGGAGGTTAATTAAATCCTGTTGTGGGGTTTGGGGGCTGGAATTTAATTTTTGGAGTTTTATTTAATGTCAGGAGCAGATTGGGTAATAAAATGTATTTCGAGAATAAGACAGCCTTTTGACCTTTTAGGGTCTAGGGCTGTAAAGTGTCTTAGGGTTGCTGCCAAATGAGTCATGAACTGGGCTGGGTTTTTCATATTTGATGAAAGAGCCTAAACACTCACTGATTTGGGAGAGGTCTGATAAAGAAAAAGGAGCATTAACCTTGACTATGCCTTTAGCTTCAGCCACCTTTTTAAGAGTAAATTGCTGGGCAGGTGGGGGAGGGCTAGACACGGAATGAAACTGTAAGCCGGACCAGGTGTGAGGAGGGGAGGTGATAAAAGGATTATAGGGTGGAGGAGCAGAGGCTGAGGAAGAATTGAGACCTAGCTCAGCCTGGCGAGGAGGGGAGAGGTCAGATAGGTCTGTAGAAAAGGAAGATTAGAAAGACTCAGCGACGCTTGGGGTTGGGACTGAAGGGACAGGTGGGAGGGAAAGAAGGAAGATTTGGGACGAGTTGCACTGGGCACAGAGACTAGGAAGGGACCGATGTGTAAAAGAATGCCTGGATGTCAGGCACCTCAGAACATTTGCCTATTTTACGACAAGAGTTATGTAGATCTTGCAGGATGGAAAAATTGAAAGTGCCATTTTCTGGCTATTTGGAACTACTTTCGAGTTTGTATTGGGGTCAAGCGGCATTGCAGAAGAAAATAAGATGCTTAGATTTTAGGTCAGGTGAGAGTTGAAGAGGTTTTAAGTTCTTAAGAACACAGGCTAAGGGAGAAGAAGGAGGAATGGAGGGTGGAAGTTTGCCCATAGTGAAGGAGGCAAGCCCAGAGAAAAGAGAGAGTAGAGACACAGAGGGAAGGGGTTCAGGGGTTCTTACCCTCCAGAAAAGTGGGAAAGGGGTCGGGGCACAGAGATACGAGGTCGGGGCATGGAAATAAGGGATTGGGGTGCAGAGATATAAGAGGTTGGGGCACAGAAATAAGGGATCAGGGCACAGAGATATAAGGAGTCAGGGCGTGGAAATAAGGGATTGGGGCACAGAGATACGAGGTTGGGGTACTTGTTCCTCCCCTAGAAAAGTGGGACTTGCCACTAAGGGTGAAGGAGAAGGGGTTGGGGGTTTCTTTCCCCCCAGAAAGGTGGAGAAGGGGTAGAGACATGGAGAGAAGGGGTTGGGGTACTTTCCCCTCCCCCAGAAAAGCGGGACTTGCTGCTAAAGGTGAAGGACCAAGGCAGGCGTCCCTGCGTGGTCTGACACCTCTGAAACATGGGTGAATAATCAGAGAGGCATCCCTGCAATGATTAAACACCAAGGGAAGGCTGCCTTCCCAGTCCGTGACCGACACCAGAGTTTTGGGTCCACAGATAAAACATGTCTCCTTTGTCTTTACCAGAAAATGAAAGGAATTGAAATTAAAAGAAGGGAGAGATTGAAGTGTGGCGCCAAGACTGAAAGGAGAAAGAGGTTGAGGGATAGTGAGGGAGGTTGGAGAAGAGAGTAAAAAGAGGCCGCTTACCGGATTTGAAATTGGTGAGATGTTTCTTGGGCTGGTGGGTCTGAGGACCTGAGGTCATAGGTGGATCTTTCTCATGGAGCAAAGAACAGGAGGACAGGGGATTGATCTCCCAAGGGAGGTCCCCCAATCCGAGTCACGACACCAACTTTCATGCGTGTCCATGTGAAGAGACCACCAAACAGGCTTTGTGTGAGCAATAAAGCTGTTTATTTCACCTGGGTGCAGGTGGGCTGAGTCCAAAAAGAGAGTCAGCAAAGGGAGATAGGGGTGGGGCCATTTTATAGGATTTGGGTAGGTAAAGGAAAATTACAGTCAAAGGGGGGTTGTTCTCTGGCAGGCAGAGTAGGGGTCACAAGGTGTTCAGTAGGGGAGCTTTTGAGCCAGGATGAGCCAGGAGAAGGAATTTCACAAGACCATGTCATCAGTTAAGGCAGGAACCGGCCATGTGGATGTGTACATGCAGGTTGCAGGAGATATGATGGCTTAGCTTGGGCTCAGAGGCCTGACAATATGTTTCTGTAGTGTCCAGTCTGGACAGTTTCTCAGTCTAGACTTCATGGCCTTGACACTTTTGAAGATTAGAAGCAGTTGTTTTGTAGAACATCCCTTGTTTGGGTCAGTCTGATGTTTCTTTATGATTAAAATCAGGTTCTTCGTCTTTGGCAGAAATAACACAGAAGTGACATTGCACTCTTTTAATTGCAGGCAGCTCACAGTTTTGATTTGTTACATTACTGATAATGTTCATTGTCATCACTTGACTAAGGTGGTGTGTGTCAACCTTCTCCACCACAAAGTAACTCTTGTCTGCTTTATATTTTAATAAAGTTTTTTTTTTTTTTTTTTTTTGAGACGGAGTCTCGCTCTTTCACCCAGGCTGGAGTGCAGTGGTGCGATCTCGGCTCACTGCAGGCTCCGCCCCCCAGGGTTCACGCCATTCTCCTGCCTCAGCCTCCCGAGTAGCTGGGACTACAGGCGCCTGCCACCTCGCCCGGCTAATTTTTTGTATTTTTAGTAGAGATGGGGTTTCACTGTGTTAGCCAGGATGGTCTCGATCTCCTGACCTCGTGATCCGCCTGCCTCGGCCTCCCAAAGTGCTGAGATTACAGGCGTGAGCCACCGCACCCGGCCTAATAAAGATTTTATGAGAAAATACTTTGAAACTTTGTAAATCTTCTGTTCCTTGTGAAAAATTTTATTTATTTGTTCATTTATATCTGTATGGCATCATGGCATCCTACTTTATTCAACAGATAAAAATTTGTTACTATCATTATTCTGTTTTGATACTGAAATTGCCCCATTCTTGGCCAGCAGGAGCCCATTCTAGCTGGGTCTTGTGTTCTTCCACCATGTCCCCAATGTTCTTTCCGCACTCTTGCTTTCTGGCAGAATGAGCTAGTCCATCCTCAGTTGAGCTTTCACTGTCCCAGTGCTGGAATCAGCTGCTTCTCCAAGAGCCCTGGTTTCTTTGAGAGATGGTTTGAGAAGCCAAGACCTAGGCATTAGTTCTGCTCATTGCTATTGGAATCTCATTGCTCCTAGGTCCCATGAGTGGACAGAGCTAGGGATAGATATCTATCCAGATAAATAGATAAATATGTGTATAAATATAAATGTAGACATAAATGTGTGTGAATATATGTGTATGTGTGAATACAAATATATATTTATATAATATGTATAAGTAGATGTAAATGTATATATATATGCATCCACATACACATTAGTCTGCCTATATATTTGTTTATCCTACCTAGAAATCCATGAGTTCACACCCAAGCCATTAATTCCGATACAACACTACATGGTGATTCATTCTAGACTTATCCCTTTATTTTATTTATCCTTCTTCTGACAGTGAGAAACCTCACTCTTAGATCCTTACTACATTCATTATTTGATCAATCCCCTAGTATGAAACTCACCTCCCATCTTCTTCCTCACTCCTTCCCCACGTGGTTCCCTCCTCTCTCTGCCTCTGCTCTGACTTCTCATTCCAGACTGCCTGTTCCTGTTACCCACTTTGCCCAGGTGGCGCTGTGTCTCCCCATGCTGGGCTCTCCCATACCGTGGATTCCCTTTTCACCTTGTTTGGGCTCCAACACTCCAGGCTGGGTCATTCCTCCTTGAGGATGCTCTCCATACCGTGCCTGGGCCTGCTCAGGACCACAGTGGATCTTTGGGCTAGGGTGGATGATCCTATGGCTTATGCTTTGCACCACCTCCCACAGTGTGCTGTGGTGATAAGTTCCATTGCCTACCACGATCACTGGCTAGATGCACGTTACTGGTAGATGTTCCTTCCCTGTCTCACTTTCCCGTGTTCCTACTGGCGTTTTCTTCACCTGCCATGTAAACTTTTCACCCTGGAATTCTTGTCTCAGTGCTTGTTTCTAGAAGAGCTCAAACTAAGACACCTCCTTTGCTCCTCCAAACCTTGGGGAAATAAAGGGTTTTCCACAGTTCCCTGGTGCTTCATCCTTCCTTGTTTATCTCTTGACTCCTTCCACACTTTTGAAACAATCCCTTCATTAGCCCTCTTCACTTAATTTTTTAAACTACTGTGTATTTCTGTGGAGAATCTGACTGAATTGCACCAAAATATGGCCGGCTCCTTTTGCTCCATCCCCATTCGACATCAGGACCCTGGGACCTGAAGTCTTCCCACAGTCTCACCTCCTTCTGTAGGAGTCTCAGCTTGAATTCTGACAACTAATGTTCTCTGCCTTGTTCCGTTTTTTTCTTCACGAAGTCCACATTCGTCACAAGAGGGGACCACGTTTTATTTGTGTCTCTAGGTCCTCTTCTCACTTCCAACTCACTCCATTTTTTTCCTTTTTGCTTGGTGGATAAGATTTCTCTTGGCGCCACAGAAGATAGACTATACTCAGCCTAGCTGTTAACCTTTGTTTGATGAAAATGAGGAACTGAGGAATTTGGAATTTTCCATGAGGATGAGTGTATTACTATCAACATTTAATCCCCTCCTCCAGGGTCTGTGTTCTCAGTAAAACGAGAAAGATGGTGAATTCTCCAAGTCTTTACCACAAAAAGGCAAGCTATGCTTTGGTGTTTTTCACTTCATGCCATGTTTTATTTCCTTCTACCTTGCTGATTAGTGCTTAGGAATTCAATGTATGAATCTTAACTCTTTACTGCCTTGCCAGATTTCTAAGGCAGTGAGACAGGCTGTCATCAAATCTGTCAATAACTCCTAATACCAATCCTCTCACTTTTTTAGTCTTTCCAAATCTACCTATTCTTGTGTCTCATTTCAGGAACACGCCCTAAGCATGACTAAAAGTCATCCTTTCTCCTTTAGGCTCCTTCATAGTGCTTGCTATATATTTTTTCATTTTCAAGAAGCTAGAGGTTGTGGTCAGGCAGGTTCACTGGGAACCTAGTCTCTGGGGGTGGAGTTGGCCAAAGCCTTCAACTAAACCATGGATATGTGCCACTGACCTCTTTTCTCCTTAAGAAAGAGTCTCCATTGAGACAGGTTAACAACTAAGTCCTAGCTTCATATGGGAGAAGTTTTAATCTTCAGTGTTCATAAATAGTATAATAGCATATGATTTTTTTGACAAAAATACTGAGTTCTAAAATGTGATTTCTCCTTAATATGGCCTATTTCTGTTCTGTCTTTATGGTTTTATGGTGATAATCCAAAACAATTACAGATGATGCTTAATAAATGTGACATTTTTTCCATCATTTTTCCAATTATTTGGAGTCATGATGAAAATGCCCTCTTGAGGCTGAATTCCAAAATGTCACATAAATTAGCACAAAATCCCTGTATAAAATCCAGGTACCTCTGAGTTTACTTGGAGTTCCATTCAAAGAAATGATGGTCCATCAGAAATACATTTTAACTGAGAAGGCTATCTTTTCCTAGTCTTTTGAGCACATGCCAGAATGGGTATGAGTTTCATTTTAAAAGCATGGGAAAACAAAAAATTTTTTTCTTTCTTTCTTTTATTTTTAAAATAGAGATAGGATCTTGCTCTGTTGCACAGGATGGAGTGCAGTGGCATGATCATAGCTCACTTGCAGTCTTGAACTCCTGAGCTCAAGTGATCCTCCCACCTCAGCCTCCAGAGTAGGTAGGACCACAGACATATGCCACCATACTTGGTTAATTTTTGAAATCTTTTGTAGAGATGGAGTCTTGCTATGTTGCACAGGCTGGTCTTGAACTCCTGGCCTCAAGTGATCCTCCCATCTCAGCCTCCCAGAGTGCTGAGATTACAGGCATACGTCACTATGCCCAGCTGCAAATTTTCATTAAAAAAACCTTTCTTCTCATTATCAATACCTCTACATACCTGGAGGTAGCCCATGAAACAGCACCTCCTTGTTTGACTTCTCCTAAAGCACCTCCTTGTTTGACTTCTCCTTTATCTTAGCAGTCTGAACATCACTTTTATCTCTTCTCCACATTTTCCTAATTGAAGCAGCTGATAAAATAGTATGCTCTCTCCCTTCCTCATTTACATCATCCCTGTATTGTTTATCTAGGGTTGTTATAACAAATTACCAAACTTGGTGGCTTAAAACAGTACAAATTTATTTTCTTACAGTTCTGAAGGCCAGAAGTCTAAAATTAGTTCTACTGGGCTAAAGTCAGAATGTTGGCGGGGCCAGTCCTTCTGGAGACTCCAGGGAAGAATCCATTTTCTCTTTTCCACATTGGCGTGACTGCCAACATTCCTTGGATTTGGCCACATTGCTCTTATCCCTGCTGCCATGGTCACATTGCTTTCTCCTTTTCTGTAGTTGAATCTCCCTCTGCTATCCTCTTCTAAGCGCATTTGTGATTACATTGATCAACTAATCCAAGATAATTCCATTTCAAGATCCTTAACTAATCATATGTGCAAAGTTCCTTTGGCCATATACTATTATTTGCAGGACCTGCATCTATTTTGGGGGGCCTTATTCAGCCTTCCGCAGTCTCCTAACCATAAGGCGTCCTCTAAATATCTTCTTGCCACCTTCCTCACACGTTCACACTTCCAATGTGCACAATCATTTTACTAGACCATCCTGGGAAGTATTACACTTCTTACCCTGAATTCGATTTCTAGCAAATAACATTATCTACTATATTACACCTTGAGTTTCATGAGAAAGTCACATCAAAACAGAGGCTTTGGGTGGGGTGTGGATGGAGAATCCGCTATGCACCCTTCCTTCCACTCCCAACCTGGGTTTCTATATTAGGATTCCCCACCTTCTTCTCTAAGCCTCTTGTTCTGAAACTCCATACCCCTTCTTGAGAAAGTTCCCATTTCTAGATTTTTTAGGTTGTTAGTCTAGTGGGCCATATGCCAAGTCTGAGTCTGACAGTCATGAGCAGAGCTTAGACTCCAGCCCACTGGGCAGCTGAAGCTCATTACTCTTAGTAATGCAGGTGCTGGGGTGGAGGAAAACGGTGACTGTGGGCATTAGTCCTGGGGGTAATAGTTAACTCAATTCCTTCAATTCTAGTTTCCTTTTCATTACTTGTACCAAAAGGAGCTGCAGCCCCATTGGTTTCTTTGCTAGTGAGTCAATCAAAGTAAGCACTCTGGCCCTGAAGAACAAACTATACTTGAGCATCAGTACAGTCTAAACCCATGTTGAGAAAAGACTCAACTGCCTCACTCAGCCAGGAGCCTGCCCTACCCCTGGTATCACTGAGTTGTCATCACTGTGAAATAAAGTTTTAAGTTTTTTTTTTTTTTTTTTTGCTTTATCTGGCAAGATTTCCAAAATCCTAGAAGAAGTTGGCATTAACATTTAGTGCTTTTTCACTTTATTTATATGGGAAGTGGGCTAGCCTAAATTAAATTATTTTGAGTCAGAGTTTCCCCTCTAATGGAAATCAGGGTGGCTATCTTCTAATTTCCTCCATCCCATGGTATATGTTAAATGCTATGGTGTCTGAATTTATTTCCTGGCAACGGTCAACAAAAATGGCTATTTCTGGGAAGCACTCTTCTTTTCACATAAAGAAACCCAAGTGAATGAACATGAGAAATATGGGAACCATTGCCTGCCTTCCAGTCGAAGCTTGGGTCCACCTAACAGTTCCCAAACAGGGTTTTGAGAGTCAATCCTATTAGTATATGAGGATTGAAGGAGTAATTTAAAATAATCAGAATACCTTCCCACTCTTCTCTAACTCCACTCTCTCACCCTAAAGAAACAATTATGTTGAATCCTGGATTTCAAGCAAAATGTTGCAGAAATTCAACTGTCCAGATTTTCAGCTGTCTGGAATAATCAGTATGTGAATAAGCCAAGGTTTGAGACATTAAATCTGATCACAAGGAAAAGTATTTATAAAGCTCAGCAGAACAGAGGCCCCTCAACCACAGACTCTCCAGGTATCCTCAGTCCAACATCACAGATAGTTTCTAGAAGGGTGATGATTTACCTGTGTGTACACTCCTAGTCAGTGTCAGAAGCAGAACAGAAACTCTCGCTTATCTCTTTCTCCACTTGCTTTATTCTACCCAATCTGACTTCACGTGCCTTTTATTCAGTCCCTAAATATTCACTCTCCTCTCTTATCTCCCATCTTCCTCTACCCACTGGGGGAGGCTGTGAAGAGGATAAAGGGGGAAGTAGGCGAAAGATTCTGGGTGGTCAGCAAGTGGATGAGAGCCAATGGCGGGAGAATCTTCTCCCTCTTCTCCAAGACTTGCTTCACCTCCAGGCTTGTCTGCTCTCCAAGACCAATGTTCTCCCAACTCCCCACTCTGCCCCTGACACAAGAGACACTTCTGTAACGCTCTTCATGCTCCAAGTTCTTGTCGTACATGAGAAGCTCTGGCCAACAACTGTTGCTTCAATGAAAGCGTTCATGGGAATGAGGACTAGATCCCTGAGTTCTGGGACCCAGACCCTATCCTTTCACTTCTGCTAAATCCTTTTAGTTTATTTGCAGCTCTACTACTCACCGTTTTGGCTAAGACCTGAGAGTTGTGCAATTATCATCATCACCACTCAAGAAAGAATGTGCCTGTACTAACCTTCACCTAGCATTCTGAGTAAGAGAAGTGTTTTTTGTCAGTCAATAAAGTCTCAGAGCCCTACTTCAATCTTATCAGACTCTATATTTTACTCAGACACTGCAACTCCAGCAGGTAAAATCTGCTTACCTAACCACCAATTGTGGTATGGCCCATCTTGAGCTTTGAGCCTGCCTCTGCTTAGGATGGGCTCCTCGTCCAGGTGAAAATGCGTAACAGGTTTTCTCATGGCATAATTACTTCTGCTTTACTATTTCTTGATGGCTGTTGCTTCATGTCTGATTGCTTATAGTTCACCTGTTGATGAAATATTCTTGGTCGGTCTGAGTAACTGAAAAATATATGGGAAGAAGAAAATTAGGGACCAGTCAATGCACCGTTCAGGGCAGACCAGGCTTGAGGCAATAAATATATAAAACACAAATGGACAACATAAGTCTAGGACAATCAAGAGTCTAGGTGGTCAACAGGTGACTGTCAATAAATATTCAGAGAGCAAGGAAAGGTATATGTCATGGAGTCTAGTCTAACCTCCTAGTCAATGTCTGAATTGTTTCTGTAGAAATCCTGGAAAAGGGCCCTTCAGCTTTTGCTTGAGTGCGGTTAGTGTCAGAGCTCACTCTCACGTGGGGACTCATTCTGCTTTAGAACAAATTCAAATGTTGGAAAGCTCTTCATTATGTTGAGCTGAAGCTCGTTTCCTTGTGATATTGCTCTTTGGTTCTAATTCTCATTGTAGAGTAACACAAAATAAACTTTCCTCCATATGATAAACTTTTCTTCTTTACTCTTACCTAGCATTTTCTTATTTATTAGGGAAAAAATAAGCCTACTGTGTGCAAGGCACTCTACTAGATGCCACGGGGAATAAAAGCATCAGTACAGTTTAAACCCATGTTAAGAAAAGACCCGATTGCCTTGCTTAGCCAGAAGCCTGCCCTGCCCTTGGTGTCAATGGGTCCCCATCACTGTGAAATAAAGATTTTTTTTTGCTTTGTCTGGCAAAATCAGTGCAAATCCTGATTAATGCCTTCAAGGAACTATAATTTCATAGAGATAAAAGAGACAATATTGAACATAGTAAGAACCTAAGCCAAGTGAAAATTGTTATATTGTATTGACAGGCTGGGAGATACAAGAGAGGTAGGAATCTTTAATTAATAAGCTGTATGTGAATTAAAACTTAAAAGGTGAATAAGACTTTGACAGATGGAAATAGGGCACTATCAGGATGTACAAATGTTGGAGGGATATTTCAGGTGGAGGAGAGTAAGAAAGGATAATTGGCTGGGCACGGTGGCTCACGCCTGTAATCCTAGCACTGTGGGAGGCTGAGGATGGTGGATCACTTGAGGTCAGGAGTTTGAGAACAGCCTGGCCAACATGGTGAAACCCCATCTCTACTAAAAATACAAAAATTAGTCTGATATGGTCGCAGGCTCTTGTAATCCCAGCTACTCTGGACGCTGAGGCAGGAGAAATGCTTGAACCCAGGAGGTGGAGGTTACAGTGAGCTGAGAATGACCACTGCACTCCACTTTGGGAGGCTGAGGTGGGTGGATCACGAGGTCGAGAGATCGAGACCACCCTGGCCAACATGGTGAAACCCCATCTGTACTAAAAATACAAAAAATTAGCCGGCTGTGGTAGCAGGCGGCCTGTAATCCCAGCTACATGGGAGGCTGAGGCAGGAGAATCGCTTGAACCCGGGAGGCAGAGGTTGCAGTGAGCCGAGATCATGCCATTGCACTCCAGCCTGGGCAAAAAGAGCGAATCTCCATCTCAAAAAAAAATAATAATAATTATCTCACTTTCCTTATATTTTATGAGTAGGGTGCTCTATTAGAGTAAGGTTCCCAGTCTTTAACCCATTATTACTTAGTCTTCTTAAACTGAATGGCAGGCGACAGCCATTGGGACACTTCTAGAGCAAAACAATACATGAAGGTTGAGATCCTTGATTGGGAAGTTTTAATACCTTGGGCCAGGGGAGCTCTTCAACTCTGTCAGAACAGTTAACTGGAGCAAGTATATATAGTCTTAGAGTTTGTGAGGCAGGTGTCTTTGCACATTTGCAGCTTTGGTGGAGGATCTTAGCAAATTCTGGGAGCTTCACCTGACCTTTAATTTCTCAGATGCAACTTGGCATATTTCATGTAAGACTGAAGTAAGAATTACATCATTTTAGGAACAAGTAGGTGAGTCAGTGTTTGTTGCTTTTACCATGTTTCTTAGGCAGGCCTTCCAGCGGAAGATCAGAACGTTAAATAACAAAGACAGCTGTTTTAGGTAAAATAATGCTGCCCTACAGAGGTCCACATTCTAATCTCTGGAACCTGTGGGTATGTTACCTTACACAGCAAAAGGACTTTGCAGATGTGATTAAGTCAAGGATCTTGAAGTTCACCTGGATTATCTGAGTGGGCCCGTTGTAATCACAAGGGTCCTTACAAGGGAAAGAGGGAGGCAGGAGAGTCATGAAGGAGATGTCACGATGAAAGCAGGAGTTGGAGGGATGTTTGAAAGGGGGCTATGAGGCAAGGAATGCAGACAATGTCAGAAAAAGCAAGGAAATGGACTGACACCTGGAGCCTCCAGAAGAAATGCAGCTCTGCTGACACCTTGATTTTAGCCCAGTGAGGCCTATTTCTGACTTCTGCCTTCTAGAACTAGAAGTTAATAAATCTGTGTTGTTTTTAGCCAAATTTATGGTAATTTATTACAGCAGCAACAGGAAACTAATACAGCAACGAAGCTCCCGTGATAGTTAATATTGATTAATATTGATTAATATTGATTGAGTGTCAACTTGATTGGATTGAAGGTTGCAAAGTATTGTTCCTAGGTGTGTCTGTGAGGGTGATGCCAAAGGAGTTTAGTATTTGAGTTACTGAAATGGGAGACGCAGACCCACCCTCAATATGGGAACCATAGCTGCCAGCACGACTAGGATAAAAGCAGGCAGAGGAACATGAGAGGACTAGACTGGCTAAGTCTTCTGGCCTCCATCTTTCTCGCATGCTGAATGCTTCCTGCCCTCTAATATTGGACTCGAAGTTCTTCAGCTTTTTGACTCTTGGACCTACACCAGTGGTTTGCCAGGGGCTCTCAGGCCTTTGGCCACAGAATGAAGGCTGCACTGTCCGCTTCCCTACTTTCAAGGTTTTAGGACTTGGACTGGCTTCCTTGCTCCTCAGCTTGCAGACAGACTATTGTGGGACTTCTCCTTGTGATTGTATGAGTCAGTACTCCTTAATAAACCCCCCTTTTTATATACATCTGTCCTATTAATCCTGTCCCTCTAGAGGACCTTGAATAATGCAGCTCTCTAGTGCCAGAAAACATTACTGTGTGAGAGTCTAGCTTCAAAACCTTAGTGCTAGGTCTGAGGAGGCAGTGCCAGATCACTTGCCCTCAATTCTTACCAAATAGAATAATAATGTCATAAGCAGTGGCTATGACTTTAGGTTTCAGGGGCCCAAGCTAAGTTTTGATCATCAAAGGTTGATGCATTTTATTAATAAACAAATGAAAACGATGGCCAGGCGCGGTGGCTCATGCCTGTAATCCCAGCACTTCGGGAGGCTGAGGTGGGCAGATCATCTGAGGTCAGGAGGCTGAGACCAGCCTGGCCAACATGGTGAAACCTCATCACTACTAGAAATACAAAAATTAACTGGTATATTATGAAAAACATCATCGCAATAAATTTGGTAACACAGATGAAATAGATAAATCCCTTGAAAGACAAATTACTAAAAGTGACTCAAGAAGACCTAAATATCCTCATATTTAAAGCATTGAATTTGTAATTAAAAACTTTTCAAAATGAAAACTGTATCCAGATGTGTCTTGACTGGTGCAGTCTACCATTTAAGGAAGATACAACATCAATCCCACACAAACTCTTTCAGAAAATTAGAGGAGGTTAGAACACTTCTCATTTTATGAGGACAGTATTACTCTGGACAGAGACATGACAAGAAAAAACTTTAGACTATCTTTCTTGAACATAGTGACAAAAATCCTTAACAAAATCTAGCAAATTAATCCAGCAATACATAAAAAGAAGAATGCATTGTGACCAAGTTGATTTTGTCCCAGGAATGCAGAGTTGGTTTAACATCCAAAAATCAAATTAACATGCTTCACCATATTAATAAAATAAAGGTGAAAAATATGTGATCATCATATATACAGAAAAAGCATTTGACAAACTCTTGGCAAACTAGAAATAGAAAGGTACTTCTTCAATTTGATAAGGGCCATTTAAGAAAATCCTACAGATAGCACCATACTTTCTACCACAGGAAGAAGGTAAGGATGTCTGCTATCACCACTTCTTTTCAACATTGTACTGACAGTCCTCATTAGTGCAAAAACACAAGAAAAATAAGTAAAATACATGCAGATTAGAAACGAAGAAAAAAAATCTGTCTTTATACCAAGACTACATTATTGTGTATGTAGGAATTCATAAGGAATCTATAAAAAGCTTTAAGAACTAGTGATTTAGCAAGGTCACAGAATAAAATGTTAATATACAAACATCAATATCATGTTTATATGCCACAACAAAGCAAACAATTGGGAAATAAATAAAAAACAATTTAAAGTGAAATAAAATTAGTGAAATATATTATAAACGTAGAATGAAATTAGCAAAAGATGTGAAAGACCTGTGTTCTGAAAACTAAAATAAAAACACTGAAAACTACAAAAAGAGAAATTAGAGAGAACTTGAATAAATTGAGAGATATAAACCATGCTAATTAATTGGAAGATGACAATCGAGTCAATAAAATGCCAATCAAAACCTAGCAGGATTTTTGGTATAAATTCACAAGATGCTTCTAAAATTTATATGAAAGTGCAAAGGAAATAGAATAAATGAAACTAAAAAAAAAAAAAGGAAAGTTGGTAGATTTATATGATCTGATTTAAGACTTCCTAGAAAGCTATAGTAATTCAAGAAAGTGTGACTTTGGCATAAGGATAGACACAGAGATTGACATATCCCACATATACAGTCAATTGATTTTTAAGATAGGGACCAGCAAAATTCAGCAGGGGGCTGAGGGGCAGAGTTTAATTTCTTCTGGGAATTGCACAATGTGAGGGAGTTTATATGCAAATAGCTCTGTAATAATTGGACATCTGTTGGGAAAAATTAAACTTTGTCCCTTACCTCACACCATACTCAAAAATTAACTCAAGGTCAGGTGTGGTGGTTCACACCTGTAATCCCAGCTACTTTGAGAGGCCAAGGTGGGCGGATCACCTGAGGTCAGGAGTTCAAGACCATCCTGGTCAACATGGTGAAACCCTGTCACTACTAAAAATACAAAAATTAGCTGGGCATGGTGGTACGTGCCTGTAATCCCAGCTACTTGGGAAGTTGAGGCAGGAGAATCGCTTGAACCCAAGTGGAGGAGGTTACAGTGAGCTGAGATCATGCCACTGCACTCCATCCTGGATGACAGAGTGTGACTCCATCTCCAATAATAATAATAATAATAACTCAAAATGGATCATAAACTTAAATAAAATAATCAAAACTATAAATCTCCTAGAAGGAAGCATAAGACAAAATTTTATGACTTAAAGATTTCTTAGGAAGGAAACCAAAATATAAATTATGGAAAAAATTATAACTTAGATTTCATAAATTGGACTTTCTGTTTTTGAAACATACTATTAAGAAAATAAAAAGACAAGTCATAGACTGGTAGAAAATATTGTTAATACTTATATCTTACAAGGGACTTATATCCAGAAGATATAACTCAATAATTAGAAGAAAAACACCCCAATTAAAAATGGGCACAAGATTTGAAGATGCCAACTGGTATGTATACTATTCACAAAAGATATATATGCAGCCAACAAACAGGAAGAAGTTGTTTCCTTCTCTCTGACTACCCTTCTTCCCATAGTACCACTGATTCACTGCCATGGTCCTTGGCCACATTAATGTGAGTCTAGACTAAGTATTGTGTTCAGGAAACAGTTTTGTCTGAGATGATCTCTTTAAGGGCTGGGATTTGCTTGATTTCTAAATTTTATGGGTGTAGTGCTAAAATCCAAGGCAGCAGTGTTTGAAGGAATTTAGACTCCACCAGCTATCTAAGCCTGAGCCCTTTAGCTGAGCCTAAGTGGAATAATAACTTGGGGAGAAAGAATTAAGGATATTAATGCTTTTGCACATTAGATTATTTGGACTTTAACTTGCAAGAGAATTTAATCTTTGGACCTCCATTTCTTCTGGGAATTTCACAATGTGAGGGAGTTTATATGAAAATTTTGGGAATCTTTATGTTGTTAGAAATTTATTAGTGAAATATATTAGTATTGCCATTTAATCATCTTGCATAACCTCTGGTGAGCTATATTGGGCAGCAGAGTTGGGGATAATTTGGGACGGGAAATAGAAGAGGGAGAAAATTGTCAGCCCTGGATACAGTGCAGATATGGAGTTAATCTAATTAATGTACTGTCTGGGAGCAATTTTATGTTTCCTATCAGTAGTCACAGGAGGACACCAAATAAGCAGTAGGTGGTATTGAAGAAGCAGCCCATGAAGGTGAGAATAGGACTGTTTTGATGAATAGCTGGTCTCCTCCCTTGCAGAGGAGGGTCACAGTCTTGGTTGATATACTTCAAGGTTAATGTTAATTCCAAAAGGTAAGAGGAAAAAAAGGGGAAATGATTGGAGAACTTCCTGCTCCCCATCAATCTGTTTTTTTTTTTTTAAACAGGAGGGTCCTTAGCTAATGCCCTTGTCTTTTGCCCATTTTCTTTCTTATTCCACCCACTCTGACCAGTAGGAGACGCCCATTGGTCCATGTTTATCTGTTTGATGGAGCTGGTCTATTACAAAATTCCAAGCACTGGGATGTAAATCTCCATTATTTTCTCTATCAGTGTGAGGCAGAGATCCCGGATAGTGTTTGAATTTTCAGAGCCAAGTTTTTCCCTTCATTGGGCTTTCCCAAGATCTCACTAGAGTATGAATGGGAGGTAGCATAGTAGAGAGTATCAGTATACCCTTTTTATTGCACAAATTAGCCACTGTATTAGTCCGTTTTCATGCTGCTGATAAAGACATATTTGAGACTGGGCAATTTACAAAAGAAAGAGGTTTAATTGGACTTACAGTTCCATGTGGCTGGGGCAGCCTCACAAACATGGTGGAAGGCAAGGAGGAGCAAGTCACATCTTATGTGGATGGCAGCAGGCAAAGAGAGCTTGTGCAGGAAAACTTCACCTTATAAAGCCATCAGATCTGGTGAGACTTATTCACTATCATGAGAACAGCACGGGAAAGACTGATTCAACTATCCCCCACCGGTCCCTCCCATATATAACATGTGGGAATTATGGGAGTACAATTCAAAATGAGATCTGTGTGGGACATAGAGTCACATATCAGCCACATACTCCATCCTAGCTTTTATAGCATTATATCTAAAATGTGGATCTCCATTTTTATGTCTCCCATTGAGAGTCTATTTCTCAACTGGTTTTTAGCTCATGTAGGGAGTAGGAGAGTTATTTTTTGGATTCTTTCAAACCAGAGGAATCAATGCAAAATCACAAAAATAGGGAGTAGGGTTTGTTAGAGACCAGGGACTTGAATGCATGACAGTGGTGGGCCATGAGCCAGGACATGTAGTTTGCAGCCAGACAATGGTCAAGGCTTTAGATTTAATATTTTTTAATCAAATGGAGGGAGCATTGGAGGTGTTTCAACAGGGCAGGAACATTTCCAGACATGAGTTTTCCAAAGAATAATCTGACAGCAGGATGTAAATTGACTAACGACAGGTGAAAGGAGATGGTCAATAGGAGAGAAGACAACTGAGGAAATAAAGGCAAGAAAGGATGATAATATAGTAGAGGTGTAACCAGTAGAAGTTGGCAGATGATTCTCAGTTGAGGATGAAGGAAGCAGAGTTGTCAACATAATAAAGTCCCTCAGCCTTGGCAGTTTAAAACAAGGATAAGCAAACTTTTTCTGTAAAGGGCGGATATACGTATTTTAGGTTTTGTGAGCCATACAATCTCTATGGCAATTATTCAATGCTACCATTGTAGCTTGAAAGCACCAGTAGACAATACAGAAACAAATGACAAGGCTGTGTGTCAATAAAACTTTATTTAATAGAACATCTGGCCTAAAGGCTGTGACTTGCCGACCCCTGGTTTAGAGGGTTGTGGTACAGATGCTGGTTATTAAATTATTGCCTGTGAGTTCTAAATTCACCCTCTAGTCCCTGCCCTGGGATGCTGTGGCTGAGACTCTGCAGACTGTGTTTCTGTTTTGCCAACTGCTTCATGTGAGGTCTGGAGCAGGGAGAACGGGCATAGTTCTCCCTGTTTTGCTTGCTGTTCTTGTCAGGATCACCACAACAATGGTTTTTACACTAGGCCGCCACAATGCATTCTGATTTCTAGTTGGTTCTCACATTCCTGAAATGCAGCTGTGATCCAGATGCCTCAGAAACACAAGCTGGTTGGTATCCTCTCCTCAGAGGTTTGTGTCTCGGCATCACAAGGCTCCTCGTCTGAGCTTCTGAGGCCGCAGCACCAACTGGGCAGTGCCCTCTCCCCAGATCCAAGCTTCTAGGTTCTGATAAGCCTGACCTCTACCCTTTGCACTACTAGCCCTAGGAGTGGTAGCTGCTTTCTGCAGTCACTGTTTACCTCACTGTTCCCTTTGTTTTGCCCTTTCAATCCTCTAATGCCTGTTTAATTTATTCCCCATATTAAATTCTTCCTATTAAATAAGTGATGTGGTTTTCATTCTCCTGACTGAACCCTGATCAATATACAACTATATTCTGTATAAAATAGGGTTCTACCTAGGAATATAGACAGAAAGTACAAAAAGTGTGGTCTTGAAGTCTTGATATGTTGTGTCTATTTTTAGAGATGACAGGTTTGAGAACCTGGCAAATCGACCATTTGCAGATTTCTTCCTGGCCATTGGATATTGAGTGTCAGGGATATGTTATTCACATGGCAGTGTTCTTTGCATGAGTAGAAAACATTAACTAGGTAAGTGTAGCTAGAGTGGAGAAGACAGAAATGCAAATCATCTTCATTTCTGAGTGATAATGAAGAAGAGACAGTGAACATGACTTAAAAAATAAATGTCTTAAAGGCAGAAGGAAGCCTGCAGAATACAAGAAGCAAAGAGTGAGTTTCAAGTAGAAGATGGTCAAGATAAGCAAATCCTATACGCTTCAAGGCAGATTATCGGTGACTTACCAGAGGATAGTTTCAATAGAAGAGCAAAGTTAGAACCGGAAGAGTTGGTGGGAGAAGAGGAACGAGTAGGAACTTTTCTTTTTTTTAAGAAAAGACATTTGTTGGTAAAAAGAAGGTGAATGACTATGTAGAAATTTATGAATCAAAATAAATAATATTAAAAAATTCACTGCACTTGAGGAAATTTCTAGGTAGAGAAGAGGTTATCAGTGGTGAGGGGTAATGCAATACGTGTAGGATAAAGGATCACATGAATGGAGAAATGTGGGTGAGGATGAATGGGATGCAAAATGCAGTTGATAGAAAGGAAGGGTACCCCTTTCTCTGAGCTCCAGATAAATTTAGATGTGGGGAGGAGAAAAGCTAAACTTGTTTTGCAAACTGAAACTGTCCTAATTCTTTGTCCCTGTGTTAAACAATAAGACCAGACAGAGTTTCCAATTCCTCTGCTAAACAATGCTAAGACCAAACAACACTAATAGCTGCTTTTTCAGGGAATGCATGCTCATGGTTGATGAGACTGTGGACCACCCTGCCCAGATCCCTCTTCAGGGAAAGACTCCTGCCCTCTCTGCTGGGAATACTACTGGGAGAAAGCCTGTATCCATCATTCCGCTCAGGGGTTGCTTAGCTGCAGAAAGCTGCTTTGCTCAAGGCAATTTCATTCAGGTGCAGCCTATGTCCTATAGCATGGCCCAATGTGGGGCATTTCTGATGGGTCATTTTAAATCCAGAGCTGCCTGGGCTGGGGGTGGGCATTGATTAAAACTGCATCATAGCTTGACTTCTCCCTCTGGCTAATGTGGAGTGAGGCTGCATTGTGGAGGCTGCATCACAGCTTGAATTCTCCCTCTGGCCAATGAGCTTCCTCCTCATCTATTCCATAGGTGTGGTCTCAAAGGCCTTCCTAATAATCATCCTGAATACTAAGCTGCCCCAAGCAGACTTCATGGAGAGCCCAACCTGTAACGCCAGCTCAGCGGCTTACTTCTGACAGCTTGTCCAGAAAGACCAGCATTAATGCTCCTGCCTCCCTGTGTCCACTGTGTCAATGTATTTTGTCATATATTCTCCCCAGTCCCAACTAGCTTTCTGCCTTGTGATATCTACTTTAAAGTCACCCAGCCTAGACCCTAAAACTCTGGAGATAGCCTGCCTCAGTTGTTTATTTTGAGACTGTTCTCCCTTACTTCAACAAGTTCAATAAACTTAGCTTTTCTCAAGTAACAGGTTTTTCTGGTGTCTTCTAGAGAATCGATAGTGGAACATTTTCATCAGATATCATTGTTCTTTCTAAGTTTCAGACAGTCTGGTAGCTTCAGAGAAAGAGGAAAAGTTTCGAAAACATATATTGTTTGCCAATTTAATGAGCAAATTTACCCTAAAAATTACATTTTCTGTCTTGACTTGGGATTTCACAAGGAGGGGTAATCTCCTTGGGATGGAGAGCAGGCAGGAGTTCTACAAACTTGGCCTCGGTTGGCCTGGTATAGACCAATCTGTCTTCTGTCTTCATTTTGCGCTTTGTAATTAGTGTTGTCTACAGTTCTTATTCCTCTGATGGGGCAGCTTGGGCTCTGGTGAATGTGGAGTCCCTGATTTCTGCTTTGATTCAGGTGTCGTTTGTTTCCTTGGTGCCAAGGCCTTTTGTGATTCTGAGCACTCTCATCTCTCCTTTCCTCCCCTCTCTTAGGCTTCTCGTTCCACTTTCATGATCCTCTGGTGCCTTTAGGGTCAGTAAGGAAAGCTTGTAGCCACAGAAAGCTATTTATTTATTTATTTATTTGAGATGGAGTCTTGCTCTATTGCCACACTGGAGTGCAGTGGCGCAATCTTGGCTCACTGTAACCTCTGCCTCCTGGGTTCAAGCGATTCTCCTGCCTCAGCCTCCTGAGTAACTGGGACTACAGGTGCATGCCACCATGCCCAGCTAATTTTTTGTACTTTTAGTAGAGACGGGGTTTCACCATGTTGGCCAGATTGCTCTCAATCTCTTGACCTACAGGAAGCTTTTATCTCTTCCTTGTGTGAAATATATTGATAGGAACTTGGGAACACATAGACAAATACAATAATTTTCATTCCAAATAATCCTAGAGAAACCACAAAAACAATTATATGTGAGATGAACTTTCATGTGCTCATATACATTATGACCCCAAGAAGAAATGTAATCCATTCTCCTGCCTTCTACTTCATTCTTAGAGATGGGTGTTTCCTGTAGGTTTTTAGTAGTTCTCACTAGAATATATCTCTTATTTGATGAAATTTAAACCCATTTCTTTTTGCTGTTAATGAAAATAATTCATGCAAGTATTACTGAAGCCCTACTAGGACAGATCCACCAACCCTGGTATGATGTCATGTTTCATCCTGGAAGGTGGTTAGCAAACCTCTTCTCCATCTTCTCTTATGTAGACCAAATGGACCCGATTTCTTTCCTTTATGTGATTTCCAAAATACAGTTTTCATTTCTCTCTTTTGAATGCACTGTTGGTAAAGGAAGGGGTGGGATATTAAGTCAAGCTCAACCCACAAAAGATCCTTAACTCAGACTACCAGCCTGACTTTGTAGGCTTGTGAATATAGGCTTACTTGAAGTCACTCGGGTTTTCCCCTTTTTCAATTATCTTCATCATCAAGAGCATACACTGGTGCCTCGAGGCACTAAATATTACCATTTCAAGCACCCTACTCAACTCAAGCTCTCCTTGTTGTGCCCTTAAAAAGTGCTTTGAATAATGACTTCTTTTCCTCTGGGTAGATATCCAGTAGTGGGATTGCTGGATCAAATGGTAGTTCTATTTTTAGCTGTTTAAGGAATCTCCACACTGTTTTCCATAGCAGCTGTACTAATCTACATTTCCACCAGCAGTGTAGAAGTGTTCCCTGATCACTGCATCCACACCAACATCTACTGTTTTTTTATTTTTTGATTACGGCTATTCTTGCAGGAGTAAGGTGGTAACACATTGTGGTTGATTTGCATTTCCCTGATCATTAGTGATGTTGAGCATTTTTCATATGTTTGTTGGCCATTTGTGTATCTTCTTTTGAGAATTGTGGGAGCTAAGCTATGAGGACACAAAGGCATAAGAATGATACAATAGACTTTGGGGACATGGGGAGAAGAGTGGGAGGCGGGCGACGGATAAAAGAAAACAAATACGGTGCCGTGTGTACTTCTCGGGTGATGGGTGCACCAGGATCTCACAAATCTCCCCTAAAGAACTTACTCATGTAGCCAAATACCACCTGTACCCCAATAACTTATGGAAAAATAAAATAAAAAAAAAGAAAGAAAAAGAAGTGCTTTGAGGCCCAGCTGGCTATAGGGGCCATTTAGAAACCATTTTTCCTTAGAGGTATAGTGAAGGTAGAGCACAATGCTGAGAAGCAATAAAAAGACTGAGTTCTGATGCTATAATCTAGAAACTCTGCCACCCCCACAAAGAACAAAACAGAAGCTCTTGCTAAGCACTTTTTTCCACAGTATAACTTGTTCTTGTAAAGAATTGGCACTTAGTGTTTCAGTGGATCAAATTAACATATACATCTTTTAAAAACATCTTTTAAAGAAAGACAAACCTGAATTTTAAAATGACACCTTCTTTAGAAAAAAAGGTTAGGACACTTTTTTAAATTACATGCTTTAAAGAAAGTTTACAATGCGGTTATACAATTTTCACTAAAAATTTGCTAAAATTAGTATAATTTCTATTCTCATAATTACGAGCTTTTCAGCTTTTGCACTTTGCATCTCTTCATTTTCCCACAGTTATTACTAGGTGTGAGCTTTCCAGTTTCTATATATTACCCCCTTCAAATCCCACAACCTCTCTGTATTTGGGGAGGGAGAGTGAGACGTGTGCTCTAAGTGATCCTGGACTGAAGCCTGGGAGTGTTGCAGGTCAGGCCACTTCATCTCATCCCACTTATGGCCAATCCCATTCATTTGAACCCTTGCACATACTTTTTCTTACTTCTAAAAGCATGTCACTTTATGTCTGTGTATGTATCCTCACACTCAGTCATTTCACTGACAGTCAAATATACCCGAGGTCTCAGTTTCCTCTGCAGAAGAGAAGGATTTCTTCTCTCACTCATCCGTGGGCTCATTGCTGAGGTCTCCGTAACAAAAGAAAGATTAACAAGAAAAAAGAGTTATTTATTATAAATTTTACACGACACGAGAGTCTCCAGAAATGAAGACCTGAAGAAAGGAAGAAAGTTGTGCATTTTTATGCTTACGTTTGATGAATAGTGGACAGTCATTGGGGAAGTGTGATTGGCCTGCTCTAGTGGTAATAAACTGGGGAACTTAGCAAATCTCCCCAGACTAGAGAGTCTGATCTAGTGATAATAAACTAGGGAACTTAGCAAGGACTGTTTGTTCAGATTCTTCTCTGTGTCCTGTGTCTTCAGAGATATGGATGCTTTTTCCCTCTGTAGGTATAGGGAGGTACCTGTTAAATGAGGATCTTATGACCTACTTCAGGGGAAAAAAGTGGGAGAAATTCAGAGAGTGTCCATTCCACTTCTGCTCTTTTCTCAAATGCCAAAGTGCCAAATTTTGGGATAGTGTGGCCTGAACCCCATCACTTCATTAAAAAAATAGTTGCTGAAGTCTCTTCTATCCCTGAAGTTTTACTGTTCGATCATTTTAAAATCTTTAGCTCAATCCTCAGCATTTACATTTCAGCATTTCCTTAAAATCTTTACTGGGTGATAACTTTGAGGGTTATACGAGTGTGTGTTGTTTTAGTTCACTGATAAAGCCATGCCCTTCAGCTCTTTATTCTGCCCAGGTGGGTATGAGGACAATCCTGTTTACGAAAGTACCATGGATTATGTTTGCAAGATGAATTTGTATCTTTTAAAAAAAATTGGGTACGATGTTTTACTTCTGAGAGCCCCATATTTAACCATTTCACAACTTCCTTCTCTGATTTCTGGGAAACGCCTAGATTTTTCAAAAGTCACTGTGGAAATCACCCATATCAGAAGATGTTTTCTATCTTTATCTTCTACCCTTTGACAACTTGCTTAGGAGGAAATAGTCTGTTTAGATTTTACTTCAGTTTGGGAGTTCCTGTTTTTCCATTTTTTGTATTTTTATATTGTGACTTTCATGGTTTTTTTCCTTTGAAAGTTAGATGGGGTAAAGGGGATTGCCCCTGTGAGAATGGATAGGAAGGAACGACTTTATAAATGTAAACAAGCGTTTTTATTTGTGGCAATTCTACACGGGGAACATGTTGAATTAGTAGCCTCCTAATTCTTAGATTTCTAGAACAAGAACATATGTAACATAAGCTTCTCTTATGTTATTTCAAATGAAAAAAACTTAAAAAAAGTCACAGATGGCAGTCAAAATGCTTCCTGGGCTTAAATGGCGATTTAAAAATCAGAAACATTTGGATGAAATTTCTCACAAAACATGGCAGAGAGTGGCCAGGCGCGGTGGCTCACGCCTGTAATCCCAAGCACTTTGGGAGGCCGAGTCGGGTGTATCACCTAAAGTCAGGAGTTTGAGGCTGGCCTGGCCAATATGGTGAAACCCCATCTCTACTAAAAACGCAAAAAAGTAGCCAGGCATAGTGGCTCATGCCTGTAATCCTAGCTACTTAGGAGGCTGGGGCAAGAGAATAGCTTGAACCCGGGAGGCAGAGGCTACAGTGAGCCAAGATCATGCCACCGCACTCCAGTCTGGGTGACAGAGTGAGACCCTGTCTCCAAAAAAAAAAAAAAGGAGAAAAATACCCAATGCAACTTAGTTTTCTTTTTGAGTAAATACAATATACTTAGTTCAAGAGACAACATGCATTTCGATCTCAAAGTCTGTTAGGGCCAAGACCCATCAGGGTTTGGAATAGGGAAGGAGATGAGAGTTTCCGAGCTGTGTAACTGCCAGGGGTGGTGTTTATACATTTGAAGAGTAAGGTGGGACTACCCCAGGATGCGTGATCCATGGGTTACACCTAAGGCAAGAGTAAGTCAGGAATGCCTAGGCAGATGCAGAAATCAAATTGGATCTGAAAAGAATGCCTATTCCCCCAAAAGTGAACAACCAGGGAGAGTAAATGTCGATAAAGGGGTTGCTTCTGAGAGCTTTAGAGTCTAGAGGAACAGGTAGCCAAAAATGAGTTAAAGCTGATGGAAATGTAAATATAGCAAATTGTGTGACAGTGTGTTCATATGGAGGCCCAGACTAAATCTGAGGACAAGGAAGTTGCTCAACTTTCTGTGCTCCTGACTTTGGACCTTCAAGTTTGTCTCTCCAACTTCTGACATGACAATGTTTATTTAGCACCTACTCTATGCCTGGCATGGAGAATATACATTAGACTCAAGATGGGCTTGCCTCTCCTGAGCATTCACAGCTATGGACCCATCACGCTTCCTGTCTTTTCTGTCTCTCTACTGCTTCTTCCTATTTGACCGCTCCCTTTTTCCTTTTCATTGGCTTCTTTTTCCCATTTCTTTTCATTCTAAATTTTCTTTCTTGATATTTAATGTATTCCCAAACATTAATCTATTATTCCCAAAGGGGATGACTATATCTCTAGGTACTTGAATATTTCTCAGAATTTCCTTTCATCACTTCACACATTATGTATAAATTGTTTAGTATATGGGGTATAAAAATGAGTATGATATACATTTATCCATTCATTTATTCTTTATCCAGTGACTATGTATTGAGTGCTTAATAAGTGCCACATATTATTGGAGAAACTGGTGATACAGAGATGGTGAAGATGAGTTTCTTTTCCTCATGGACTCACAGTATAGGGGAAGAGTAAAACACATAAGCATACAAAGGTTGCAGAGGCTTAAGTGAAGAACAGTGAAAGGCCAGCAAATGCGTAAGATTGTATGATAAACACTTTGCAGCCTAACATCACTCCTGTCTTTATCTTATTTTCCCATAATTTGCCAACTTGAATATATTTAACTTTGCTAAATAGTGCGTATCTCTGTATGTGACATTATCTGCACTTATTTTTTGTCATGGTGTGTGTTACGAATAAATACAATAAATAGAAATCTATATTCAAGGAAGATGATTTTGAGATGGGCATTGAAGGATGAGTAGAAGTTCAAGTAGTAAGAAGAGAAAAAAAGGCAAAATACACAGTATATGCAAAGGCATACGAAATTAAAGAATTTGAGGTGTTCCGATAATGGTGGGTAGTTTTTTGTGGAGGCCATAGGGTACTTGGAAATGAATGGCAAGAAAGTTCTTCTGGAAGAAAAAGAACTTCTGACCATACTAAGGAGATTGGACTGTATCCTGTAGTCAATGAACAAACATTGTAGTCAATGAAGGAGAGGAATGACATTTGGCCCTTTGATAGCAGAGTGAAAATGATAGACTGAAGTGGAGCAGGCCAAAAATTAGGCAACAACTGGAATGAGGGCTTGGACTAAGGTAATAGTGGCAGTGGTACAAATGAAGTGATCAATTTGAAAAATATCAAAGAGATAGAGTGACAAGACTTTAAGAATCTTTGGGTACAGGCAATAGGGGAGAGAGGAGAGGCAGGCTTTCATCTGAATGGTGGATGACATCCTCATTCCCACAGACATTGGATGCATGGGCCTTGGATGTAACTTAGAATCTTGTGGGGCGGTAAAAAGACACCAGCACATGAGAAGTGAGTTAGCCACAGTTTACCTTCTCTTATGACAGAAAGCAACTCTTACGACAGTTTGCAGTTTGCCATAGACTTCCATTCCTTTATTTGATACTCTATGAATGATGTCACAGGCAATACATGATCAAGTGTCAAACATAGACGGTGGGATGCTATGACATCAAGAATTCTGGGCTCACCTTCTGGACTTACAATAACTGGAGGTGTGAATTTTGGTTACCACTTACACTTCTTTGGACTTCATTTTCTCATCTGTAAAGTTTGTTTCAGGTGGGGTAGGGTGAGTAGTACTCTAGGTGACATTTAAATTTTTTTTCAGATCTATTAACTTATGAGTAAATACTCATCTTTCTTCCCCAAGACAGTTTCTCCTTCTGACTAGATTGTTATTTCCTGGAAGGCAGGGACTGCTGTGTTCATCTCTGGATCCCAATACCCCGCATAGGATCTGCAGGTAAAAGAGCAGAGTTAATGTTATTGAGCAAATGACTGAATGAACGATTTTCCTATTTTATTAATGATACTATATAGCCCATTCTTTCTGCTTCCTGTTATTAAAACCTTGTAGTATTCTGTACCCCCCTCCTTCTTGCATAACACCCTCACTCCCCCTTGGTCTTGCTTCCTTGATCAGGACACACTTTTTCCCTCTAAGTGTCTTTTGGGTACGGCTTCCTTTTCTACCTCTAGACAGTCACCCAGATCTCTGCACTTCCCCTTAAATTGAGACTACTGCAACAATATGTTTGCTTTCGGTCGTAATCTCCCTCTCTTAAGCCCACTTCATATACTACTACCATACTGAGCTTCCACTGCTTTGTGGCTTAAACCCTCAAATGTCTACAGTGTACATTTATACTCAATGCCAGTCACAATCTGGCTCCAACCTGCATTGACATGAATTCTCCAGTTAACCTGTCACTAGTGATCTTTTAGACACTTGCACATTGCCATCGCTGTGTGTTGCTTATTGCCATCTCGCCTGTCTGGAAAGCTCCCCTCACTACCTAAGTGCAATTCATCAGTCAAGGTACAGCTCGTTATTTCTCCACCAACCTCCCCCTGAAGTCTTCCCAGGTTATATTTTTGCCTACAGTAATCTTTCACTCAGCTGACAAATAATATCATCACATATTTATTAGGCTACTTCTCATGTTATTATCTTATCACATGCTTGTGTCTCATCACCTCAAGTATCTTGCAACCTCCTTGGGGTGGTAGGAATATGTCTGAGGTATTTTTGTATTGCTTGTTGTCTAATGACCACCATGACAAGAACAACAGCTCACATTGGTTGATCACTCATGTGTGTTAGACATTGCCAAGCCCTTGATATTCCTTTTCTCTCTTAATATCTAAAACTGCCCTATGTCATGGGTACGATGACTATCTCCATTCTTCAGATGGGGAAACGAAAGCTTAGAAGTGTTAAGTAATTTGCATTAGGCCACCTATAGATTAAGTCTAGTTTAGTTTTTACACTTAGTAGGCACCCCCAAAATGGAATAATTAATTGTCAAGAGATGTGTCTTGGTGTTTTCCCTCTCCAAGTGACTGAAGCAAAGACGTTGAGAAGGTGGATAGTTTTGAGGTCAGCTATGGAACAGCCTTGAGGAGATTTAGAGGGAGTCAGCAGCAGAGCAGGAGTCCTGTCAGTGACAGGTAAAAGATTGTGAGATGAGGAAAATCTGTTTTGGAATCAGTTAGACCCATAACTGGGAATGTAGCAAAATGTAAAATACCCTGGGTCAATAACCTATGAAAATGGAGGAAGTTTAGAACAAGAGTTACCCAAGATGGAACTTATATGTTTGTTTAGCTAGGTTATTTGGGTAGCATGGAAAGTTTCCAGCTAGATTTTAAGGAGTAAGCATGTTAGTTGAAATTAAGACATTATTTTGTAATGGGAAAATGGTAACAATAAATAATATGATTCAATTACAAGGAGTGGGTTGCATACGATAGTGTAATGCGTCTAGGGCCTAAGAGGCAGTTCAGGCTATATTCTGGGTTCATTCTTGCCCTTGGGAACCATAAAGTGTGAATGATAAACTTGCCTTCTATTCAAAATACTTCTCAGGGTGGGATGTATTCCCAGAACTTCTCAGGGTGGGAAAAGGTTAACAGTGGTTGAGATGACTACTGGCCTCAGGGCTCACACAAAGCATCTCCTGGACTGGGGGAAGCCTTGTGTCCTTGAAAGGCACAGTGCCCTGGTCTGCTCTGGCATTTTACAACGGACACCCAGGTTACAATTCACCAAAGGGCACAATCCTAGGAAGCCAAGTGCCCATCAGTTTCCTGCTCTGGAAGTGGAGGAGGCAATGAGGAACTCTGAGTTCTGGTCACCACCACAGAAGGACCTCTTGAAGTACAAGGCCAAAGAGCCCTGACATGGGAAGGATGGCAAAGAACACTGAACGAGCATTTAGATGATGTGCAAGAAGAGTGTTTGGCACTTTAGACACCTTATCTCATTTAAGTTCACACCCCCACAGGAAAATGGCTTGGGGAGGTTAAATAGCTTATGCAAGATCCTACAGCTAGGAAGTGGCAGAGTGGAGATTCACAGCTAGATACTTTGACTTTCAAGTGCATACCTGTTACTTTCTGTTCACCAAAAAAAAAAAAATACCCTGCCCCCTTGGGCTCTAACTGCAGCTTTGTTATTAACTGGCTATGTGACCTTGTCAGGCCTCTTAGAAAGATCTTGACCGAGGTTGCTTCCAACACTGTGAGTCTCTCTCTGATCATAATGGAGGAATGGGAAAAAATCCAAATGTTAGGTAGAAATGGTGTGCCCAATTGCAATCTGGTCATTCAACCTAAATTTTTCTACCATCAAAATCAGAAAATGGAAATGAAAGGATCAAAAGGGGGAAATCATGGGAAGCCCAAATTCCCATGAACTGGAATTACTGCATTCCTGGAGCAGTAAAACAGATAAGCAATGTGGTGATAAACACGCAAAGACCAGCAGACTTTCAGCAAACTCCTTTCTTCTCATCTGGCCTGTCCTCCCATGTAAGCTGGGACAGGCCTGGGTTCTTTGGGTCCTTTTGCCTTTGATTTAAAAATGAGTCATCTATTTCCAAGCCAACTGACCCAAGAACTCAAAAAAGAAGGTAATGGGAGATGCACAATGCTGTGTGTCTCTTAAAAAATATACAATATTGGTTGTCTTCCTGTGGGGGATGAAGAGATTGTACAGAAATCATTACAGTCCTGCACCACTTAATGACGGGGATACATTCTGAGAAATGTGTTGTTAGGCAATCTTGTTGTTGTGTGAAAATCATAGAGTGTATTTACACAAATCTAGATGGTGTAGCCCACTACACACCTGAGCTATGTGGTGTAGCCTATTGCTCCTAGGTTATAAACCTATACAGCCTATTAGTGTACTGAGTACTGTAGGTAACTGTAATGCAATGTATTTGCATATCTAAACATAGAAAAGTCAGTAAAAACATGGCATAAAAGACTAAAAAATGGTACACCTATATGCGGGTGCTTACCATCAATGGAGCTTGCAGGACTAAAAGTTGATCTGGGTAAGTGAGTGAGTGGTGAGTGAAGGTGAAGGCCTACGACATTACTGTACACTACTGTAGGCCTTATAAACACTGTACACTTAGGCTATACTACATTGTGAATTTTTTCTTTCTTCTATAATAAATTAACCTTAGCTTACCATAAGTTTTTTTACTTTGAAAATCACACACCAGGGCCTGTTGTGGGGTGGGGGAGGGGGGAGGGATAGCATTTGGAGATATACCTAATGTTAAATGACGAGTTACTGGGTGCAGCATACCAATATGGCACACGTATACATATGTAACTAACCTGCACATTGTGCACATGTACCCTAAAACTTAAAGTATAATTAAAAAAAAGAAAACTTTAAATTAAAAAAACTTGTAATAACACTTAGCTTAAAACAGAAACACATGGACAGCTGTATAAGAATATTTTCTTTCTTTATATTCTTATTCCATACGCTTTTTTCTATGATTAACATTTTTATTTATTTATTAATTTTTACTTTTTAAACTATTTTGGTGAAAAACTAAGACAGAAACACACATTAGACTAGGCCAACACAAGGTCAGGATCATCAAATCAATATCAATGTCTTCCACCTCCACATCTTGTCCCACCGGAAGGTCTTCAGGGGCAATAACACTCATGGAGCTGTCATCTCCTCTGACAACAATGCCTTCATCTACAACATCTTTTGAAGGATCTGCCTGAGGCTCTCTTATTGTTCACTTAGAAACAAATAAGTAGGAGTACACTCTAAAATAATGATAAAAAGTATAAGTAAATACATAAACCAGTAACATTTATTACCATAATCAAGTATTTATGTACTGTACATAATTGTATGTGCTAAGTGTTTATACAACTGACTGTATAGTTTTGTTTACACCAGCATCACCACAAATATGTAGTAATGCATTGCACTATGATGTGACAATGGTTACGATGTCATTAGGTGATAGAAAGCTTTCAGCTCCTTTATAACCTTATGTGACCACCGCCATATATGCTGTCTTTGCCCGAAACATCATTAAGTGGTGCATGACTGTAGTTACAAGAGGTATCAAGGCTACAATGGGAGAGGATAGTCAATGGCCACAGCGGCTTTCTTTTACAAGTTTGAATTTGTTTTATCTAAAGTTAAGGTAATAAAAAAAGGATTGAGGTGATGACACATGCTACAACGTGAAGGAACCTCGAGAATTTTGAAAATGGAGTGATCTGTTTGAAACCCTTAACCCTTAACTGGAACGTAGGAAGTTCTCAGTCCATGGTAGCTATGCCAGTAGATTTCATCATTATTGTTACTACTTCTAATAGTGCAAATGTGTATGAAAGGACCTTTCCTACAGTGTCTTGCCCATGGTAGACTCAGTAAAATGTTAGTGCCATTTTCTCTAGTGAGAATTGTGTTCTTTTCCTTTTCATTAGAAAAATATGACAAGTGAAAAACCATTTCTACTAGCAAAGCTGGCAATTCAAAACTCACTCCCCTCACATTCATTCACCCGACTGAAATGGAGACATTATTAAAATAATTCAGATAACTCAATTTCAATAGATAATTTTTCCCTTTCCAAGAAATCACTGAAAACACATTTGACCCCCTTGTCCTGAAGTGGCCTTGATTCAGGGACTTTATCCAGATCTGAGGACAAACAGGCATTCTCATCCTAGTTATGAAGTTACAGAAATCATCTGTTTGCTTATCTGCGAATTTATGTTGTTTTCCTTTAGAAGGTTTTCTGTTACAGACCACACGGTTTCTGATTTAGTCAAGTTCCAGTTTCTTAATCATTCAGAAATTCTCAATTCAACTAGACAAAGTTAATCATTTGGAGAGCCTCCTCCTTCTTCCTTAGTAAAATCCAAAAGCTTTGGCTGATTCTATTGTGGATCACTTATCCTGCCACTTCATGGAATACATCTACAAAAGACTTGATCTGGGAAACATGACAGTTAAGACATTTGCTTTTCCAGTTTAGATTTAGGATTTTCTTACATTTGTATTTCTAATCCAGAAACCACATAGTAACTCTCTTTAGGAGAGAGAGACCTGCTTTCATAAATTTTTACATGGGAGTTCAGAAAAGTCAGGTAAAACCATATGACATATTTAAATACTCAGAGGACGGAATATGAAATAAACATGTATACATAGAATGACCGGTGTCAGGGCTGACTACCATATCAATGCTTATTTGTTATTGCTGCCAGAACTCTGATATCAGTAGATGTGGTCATTTGAGGTGTTGAAGGTAATTTGAAAGAAAGAAAGCAAAGACTGGTATGACTGACTTGCAGAACCTTTGGAGATTGTATTGATCTCTGGATGTTTCGCTAGACAGTATGGGCACAAGGGTCAGGGACAACTCCATCCCACCTCTAAGTAGACAAAATGAACAGAGACAAATACTTTCTCCTATTTTATCACACCAGCCCCATCCTTCACTGGGCTGTTGGTTCTGTGAAATCCCCTCTTTTGAACCTGTGATTTCTTGGCATCTTTTGTCATTTGGTGTGTTTCTTCCCACGTGTCTAGCCTTAATAGATTAAAGACAATAGATGAGGGATCTTTATTTTTTTTTCCCCTATCTTCATCTTTCCACTACTCCTTACTCACAGGGCTGTGATTAGTAACACACAAAGATGTCAGTCTCTAGAACTCAGTAGCCAAAGGAAAGAAACCACAGAGAGGTTGTGTAAACAGAGGCAAAGAGCCATTTCACTTTCAGGAAAGTGTCTTGCATAAAGAGGCATCAGGTAGGGAATAGTTTTGAACATCTCCCATTTTTAAAGCTGGTTACTCAGTATAGTTGATCTTAATTGAGACAACTTGAATTTCCCTGACACCACTGATTCTTCATTTGACTTGGATGTTTCTTTTTCTTCCTATTCCCAGTGACAATAATCTCATTCAGAATCTTACCTTAGGGCTTAAATTGGTCCATTAACCCCCATCTACTCTTCTTGACTCTGGTCTTTAATTCGTGTACAACAAGATTATGTTAAAATTCCTGGAATATAATTTTCGTTATGCTATTGTTCTTGCTATTTATGAACTAATAATAGAATCCTGTTATTTTTCTGCTTATAAGCCTAGAATGAATCTTCAACGTCCACTTAGCCCTGGCATTCAAGTTTCATCATAATGTGGTATCAAGTATCTTTCTAGACTTTTTTTCTCATTACTTTTTTTTAATCTTCAAAAAGCTTTCTCTGCAGCAAATTGATTTAGTTATCATACCTTGCCTCTCCTCTCCCTACCCTGCGCTTGCCCAGCCACAACCCCTAGTGAATTCTGGCACTATCAAGCTACTGACAGTTAGTATTTCTAGGAACAAAAAAGCCTTACTCAGTGAGACCTATAGTGGCAACCTCAGGGTGTTAAAAAGCTTCAGTTGTACCCAATTCATTCAGGCATCCATTTTTTTTTTTTTTTTTTTTTTTTTTTGAGACGGAGTCTCGCTCTGTCCCCCAGGCTGGAGTGCAGTGGTGCAATCTCAGCTCACTGCAACCTCCGCCTCCCGGGTTCACGCCATTCTCCTGCCTCAGCCTCTCCGAGTAGCTGGAACTACAGGCCCCCGCTACCACGCCCGGCTAATTTTTTGTATTTTTAGTAGAGACGGGGTTTCACCGTGGTCTCGATCTCCTGACCTCGTGATCCGCCCGCCTCGGCCTCCCAAAGTGCTGGGATTACAAGCGTGAGCCACCGCGCCCGGCCTCAGGCATCCATTTATTCATTCATTTAGTGTGAGTTTTATCATAAGCTCTTTTGAACAACTAAATCCAGTGGACATCAAGACACACTAGACATGGTGCCTGACCTGAAGAACAAATATGTGTACCTAAATGTCATAGATGGAGGTGCACAGGGAATGAGTGAATCTTCCAGAGAGGGAGACATCAGGGAGAAAAAGTTTGAAAAGGAAGGTAACGTTTGAGCTGACTGTTGGGATATGAGCCAGTGTTCTTCTGAAGACTATGGGAAGGACAGTGTACCTGGAATGGGTGTGAGGACTGACAGAGAGAAGCTACAAGAGAGGAAGCTGTTGCAATAGGCAGTGATCAGATCTCAATGGGCCTCCCTTATATGTTATGTTAAGAAGTTTGGATTTTATTCCAGGAGCACTGGGAAATCACTGATAGACTGACCTAGCAACCTGTATTTCTGGCTTGGGTACCTATGTGAATGATGCTGCTATCCACAGAAAGAAAAACATAGGTAGGAAGCACATTTCAGGGGACTAGTAGCTCTGTTTTGTATCTACTGAGTTTGAAGTGTCAGTGGAACTTCAGAAGGCAGTTAGGTGCTCAGGAGAATTTGGGCCAGAGACTTAAATCTGAGAATAAATAGCCTATTATGTTAATGTCTCGGAAGTTTGAGCTGGATTGAGAAGATATGTGGAGTGCTGGCCCTTGTGCTGTAAGCATGGAGCTAAGAGTGATCCAAGAAACTGTTTGCAAAAAGAGACTGGCACTGGATTTTCTCTGAGGTCTCTTTCTGCTCTAAAATCTGATGATTCCATGATTAATTTGCTAAATAAATTAATAGTGCAAACAGTATTTCAAGAGGAATGTTTAAATTACTTATGAGAACAAACTTTTTAAGTGCCCTCAAGCATCATAAAAACATCCACTCCCATAGACATAATTGATAGACCAATTATAAATCTTTCTTAGCTGTTCACTCAAGCAGATTTCCTAAGAACTATGTTTGGCCACATTCTATTTACCTAGAACAAGTTCTTGTTTATATTTCAAAGCCATCAAACTTCATTTCTTTATACAACATGTTTCAGCCTGGCCAGGCCCCCAGTAGGGTTGAATTATTAAATTTTTATAGTATGTGCAAGATCAAGTCTTGAAGGATTGGTTTTTCTCTGGAGAAATGCCTATCTTCTTCTTAATTTGGGACACAGCTGTTAGAATTGCAGACTTCATAAAAAATGGCAACATATAACTCAGACAGTTCACAGAAACATTTCCTCTCAATTGGCATGGTCTTTGAGGACAAACCACACTCTAAAATGTTTGTATAACAGGAAAATGTGGTGTCAAGATGATCAAAACAAGATAGGAAATGATATATTTTCACAAAATTTGCATACATTATTAAAAAATACCAGACAGTGCACATACAAAATAAGAACACAACCTTTAAGGGAGACAGCCCTGATAAAAATGCAGGCAAATTAAATGCACATGTGAATGATAGACCCATGATTAGTGACAATAAATTTGATTTTCTTTTTCAGACTGGGGAGAACATCAGCAATGCACCCTACCACAGCAAAAGCAGATGAAATCTGTTATTCTTATCATTCTTCGGTTATTTTGTACTTAGGTGAATCATGTGAGTTAGCCATTCTGAGCCTCAGCCTCCTTAGCTGTGAAGTGCAGAACATCAAGCAGAGTCTTGGAGAAATCAGATGGCACATGCAAACTAGGTCTTTAAAGGAGAGTTTAATTAGAGAGTATTTCCAGAAATGTGGGTAGGATTCCAGAAAATTCTCAGGGGTGGCAGGAGCAAGGATTCTGCCAGTAAGCTCTATGTAGGAGTTACCTGACATGCTCTGCAACCTCAGGAGAGGGATGTGGTCAATCTGTGATAGCCTGAAAGGGAGAGAGCTGGAGATCTCACCCTGCTACCACCCTCCACATCTCCTGTTGTTGCCTCCATTGGCCAAACCCAGCTGGAAGCCAGAGATCAAGGGAGCCAGTTGAGGCACTCTATAGAGACCCACTTCCCATGGCAGACAGCAGGGCAGGGCAGGGAGGAGAGTGAATCTAGAGGGTCATAAGGAAGATATCCACCATGGTGGACAGTAGAAGTATCAACCTTAGGGTAGTTGTGAAGATTAGGGAAGAATGGAGAAGACATGATTAGAACAGAATTTGACCCATAGTAAGAACTTGGCTTAAGAGCTGAGGGTAGTGACACATACCCGTAGTCCCAACTACTCGTGAGGCAAGGGTGGGAGGGTCACTCGGGCCCAGGAGTTTGAGGCTGCAGTGTGCTATGATCACACCTGTGAATAGCCACTGCACTCCAGTTTGGGCAACATAGTGAGACCCCATCTTTAAATAAATAAATATTAGCATTTAATATTATTTTTCTTAACAGAGGCATTCAGTTGTGTCTCTTACGACATGTTTGATTTTCCTTTGCAGGCAAGAAGGAGCCAGTTGTACTACAGCTGGTGTCTCTTGAGTGTGAGCTAGATTGAGTGTGGAGGGCTGGCCCTTGTAATGTGAACATAAAGCTAAGACACATCCAAGAAAGAGGTAGTATATTAGTTTCCTATTACTACTGTTGAAAAGAACACAAATTTAGTGCTTTAAAAAGAACACAAATTTATTAGAGTTCTGGAGGTCAGAAGTACACAAAGTCAGTTTCATCAGGCTAATGTTTCTTTTATAGGCTTCAGGGGAGAATCAATTTTCTTGCCTTTTCCAGTTTCTGGTGGTGGCCAGAATTACTTGGCTTGTGGCCCCTCTTTCCATCTTCAGAGTGCATCACTCCAGCCTCTGCTTCCATCTTCACATGGCCTTCTCTCTGACCCTGACCCTATGGCTCATCTTTTTATAAGGACTTGTGATTACATTTAGGGACTACTTGGATAACCCAAGATCATCCTCCTACCTCAAGATCCTTATCTTAGTCACATCTGCAAAGTCCATTTTACCATGTTAAGATAACATAACAGTTTCCAGAGATTAGGATGTGGGTAGGTTTGGGGTGAGGGAGGGTATCATTTAGCCTACCACAGGCAGATTCAGGACTTCTTGATCTAAGTGGAATTCACTTGCTGTGTGGTTAAATAGCTGCTTCTGAAGATTCCTGTAATATCCAATATCACAGTCTTAGACTGGGTTTCCTATACAATGAGAGCCCAGAGCAAGGGTTTATATGTAGGTGGTTTATTTTGGAAGTGGTCTCTGAGAACATCAATGATGGATTTAGAAAAGAAGAAAGGAGAGGAAGCCAATTCAAGGACACATTATTGGCCTGATCATCAGTGTAGGCAGCTAGAGCTCAGCCAGGACCTTCTGAAGAAAACATAGAAGGTATTCCAGAGTAGTCTGTCCAAGACAGCAGGGCTGGTGGGAGAACACTAGTTTTATCAGTCATTGACCAAGAGTTGCCCTACGGGTGCTAAATCGCTTGCACTTCAAACCTGCCCATTCATCAGTCCAGGAAGTTTCCTTCAGGTGTTCCATGATACATCATAAAAGTCCCAGGGCTGAAAGCTAGAGATATATGACCAGATAAGGTCAGGAAACCTGGTTTAACCCCAAACCAACTGGTTTCTGTCACAGTGCTTAGAAAGAGTGATACAGAAGAACAGGAGATGGGGCAAAAAAGATGTCTAGTACAGTCAGCAAGGCTAATGGTAGAGGCAGAATGATCTTGGATTGGAATTGATAAATGTGGCTCATTGTGCAGTGCTATAGAAGATGCCAGAATTATTTGAAAATTCTGCCCAAGTGCACTCTTTTCTTAGAGAGAACATTGGGTCCATGATATATGGTTACAAAAGAAAGCTCAGAAGTGCTTGCAACAGCCTGAAATGCAAGCTTCTTTTGACCATCTACTCGTGGTTTGCTTTATAGTCTGGTGGAGAAAGCCAACATTAACATTAAATAAAAGATAATACATAAATAAATATTTTCAAGTGTTCTGATTTTCATGTACTTAGTCTGGGAGTCAGGGAATCTTTCCTTAAGAAATTATAACTAAGTTGAAACTTGAAAAATAAGTAGGAGTTTGGTAAGTAGATAAAGGGAGCAGCATTACAGGCAGAGGGAAGAGCCTGAAAGGAGTGTCTGAGTCAGAACAGAGCACCGCATGCTCAAGGGATGGAGAGAATCCAGCATAGCGGGAGCAAGGAGGAAAGTCACAAGAAGAAACGGAAAAAGTGGGAGGTGGTGGTACACAGAGACATTATGCAGAGTCTCATGGGCCAATACGGATTTTAAACTACATCTTGGGAAGTCATTGAAGTTTTTTTAAAAAAATAAATTGGACACTCACGAGGTTAAATTTATATGTTTGAAAGGTTGATTGGTGGAGCTGAGGGTGTACAGGACTGAATTCAGGGAGAAACACGAGTGAGTCACAGGGAGAGATAATAATTGATATACTGAGGACACAAGTCACTGTGATTAGAGCTGAGCCAATCATTTATGAATTCTAATGTATACCAGAATGGAAGTGACCTGTGTCCAGGAGGTAGTCTACAACTTCTGAAAAAGCTGAGAAGTCTCACTTCAGATTATGGACAATAGATAGGTCAGAAAAGACAAACTAGTCACCATCAAGGCTGCAGCTTGAATAGAAAATAGGGGCTGCAGATCTTGGCTCAAAATATAGAGGAACTTTTTAACAGTTGGAACTTCCTCCAAGTGAAATAGTCTCAGAAACTCAGCACATTGGGAATATTCCAGAAGAGGCTGTCTGGCTAGATATGGTAGAAGGGATTTCTGCATTTGGGTTCTAAGATCCTTTTCAGAGATAGTCCCAGGATTTGTCCTTGACTGGGTAGACCTCTGCACAAAGCAGGAGCTCCAAAAGCTATTCAGATCAATCAATCAATCAACCTATTAGTCAACATTTTAATAGATTGAAGTTTAATATGCTTTCTTAAAGGTAAGATTTAATAATGAGAAGAAGAGGATTAAATGCTATGGGGTACCTGATGTGTATAAAGAGACGTATTCACAGGGGTTAGATTATACATTATGGAAAATGCGAAAGAGAAAGAAGAGAAAGAAGATGAGGAAAGAGAAAGAGAAAGAAAAAGAAAGAAAGAAAAGGAAGGAAGGAAGGAAGGAAGGAAAGAAGGAAACAAGAGAAGAGAAAGATCACCCAGAACAAGAAGAGTTTGTAGATTAACATTATTCTAGACCAGGGTTTCTCAATCCTGTTAGCATATTGGTTTGGATAATTCTGTTTGGAGTGGGAAGGTGGGTTGTATGTATAAGAAGGTGTTAATGGCATCCCTGATCTTGCCACACTAGATGCCAGTAGAAGCCCTGCTCCTTTCACCTCCCCCAAGAGATGTGCCAACCAAAAATGTCCCCCAGGGAGAAAACAACCACTCATTGTTAAGAACCTTTGTTCTAGATTTTGTATATTTTTGGTGCCATCAGAAGAAACATAGACAAATTACAAAACCTAAAAAAGATAATTATTTTTTTCTTTTTTTAACCTCATTTTACAGGTAACCAACTCACCATTTGGATTATTAGTTTTTAAACTTTGAAAATACTTAATTTACTTGCAGATAGTTTTGATTCATTGTGCTTTGATTCAAACAACAAGAGAGATGTTTTATTATAACCTGTCTTCTATCTGAGCCAAAATGTTTCATGTGTGGAAAATAAGTCAAGATGAAAAACAAGTTGAGTCAGTAGGTCACCAGAACTGTGTGTGAATAGACTTTTATGCAAATTCACCTGCATTTTGCCACTGAAAGAGAAACATTGAGAAGATGAAAAGGTTGGCACTGATGAAATAAAATTATGCATTTTTTTCTTCATTTTCTATAGGCCAGAAAGAGTTTAAGTGATTTCCCATGATGTAGAAAAGTACCTCCTACTTGCAAATTAGCAAATCACCCATTCTCCTTCTTTCTAAAGAGTGATCTAGCCATAACTGAAGATTGCTTTCATTGCAATGTTGTCTACATCCCTCTCCATTTGATTTTCAACATCTTAGCTGAAAGAATAATTTTTTCAACATGCAAATCTGATCATACTTTAAAACTTGTTATTGTCTTCCCTGTGCTCTTAGGCTAAAGACCATAATCTTTATCAAGGCCCCTGCCAACTTCCCCCATCAAATCTTAAACCGCGTATCCCTGTTACATGTGCTTTGGCCATACCAGTCTTGTCTCGATTCTTTGGCTACTCCTTATTTCATCACTTCATAATGCTTTGCATATGTTACGTGCTTTGCTTGGGAACCTTTCTACAACTTCTTCAACTTGGTGAACTTACTCTCACTCTTTAGATCCTGGCTCAAGTAACATTTCTGTAGAGAAACCTCTCTAACCAACATATAAACAAACACTTCATCATTAAATAGTCTCGTAGCACCGTATGTCTGCTTCATAGACTTAACTGCATTCATTACTTTATATTTACATGGGTGTTTGTTTGATTAATGTCCAACCCTTCCATTTAGGTGTCATCTCTGTGAAGCAGGAAGTACATTCATTTGTTTTACCATTGTATCCTCAGCACTTAACATAGTAGGCTTTGAATGAATATTTGTCAACTTAGTAAATTAATTAATCAATTAGTCATAATAGAGTCATAGGTAACTATCTACATTGGAGTTCAGCAAACTGTGGCGCACTGGCCTGTAGCTTGCTTTTGTAAATAAAGTCTATTGAGACACAGCCATACCCATTTGCTTACTGTTTCCTGTGGCTAATTTTGCTGTACAAAGGCAGCATCGAGTAGCTGTGACACAGATGATATTGCCTGCAAAGCCTAAAAGCTTACTCTCCAGCTTTTTACAGAAAAAGTTTGCCAACTCCTGATCTAAATCATTTATTTCTTATATGGTTTATTCACCAGTTGTCATATAGCTTAATCCCAGGAAAATATGAAATAAAAGTAACATAAATATATATATTTTTTCATTGTCAAAATATTTAATAATAGCAAACCCTCAATGAGCACTTGCTGTGTCACTTAGCCATTGAACTAAGCATGTTACCTACGTTATTTCATGAAACCCTGACAAGGCCCCATTTTACTTGAAAAAGAAAGTATTCAGGTTAACGTTATTTCCCAGAATCATGAAGCTGATGTGGAGAAATGTAGACCAGCATCAGCTTTCTGTTTGTTTGATTTCATTATTAACTGGATGCTGGGGAGATTGGCACATGGCAGTGGTTTATGTTTGAAATGTTTCAGGGCCTACATTCCCTCAGACTGTCCAAAAGGCAGAGGTGAATGGGCTAATATAGTACAGGATGGGGTAGTAATGGGATCCTTGGTGTATTAGTCATTTTCATGCTGCTAATAAAGACATACCCAAGACTGGGTACTTTTTAAAGAAAAAGAGGTTTAATGGACTCACAGTTCCACGTGGCTGGGGAGGCCTCATAATCATGGCTGAAGGCGAAAGGCACATCTTACATGGCAGCAGTCAAGATAGAATGAGAGCCAAGCAAAAAGGGAAATGCTTTATAAAACCATCAGATCTTGTGAGACTTATTCACTACCATGAGAACAGTATGGGGGAAACTGCCCCGCCATGATTCAATTATTTCTCACCAGGTCCCTCTCACAACACATGGGAATTGTGGGAGCTACAATTCAAGAGTAGATTTGGGTGGGGACAAAGGAAAACCATATCACCTGGAAAGTCATAAAAACCTACTGTGGCTCTTATCTTGTTATAGTGAGTTTGAGCATGCCACCATATGGCAGGATTTTTGGTGGCAAAAGGGAATAAGTTGACTAGGAAGAACCAAATTGGGAAATTTGCTGGGGAAATAATGGAGAGGGCAACAAAAGTGTCCATATGGCACTCATAGGTCCCAAGAGTCTAAAGAGCCTGAAGAAGTCAGATTTGGCAATGAGGAAATGACAGTCAAGGGACTTGGGAAGTCAAGCTGGAGGCTTGAAAACCCAGAATGGGAAACTTGGAAACGAAAGTAAGAAGGCAGAGTCCATATGACATAGGTTCGAGAACCCTAAACAAAGAATCTGGGTAACCAAATATTGAGTTGGAGGCAAAGGGTCTGAGAGGATAGTTACAGGGGAAGAAGTGAGAATGCAGCTTGCTGGGAACTTGGCATTCTGAAGACCCCTTGCCTAGGGCCAGAACCAGACTCTCAGAGTGCAAGACTCCAATTCTGATGGCAGAGGGAATTTTGTTTACCTGGCTACCTAGGGGAGGAAGAGAAGGCAATTCTTGACAGGTACTAAAAGAAAACGAAGTCTCCAAGTTTATTATCTCTCTGGCCAACTGGCTTTGTCTTTCCCTTCATACCTGTTCCTCTTTCTCTCCTCTGTATTTATGACATGTGCCTCAACTACCCAAGTTTGGTTTGCTGACACCATTTTTAACTCTTTCTCCTTCAGCAACCCCCAAGACCTCACTAGCACTTGACAACCCAGCCAGAATATCATACATCCTACTCATGTTTCCTGGTCATGGCCAAGTTCCCTTTTCCTGGTTCATTTTCTCACACCATTGGCATTGCCTGGAATGGCTTTACGCAATTTTGCCACCTGAAAAAATATGAAGTTATCTGACAGGGCCAGCCCAAATGTCACTTCCTCTCAGTAGCATTTTCAGACTTCCCCAACCTTTGGGAAGAATCGACTCCATATTTTCTATGCTCATAGTGTTTCTTACATAGAACTTTTAAAAAGGATTTATGGTTCCTCAATACTCTTCATATAAAGACAAAACCTTGATGTGGTCTTCTGATTCCTACATAGGTGCCATCCCACCTCACCAGTCTTGCCCTAGACCTCTTCTGACCTTGACAGAGCTTTCTTCTGCCTAAAAGGCTCATTCTCTTCTTGCCTTGTTAATCTCTAGTTTTCTTTCAGATCTTGGCCAGGGAGCGGCTTCCCTGAATTCCGTGACTAGATCAAATCTCCCATTTTAGGCTCTCATAGTTCTCTGGGCCTTATCTTCATAGTCCTGTAGGAGAGGCAGTTCTATTGTTTGCGCAATTATTTGATTGGTTGCCTTCTCCATGTGTTGCATATGCCAAGAGTTGAGGAAATGTTCCTGTTGTTGCTGGCCTGTATTTCTGGTTCCCCAGCCCAGTGCTTGGCTCCGAGTGGGTGCTGAGCACACAGTGGGATGAATAAATCAATAAATCAATGCAGTATTTGTTTGCTTTTGGGTCTTTCTCTTTCTCCAGCTAGAGAGCTCCTGCGAGGCAGGGCTGTAACTTAGTCCTTTAGCCCCTCAGTGTGTACCACAGTACCTGCCCCAGGGTAGGTTTTCAGTGCATTTCGAATGACATTATATTCCATTTCAGTGTCACAGATTGGCCTGCAGTTTGATCAACAGTTGTATCTTAAGTGCTTCTTTGATCACAAAGGTGCAAGACAAGAAAATATCATGAAGAAAATGTGTCCCCATGGACTTTTCTTTCTTCTACATATTTCTTTCCATCATCCCATGACCTCTACAACTTATCTCTCACTAACAGTGCTCCTGTTCTGTCCTTGACACTCCAGTCATCCAAGGAGCATCCTCAGTGAGTGGCTTTTTCTCCTTCTCTTGACCTTCAACTTTCAGGATTTCTTTCCTAAAAATTTTATTAAAATCACATTTCTGCATCTCCTTCTCCTACTCCTCCATCCTAAGGCTTTTGCTACATCATGGAGACCATTATTTGCTTTCTTAATTTTGGCAACTTAACTTTACCCTCATTCTCCCACATAGATTTCCTTCAAGAAATCAAAGGATAGTTTCAAGAGAGTACCAAGAATGAGAAAAAGCACTGTGTTCTTCTATTTGAAGCAAAAGAATTTTAAAGGAAAACGTAGGAGGAAAAGATTTTTTGTTCTATTTTAAAGCAGAAGGTGGGCAACTTCTGCTGTTCTTTGAAGCAACAGAAGAAAGTAACAGATGCAATTAAGATTTTTGATAGTTAGGTTGTGAAACATGGCATGAATTGTTTACTCTCTAATCTCAGAATGCCCTCCTGCTGAATAAGGGAGTGAGCCTAGAGCAGTCTTTGAACTCATGCCAGGGTCTCAGGGGACCCCAGAGGCTCAGGCAAGAGGTGACAGGTGACTCCTGGGACCCTCCAGTCTCCATTCGAGCTTCGATGAGAGAGGAGTTCTGGTGTAGTTTGTTTGATTCCTGCCCTCTTTTCAATGCTTAGCCTAGTGTCTGGAGCATAGATATTTGTTGAATGAATGACACCATCTTATATATTGGAATTTCTTGTAAGATTTTATTTGAAGGGAAAAAGGTTTTATTGATTAAAAAAAAAAAGGTGTGAGAACCACTGGACTAAATGCTCTGTAGAACCCCCTGTGCTTTAAAAACAATTCTATGATGTTTAGAACATCAATTATATAAAAGTAAGCAATATGATAGCCTTGAGACAAAATACCCTGAATCATTATGCAAGATAGCTTTTCTTCATTTCAGAATCATAATCAATAAAATATGTGTAAAACATCTTGAAGTAAAACAACTGAGCACTTAGACAATAATTCAATGTATAATCCATTGTCTTGCCTTCTATTCCTTTCAGCTTCAAGCCTACTTTCCCCAAGAGTTTCCAGGAACCACACGAAAGCAGGTCTCACACCTTGTGTCATTTATGTTCTTAGTTCTGAATCACTCATCCTGACATATCTCTTATCACCTCCCAACTCCTCACAGGATCTGGCAGTACCACATGCCCCACCATGATCATTGGATGCACTTTGCTATATGATATGGTTTGGCTGTGCGTTCCCACCCAAATCTCATGTTGAATTGTAATTCCCAATGTTGGGGGAGGGACCTGGTGGGAGGTGATTGGATCATGGAGGCGGATTTCACCCATGCTCTTCTTATGATAGTGAGTGAGTACTCATGAGATCTGATGGTTTTAAAGTGTGTGGAACTTCTCCCCTTGCTCTGTCTCTCTCCTGCCACAATGTGAAGAAGGTGCTTGCTTCCCGTTTGCCGGAAGTCCTGATTGTAAGTTTCCTAAGGCCTCTCAGTCATGCTTCCTGTCAAGCCTGTGGAACTGTGAGTCAATTAAACCTCTTTTCTTCATAAATTACCTGGTCTCTGGTAGTTCTTTGTAGCAGTGTGGAAACAGAGTAATACGCTGTGTGAAAATGCATCCTTCTGGTTACACTTTCTCCGGTGTGACATTCTGATAAATATGATCCTGCTCAAAGAACCACTAACCTGGTAGAGACTGTTGAAAGGAGATGTTTTGCCTCATTAACTGTGGCATCTCAGACACCACAAAACATCAGGCCTTGGACATCACATTTCCAGGATCACTCCAGAAGTGACCCAGGAAATATAAGGATTGACATGTAGTTCCCGTGTTTAGCTAACACAGCACTCACAGAGAAAGCCACCCCTGAGATGTGTAAGAGATGGTGGTGCCAGTACTGTCTAGATGCTCTCATGGCCTGGTCCTGTGGCTTAAGGTGTTTCTTCCTGCAGACTTCACATATAAATATTTACATCAGTTATCTTTGCGAGTAACACAGTCATTTTTCCTTTTGGTGGATTTTTTAAATGAGCGGATATATTTCGTGGAGCCTAAGCCTCAGATTCTCAGTAATACAGTGAATCTCAGCCTGATGGAAGTGGAATCAGTGTCATTTTCATCTTCCTTGTATCTCCTTGCTTCTTATTCTCCACTCTCCTTTTGAGAACTTCCCCCCATCCCATGTGGCTGCGGGGGCTGTCAGTCATAATCCCTGTCCTTTCACACGATACCCAGCCGTGGGAAGGCTATATGACTCAGCCCTGCCACTTTATTGTAATCCACTGCCCTGGAAATGGGGATGAGTTTGTAAGCTGGGTATGTGACCAATCAGGGCCAGCCAGAGACCTTTCCTGGGACTGGTAACTGAATGCTATTACAAATACACTTCTCATTCTGTTGGATGTCTGCACCTGGACACTATGGGTTTGGGGTTGCCAAGGGGCTTCTCTCCATCACACAGGAGGCCATCTGCCAGAAGAGACCAACACTCAGAAAGAAGCAGAGCTGAGAGGTGGAGACCTGAGAACCTCATTTTACTGCAGATTTCATCTACCCACATTATGTGAGCTAGTAAATTCTCTTTTTTGTTTAAACTACTTTATGTTAGATTTCTGTCACTTGCAAACAAAAGTAGTTTGGCCAACAGAGAAACTGGCATTGCCAGTGCCAGACCTTACACTGTGGAATTACCTATGTTGAGGTGAAGTAGAAAACGGAGACTCATCCACCATCCCAGGCTGGGAAGATCAAATATTTACCATGCCCTAGCTCAGTAGCTAACTCATTACCACCTCTGGGATTTTAGGACTCAGACTATGAGCCTATTAATTCTGGAGTTTCAGAGGATTTGCTAGAAAAATATCAGAATAATAAAGGGTGTTGCCTCTTTTTGCAGTATTCACTATTGCTCTGAAAAAAGGGACAGGTTGGTGGGTTAAAAGCAGAGAAAGAATAGCAGACATCTGTTGATTGCCAGAAAGCCAAGACCACTAAGGGCAAGAGAATCATGTATTTGTGGAATTGCAAATGTCAAAATATCTGTCTAATTTTTAAGTCAATGCAGAGAAAGACAGGAGATTATATTGAAACCAGAGAAAGGTCAGTGAATACAGAAACTCCTCCCAAATACTTCCTGCGCTGTGTCACTCCTGCTAAATAAAGGTCATAATTACCCCTATACAAAGACCTCATCCAATGGGATACAGCCTGGTAGCCAAGGATAGATTAGCTCTGCCTCACCACTCCAATTTATTGTTTCACATAGTCCTAAAGCAGTGACCAAGACTGACGCATAAAACAGAGAGCCAGGAGCATGGGCAGAGAACCAAGATTCGTTGCTAAGAGACAGAAACTTGAAAGACAGGATTCAGATTTACAAATTGTGACTGGCCAAGATTGCTGGCATTGGTTCCAAGCTAATGGAATTTTCCTGGAATTGATTCCATTAACAACTTACTGGGGTTTTAAAGGGTTATGCTATCTGAGAAATCTCATGTCTAGAAAGTGACCTGGGATTGCTCAACCCCTAGGGCAATTCCCAGGCCTCCATAACCATGCCTTGGGTATTAGGCTACTAAAGAGACCCTAGCATATCCCTCTATACACACCTCAAGGGCAGCCTTAGAGTTAAATGGCCAAGGGAGAGCCTCCTTGTAAGCAGGACTAGGGATGGAATTGGCTCCTGTTGCAGCCCTAGGGGCATGCATTCTTATGACACACGTCCAGCAGGATAGGGCATGTGGTATTTATATTCTTTCCTCTTCTCTACTCACCAAATGGCAGTCTCCATTGTTGTTATTCTGTCTTCCTCTGCTATTTTATACTGGGTATGTTGAGGGTGGTTAACTTTGTCATTGAGCCCTAGGTTCTTCTGTTGTGAGAAACTATCTGGATATAGTCAGGGCAATGTACACGATCCAGATATGCCAAACTGGGATGTGATTTTGGGTTGTGTCTCTTTAGGGAGAAGGTGATCAAATCCTCAGGTGAGGGCATCTTTGAAATTATCTGTATTGGATAAAGATTAAATGTGCATGCTGGGAGAGCAAGGGATGGAATATAGTAGGCATCTGTTTTTGTCATCCTGGGATATTTTCACCCTTTTTCTAGCAATAACTCCTCTCATTTTCTTGGGGGAAATTGTCCCTTCTCATTCCAAGTAGTGTTAATGGAGCTCTTGGCCACAGTACTCTCTGGCCACAGGGATGGGCAGGCATTGTAGCCTTCCTTCTAGAAATAATCATTGGTCCAAGGAGTGGGTACATGATCAAGAGTCCTTCTCTCAGATTATTATATGGGCTCTTGGAGAAATAAAATTACTCTTTCTTCTGGAATTTTAGTATCAGAATGTTCTAGGACTGGGGTTACAGTGGTCACTTTCCCCACCAAATTGAGGGAAACATTTATGGAAAGAAAGAGAAGCAGAGGTGAGAGAGGGAGGGAGAAAAAGAGAAAAAAAGAAATTCCGAGAGAGAGGGACAGACCTAGACTTAATGACTGCATTTAAGTCCCAGTCATTTCTGAAAAAAGCTATATCCCCAACTTCTTAGTTACATAAGCCAATACATTTTCTATTCCTTTAAGCTAGTTTGAGTTTCTGCTGCTTGAAACTGAGTATCCTGACTAACAGAATCGGCCGTTGTGTAGATAAATCCAGGAAGCCCCTGCTGAAGATTATATGAGGGATCTTAATAGTACTTTTGTTATGCCGAGTAGTATCAAGGTTACCACTTACTGCCACACTTAGATTATTGGGTCAGACAGCTGCTCTACCTGAGTAATGCATATATGCAAATAACTTGTACTGAGTCGATAGCATCTTGCTAATGCAACTCTACTAAGGACTCTTTAGAACCTTCCATGATGACCCTTTTTGAACTAGGGAGGTCAGCAATCTAGACCATCAATTGAATCATGTATATGGCCAGAAGATTGGTTCATCTTACAGGCACCTCCTGAGACTCAGGATGAACTTAGGCAAGTAGGAGAAGAAGACTCTTCAGAGACTCATCTAAGCAAATCCACTAATACTACAAGAAGCTGTTAGTGCCATAGTACAGCCAACAACTTTGTGCCTGAAACTCTTTGTACTAGGGAACCCAAAACCCACTTACAGGACATTAGAAATGTGCAAGCTTGCCAGGCATGGCTCTGTTTTCTCTCTTGGCTTATCATAGCTTATTGCCATTATATATTCTGGGTGTCGGGTCTCCTTCCAGAGACACACAATGGGTAGGTCCCATGGAATTGTGGTATTTTATTAACCAATAAGAACAATTGTTAACCTACTCTAAGACTGGACAGAGATGTTTGACCACTATCTGCTGCTGTAACAAGATGTAGGCTTTCAGCTATAATCCACTGTTGTAGTGCCAGTGTGGTGGCAAGTTTTAGGCAAGAGGGAGTGTTCTGTAATCTTCCAATTGAATCTCAGCCTTTTAGCCCATTTGAGTCTTGGAACTGTGACCCTCCCCAGTGTTTCTCCATAGATGTAGCTTTCGCTCCCTCCAGACCAGTCCTTTCCAATCTATTTTCTTGAAGCTCTGACTGTTGATCGTGTCTTTTTCTTAGGTGAGACAGGAAGGCTAGGGAAGGCTGGGATGGGACCTTCCCCTAGTTGGGATATGGTGCTGGCAACATCTTTTTTCCTTATAGAGTAGGCTTTTGTTATGGAGAAGGCTCTGGGGTGTTTCAACACATGAATCTTCTCTGCCCCAGAGCCTAGAGGACATCTTTCTCAGATCTTCATCATGAGAACCTGTGGGATTCCTAGAAAGAAAGCCCATGAAGGTGTGGAGGCCATGTCTAAGACTGTGACCCCCCCACCCCAGGAGTTTCTCACTCCCCATTACTCCACACTCAGCCTCCAGAATCCATCCAAATGACCATTTAAGTGTTCCTACCAATTCAGGGCTTCAGCAGCTTCTGTTCCAGAGAAGCAGATCTTGGTTATGTCTCTCTGGATGCCCTGACTGTCCAGATTTCTTGGTGGCAGTTTGTTCTGCAACTTCCGTTCCCTGGAAGGTCAAAGAAAAGTAATCAATTTTCAGTTTGCTCAGTTTTTTCTTGTCACATAAACAATAGTGTTGAGCTTTACATGTTGAAGCTGAGGCTGACATCATGTCACAAAGTGAATTTCTGTTTGTCAGTTCCTTCTTGGTCCTCCAACCCTTATCCCCTTCCATGGTTGCCACACAGCAGGAAGAAAAGGCACACGGCCACAACCTTCACACCTTATGCTAATGATTCACGGGGTCCCTGGGAGCCAGACACTTAGGTCAAGGAAGTCAAGTGTTGTTTCTCAGTTCAACACTCTCTCTGCACTGGCTATAAACCAGGGCACTATCAATCTCTTAAATTTCCTTCAACACTTGTCAAGTTACATCACTTGTTAATGAGTCAAAACATCTTTCACCACAGCTCCAATTCTGTGTGATAGTAATTTTACCCACAAATCATTCCTCTCACTCCCGGTTTGCCACAGTCTTCAATGGGTAAATTTCTCTGCCATTTTTGTTATTGTAAAGCTCTAGGCTTGGAAAGAAATATAGCAGCACAGATTACAGAGAGACCAAACAATTTGAATATTTTAACTTTGTGATTGCTCAGCAAGGTCTATGTGATCTGAGAGCATTTGGAGGAAGTATGATGTCTGAGATGTCTTGAAATGATATGAACTTCCCATTACACTCAAGGGTGTATTCAGCCCTTAGACTCTGCAGTGCCCCTATCATGACATTTTCAAACACGTTACAGGATGTAGAGTTTTAGAGGAAGAGGCAATCTATTGGTGACGTATTGGCGTAACGGGAAGGCAAGATCAAATTGCAATTTTCTGTAGATGAAATTCAATTTCAATCATCGTAGTCTTGTCTGTCAGCTATCGTGGTTGAAATGAAACTCAATGGGTGTGATTTGAGCATCATTCTACCGTCACATAGGTTGATGGCTAACACATTTTCCAGTTTTTCTGAATATTAGAAAAATGCAAAAAAAAAGTGGAGGAAAACCATTATTTTATATTTTAACCCTTAAATCTCCATATCTCCTTCTTTAATTTAAATGGTTAATTGTAAGCATTTTCAAAACTTAGGTGCTAAACTATCAAGAACAGTTTCAAATCATTGTGGCTGTATTTCACATTAGTACATTTTGCATGGAGAATAAAAAGTACTGAAAATATTGCTCAAGTCTCTTTATTCACCACAAGGTGAAAAGCTGAAATATACCCATGATGATAGTAATCTGAATGAGCATACAGTTTACAAAGTATATGATTAGAAGCCTGGGTCTGGCTCATATGTGAAGAGCAGTTTTATCCCAAGCTAGGATATGAGAGTTATCTTCTGTCACTCCTTCAATCCCAAACTGAAACATGAATCAGACGAGAACTCATTTGTTCCCTACTGCAAGCCACTGGACAGACTTGTGAATTAAAACTGATTTATAAATAAAACTATATATTGTTGATATTGCTCTATAATTTTACCCATACCTTACCATGGAGTCTTCTGTCTACCTAGTTAGTTGTTTGCCACCCTAGTTAGTAATATGCAGTGTAATTTGGGTTCAAGGATGAGTAAGAATGATGGCTTGGATTGAGTTCAAGAACTGCTTTTTCATAAGTGTTTTTACCTAAACAAGGGAAAGACGCAGGTGGTTGGCCACAATTCCCCATTTTGCCCACGCTTATCATGGAAATACAGCTGTGGTTGGTGGTCTTTGGCTGTGTGGATGAAGTGAGATGCCCACTGGGCCAGAGAAGCATGGACTCCACCTTTTATACCCACGGCCATCTTTTTACCCAGAAGCAACTTAACCTACCATACAGAGCAACAATTCTGCTGCTCAGGACTAATATAGATTCTAGGCCTTGGAATTTTTGTTGTACCAGGACTGGGGTAAATGCCTCTTAACTGCACCTGCATTAGGGAGTCGAGGAATCCCACGCATGTCCACTTGGGGACTGTCTTAGTGAATTTTGCATTGCTATAAAGGAATACATGAGGCTGGGTATTTATAAAGAAAAGGGATTTGTTTGGCTTATAGTTCTGCTTTAGATGAGGGCTTCAGGGAGCTTCTACTCATGGCAGAAGTTAAAGGAAAGCAAGCATCACATGGCAAGAGAGGAAGGAAGAGAGAGAGGGAGGAAGGTGCCAGGCTCTTTTTAACAGCCAGTTGTCATGGGAATTAAGAGTAAGAACTCACTCATTATTCCGAGGATGGCAACAAGATATTCATGAGGAACCTGTCCCCGTGACCCAAACACTTCCCGTCAGGTCCTATCTATAACATTGGGAATCAAATTTTGATATGAGATTTGGAGGCAACAAATATCCAAACTCTATCAAGGACTTTCCCTGGGCTGCTACAGGCATGGCCTATGATAACTATTAACAAATATATGTGGTGCTTTCAAGGAGGAGCTCAGTTCATCTCCTTTCAACTACTTAAGCTCTACCCAAGCATCCATCTTCACATTCAGTGCTTGAGAACAAGCTTGACTTGCAGTTGCTGCCAACTGAGGCAACTCCTCCAGAGATTCCATCTTAAAAAGCACATGTTTTTCTCAATAGCATCAACATCATCTTCATTCATGTCTTGGTACTTCTCTAGGAAAGCTTGTAGCTTAATACTGTACAGAAATAGACTGGCCTCCCACTGGACATAGGAGACATCTTGGTCACTCCCTCAAATTCCTCTTGGCTCCAACCAGTGCTGTAGAGGATTTGACCATCTTCAGGCAGTTGCAGCTAGACAGTAACTCACTTTAGGCCTGTGCCAAGTATTTCTCACTTTTTTTCCTTGAGTCTTCTCTGATGTTGCAGCATGGAAATCCCAGAAACTGGCCTGGAACTCCTATATGTTTAACCTGGAAATTCAGGGAGTGTTTGGGACCATTCTTGACTACTGGGGAACAGAAGCCATTGGTAAATGCCTCCCTCTCTGATCCTCTGGATAGATGGTCTGAGCCACATTTGCAAGGATCTTCAGAAGGTCTTGGTGAGATCAAACACCAGTTGCCTACAGTCAATCAATAGTCTTCATATCAACTCCTCATACTGTCTTTCCCTCCTTCCCATTTCCACTATCCTTGCCTTGCAGTCCTGCTCCCTAAGGTCACATTCAGAAATTAACTACACTCAAGCAAACCTTTGTCTCAGGCTCTACTTTCGGGGAAACCCACGATAAGGTATATTGATACAAGGATCCAAATTGGACTCTTTGAGGCTCGTGCTAAGATGCCAACTTTTCCATCTCTGTACCATCTGTTTTCTGGAAAGAAAGGATCTCCTTTCAGTATCATTGAGTTGTCTACCATTGACTTGTTCCACCCTTGTGGAAAATCTTCAGAAAGAAATAACATATGAAAGTTGGTTGAGAGGAAATAACCTTGACGGGAATAAACTAAAGGGTGTGATGACTGTATTAGGATCCTGAGGGGGAAACAGATGGCATACTCAAATCAGGATAATTTGAGGATGGCTTATAGACAAAGGGACCTATTCCAAAGATGTAGGCAGGGTGCAGGGGAACCATAAGAGTACAGCAGGAGCCCAGGTTAGCAGCTGATGGTCCCTTTAGGCTAGAGTTGTCATATCAATACAGGATGCCCCATTAAATTTGAATTTCAGATAAACAATGAATAATCTCTTAGCATAAATATGACTTAAATATTGCACGGGACATCCTTATTTTTAAAAGTTCATTGTTTATCTAGAATTCAAATTTCCCTGGCCATCTTATATTTGTATTTGCTAAATCTGACATCTTTATTTTAGACTCAAAGGGAAGGGAGAAGAGAGAACTTGTAAAGAGAGAGTCTTATAGAGTAGGCTGCTCTGAGACACGCAGTAAGCTTCTGTCTAGGGATATAAGGTAATTCCAATTCAAGTCAACCACACGGGGAAGGAACCAGAGAATAAATACTGAGATCTCCATCTCTTCTCTGCCTCTGGTCTCCTGCCAAGGCTCATCACTGACTGAACCCAACCAGAAGCCAGCGGACAGGGGAACCTGTGGATGCAGGCCAGCAAGTCTGCCTCTGTGACAAGGAGCAGGGTGGGAAGGGTGCAGCAGCATCTGGAGGGGCAAATGGAAAGATTCAGCACAGCAGGCATTCCTCTTTCTGCTGTAAGTGTGCATTCTCCAAGCGTTACCTCTGACCTAAGTGAAATCACAGGAAGTGACATCCCTGACATTCCTAGACCAGGAACCAGGCTGTCTGATGATAATTAGTCTTCCTTCTCGGCTACACCATTTCATCATTCAATGCCCTGTGTCTCCATGGTTCTATGCTTTGGTAATTCTGTGCCTTTTATTAGAAAAAGTATCAAGTCTTTTGGGGTGGGGGTGGCAGGTGGGTGTGGATAAAATAAAAATTGTTTTCTTTTTCCTATCGGAGCTCTTCTGAAGCAAACACGATATGCCCAGTGTCATAATTCTGTAGGTTCTCTTTTCTTTAATTCTTTCACTTTATCTCTTCATTACCTGTGGCTTTTCCTTGTGGATCATATGTCATAGCAGGTTGGTAACATTTGTCAATGTTGAGAGGCATTTTAAAATGTTCATATTTGAAATGATCTCTGTAATCTCTAGCTTACTTGGCATGAAGACTGTGGTGGTTTTGTTCATGTCCCGGTTCAGATCCATTGCCACAATGTCAATATTCTAACTAGGAACAATCACTTTATTCCCCTGTTAGGCTTCTAAAGTATTTTCTTTATTACTGTCACTAGCACTGGCATTTGGCTTTTTTTCAGGGCTGTTTACATGAAGAAACAACGTTGTAGTCATACCACGAGTGAGTTGCCACATGAGCAGCGGGCAACAAAGCAGTGCAGATAGGCAGATGCTAGCCTCCAGGACTAGTGAAATGACTCATTCTCTCTCAGAGGGCATGATTCAGATTCCCACTTCAGAATGCTTCAAAGTAATAACTTGCTAAGGAACTTCCCAGGTTACTTTTCAACTGTTGAAACTGTTACAGACTCAAGTGTCAGGCATCTATGGTAGGAGCAACAGCTTGTGCACTTACTATGCACAGGTTTCTCCTGTAAGTACTTTGCATGTATCATCTCATTTAAGACCCATGACAACCCTCCGAGTTGGGCAGTATCATTATCCTCATTTTATAGGTGTAGTAACTAACATATTGAGAAATTAAGTAACTTGCCAAAGTTGATAGGCAGTGTGTTAAATAACATAGCTCTTTATTTCTTTCTCACATAAATGAAGCCTACCAGGAGAGAGGATGGCATTGATGTTGTAGCCCCTCAGTGACTTCAGAGACTCTGTTCTAAATTTCTGCACACTATCCTAGCACACCATTTCTAGTCTCCTGGTCACCTCATGGCTCAAAATGGCTGCTGGGACTCCAGCCATCACATCCACATTGCAATCTAGAAGCAGAACAAAAGGGAGAAGGACAAAAAATAAGCCATCTATCTTATTTATATCTCATTGGATAAAATTTAGTCCTATGCCACAACCTACTCCCATGGCCTCACCTAGCCACTAGGGTGGATAGGAAATAGTCTTTTATTCTACATGGCAATATGCCCAGATAAAAGTTTGAGGTGTTCTCTAAAATTAAAATGAGAGAATGGATATAGAGGTAAAAAAGTCAGGATTCTTGGCTACTGTGATTGGCTGGGTTTGAATTCAAGTCATCGGAATCCAGAGGAGGCTCTACTCTTTTGTGACTATACCATATCCACACTTGGGTGCTACTTTATAATATGGTGCTATATTTTTTTTTAATAATATGGTGCTATCATGGCATTTGCCCAGTAAGTTCTCTTCTTGGCTTTCAGTATGTCTCATACTGGTCATTAGCATCAAGTGAGTAAGGACTTTGATAAAGGATAACTTCTTAGCAGAATAAGAGTTCTGACAAGTGACCAGTGAGAGCGAGGGGTAGGGACTGGGGTAGAAAGAAGGTGAGGGCCTTAGCATGTGGCTCAATCATAGGCCTGAAAGAAAGTGCCTGGTTATCTTTTTGTAAAAAAAAAAAAATCTCAGGCCCATTGGACCTAAAGGAAACCAAACATATAAAGTCTTATCATCTCTCTGTCTTCATTTATATTAATCATTTCTTTAAATACACTAATTCTCAAAAGAAAATATAAAATGCAGAAATTTCACAAAACTCATGCTGGTAATGGCAATGAAAATTCTATCAGCAAAAGCACGTTGATTAATCATATACATGCATGATTTTTCTCTTATACCATCTGTTTAGAAGATGAAAAATGTATTCTGCTGGTAGTTTGGCATAAAATATATTTATAGAAAGATTTTATTTATAGTCTGCCAGTGGATTCTGAGCCTGCCATGACATAGCTTTCAGAACTAGGTAGGCTGAAATGTTCAAATATTAATGCCAACAACATTCTTATCATTAAAACATGAAAGTTAAAATGTTTTCATATTCAGTTCATATTTTGGAGTCTGTGGCTGCAGACTGAACAGTCTGTTTGGAACTCAGCTTAAAAATATTACAACAGAATTTGATAGCCTTGGTTATTCTCAGCGGTTGATGGTATCTAAATTATTCTGGTTAGCCAATTTTATTTTCTGGCTATCCAGCATTAAGAAAAACAAGGCTTATCTCAGAAAATATTTCCAGAGAATGGAATACATGTAATCACTGATTTTTATTGATGAAGAGATCACATTACAGGAACTCCAAAGTAACGACGAAAACTCTGCAGGCTGGAATTGAGATATTGGATCTTGATATTAACATATTAGAAGCAGAGAGATGATTAAAGAATAACATTAGATTCTCCCTCTCTCTCTCTCTTTAAAATCCCTAACCCACTGTCACATCTTTATTTACACACATATTGTGTAAGTTAAAATTACAGTTGCTCTTGTTTATACCTTAAATCTCAAAGATGCCTACGTAAGCCAATGAGCCACATGAGGCAAGAGAAAAACCCTGTTGCTTTTGTGGGTTTTATGAGAAACAGCTGGGGCACTTAGACTTGGGATATTCTGGAAGGTTGTTGTCCTGCTCTTCTTGACTACTTGCCTCAAGTATCACTGACACACAGCAAAACTATCCTCCAGGAGCCTTTTCATGGTCTCTATTGATCTAAAATATTGTTATTCTGACCCTAAGGAAGAGTCTGATGTGCAGTGGAGTTATACATCCTGAGATGTGAGGGGTCAGGCATAGAAATATTGAATGCTTCTTGTTATCAATAAAATCAGGTCTTTTTCTTAACCTTTCAAGCAATAAGCCCAATAGATATATTAACAAGTAACAATATGAGGGAAATAGGCTTTGTGCTGTATCTAAGTCCATTCATTCTTAACCTCCATGAGATTTAAGGCAGATTTGGGTGGGTTTCTGGGGAAAAGTCATGTTACTTAAGTAAGGGGAAAATATCTTATTCATGGAAAGTCTCTTCTTTAAGAACCCAAATTGCATCAATAAAATAATCAATGGCACACAGCAGCTAACATGCTCAATTCTTCACATTTAAAGTGGCACTCTTTCTGGCTCTGTGAGGAAGAGAGCCAAAAGTTAGATGCTATAAAGACAAGCATATAGAACATGTGATAGAAAATGCCAAAGACTTCTCCAAGAATTCTCAGTAGCAGAACCCCTGAGCCCATGTTGAGACAGGCCCTACCACAATGAAGGTGGACTTGATTGGTGATAACTGTGGGAAGCATTCTAGTCCTCTTGTCTGACCTTGCCCAGACTTAAAAGGACACACATCTTGTCTCTGCAGGCATCTGCTGGGTTTCCCCGACCACCGTCCCCTCGCCAACCTCCCACTCCCAAGACATTAAACCTCCCGTGTTGAGTACCTTGTATCGGGGCAAGCTTAGTCGTTAGTGATGAGTATCTACTGAGTACAATCACATCACAGGCCCTGGGCTGAGCATGCTACAACCGCTGTCTCTTTGAATCCTTGCAATCGCTCCAGGAGGGATGTTTTGGGGGAATTTTTGGTCAAAAAATAAGAGACTCCTTTCAGGTCCCAAGCTGATAAGTAAATTCTTTTTGTATGACAGTGAGCAGGAGGTTTAGAATTTTGAGACAAATAACAGAGTCAGAAGGTTTTATTTTGTTTTTCCCCCAGCAAACTCCCTTTACTTTTGACTTCAGGTCACATTATATAACAATCAAATATTACCTGACCTGGTTTTTCAGCCTTCTGATGCTGAAATCTCTCTCTTAAAGTGACGAAAGGTTTCAAAGCTCTGAATGGAGATAAAAATCTGTTTCTGCCTTCAACACCCACTCTTTCTTAGGCAGATCCAGCAAAAATATGTTTGTTCACAAAGAAGTACTGTGGACACAACACAGTTGTCACAGCTTCCCCACCTTGAAGGAGCAGCTTCCCTATGACACCTACAAAGACTGACATGAATGGAGCCAAGCTGCAGCTTCTCACCTGGGGCACAGAGAGAGAGGCTGTTACAAAGTAGCAAGGATGCAAAATATGACAATTGTCTCAGGACAATTCAAAACAAAGTTAAAGACCATCCTAGGCTCTACTCTAGTTCCCTTATTTTAACTTAATATATTGTTTTGTTGAAATAGAGTATTTTAAGCTCTGTTTTCCTCAACAGCTTTGTAAATTCAATACGTTCAAAGAAACAGGAACTATTGTCACAAATGGCCAAAAAGAAGTCCTGGCCTGTGTCCCTAGGATTGCCCCAGGGTCTCTTAGCCCACAGAGGCACTTTGAACATTACAATTTTACAGATACAGGGATAAGGCCCAGAGAGCTTGATAAGATTTACATAATCAGAAAGTGGCAGATGAGGGAATTAGGACTCAGGTGACATGGTTTTAAAATGGTTTTCTGATCTACTACTATACTATACTGTCTCTTGGAAGCCAACACGTTTGCATCTTACACTGACCAGAGCCAAGATAATACTAACTTAAGAGAGAATCAGACGGGTGGCTCTAAGGCCAAAATTGGGCTAAGGGTCCATTGTGTGTTAAGTTAGAACCACAGAAGATTTGCTGCTGATACTCCATTAGGATGAATCAGGTAAAATGCTCCTAAAGTCTCTTTAATTCTCTGGGATTGTTCATTTGTCAATTAATTTTCTTTCAAGGAAATTTTTAAAAAGGTTTTTAAATTTGGGGGTTGAGGGTGGAGAGGCTAACTAAACGTATGACTTGTCCTATATATATTAAAAAAAGATAGTCTAAGCCCACGTTCCTGGAATCAGAATGAGGCAGAAAATTGGACTGAGTTCAAAGAATCGTAAGACAAATGATTAGGAGCTTGGCAGAAGTGAATATTAAGGAAAGAGTAAAATTACCGACTGTGTATAGTTAGATTAGGCCAGAGTATGAAGTGGGGGAGGAGGGTAAAATAGATGGAGCTCTTTGAGATTTGTGATCCTCAAGTGCAGCTACCAGGGATTGGATGGTAAATATTCTGTCAGGTGACTGTGGATTTAATAATCAAAACTCATTCTTGCCTGTGAGCTACGTGAAAGCAAGGGCGGCACTGCTTCATCAAAATGGCATTTCCTTGGAAAACACACTGTAAATAAAAAGTGGTAGTAAAACAGGCTATACTTACAAATATCATAGCGTGTGAGTTTTGTGTTGGAAAAAAACGCAGAAAGTTTGTTGGCCATATCCCAGGCAGACTGAATTGCCCTTTGAGAGAGACTAGAGTTTTTTTAAGCACAGGGCTACCTAAATATTCTCCCGGTTTCCAACTGCTTTCAACTTTTTCCTTTGCCTCGTTCTTTCTTCCTCAAGAGGGCACCAACACCCCATCCCTAGAAAGGGTACTGCTATGTGTGGATTTCACATTGAATGTTGAAAACATCTCTCTACAGGAAAGAACCTGGTTATAGACCAATAAACCAATAATGAGACTTCCTATTTAGTTTCAAATATCTTTAAAAACAAATTGCATTTTGTTTAAACCCAGACTGATCATTAAACAAACAAAAAAAATCTGTTGTATTTGGGAGAGGAAAACTGTGAGATTATGTTCATGGTCTCAAAATAGGAGAGGTAAAGTTCAGCTGAACTGCAGCAATTAGACATGTTGTGCATTCACATTTGCAGGATATTTTTCTTAAGTCTTGGTGGGAGCATGAAAGGAGACCTTATAGTGTGTGGGGGACTGGTATACAAACCAGCAAGCACACATTAATGACAAATAGTCTTTGTTAAAACCCAGGCAGCAGATATGTTAGAGGTATGCCAAAGAAAGCTTAACATTCCTCTGTTGAACACATAGCACTTTTATTTTGGTCGAGGAATGCTATAGACAAAGGATATATCAACGCTGTGGACTGGCTGCGTTCTTTTAACGTTTGCTTTCATATGGAATAAAATGCTTCATTTCTCCCAATCCTTATCTTGGTCTGGGTGGTGAAATTCATAAATAGCATGAGTACCACGCCATATTTTCTGTACCTATTTGAATGGAATGAAGCAATGTTGCCTATAGGTTTTGTTTTGGGTTGTGAGCTAATGACCACATGTTAGGAGCCACTGTTTACAAAAGTTGTTTCCATAGTGTTAACTGCTTTGACCAAAAAAAATTTACAATAACTTAAATCTAACATTTAATGATACATATAATTGTTATTGTGCTATTAGATTATTAGGCATAAATGGAAAGCAGTTTACATAATAAATATTGTTTTACCCAGAAGAACAAGGGTTTGGAGTTTTACTCCTCATTCAGCTTGACTGTGGTCATAGATACAAAATTATAATAATATTATCATTTTACTCTAAAATTATGCTTTTCTCCATCTCATTTTTTTCACTTTTTTCCTCTTCTGTCTCTTCTCTTTTTCTTTATCTTAGTAGCAACTGTAGTCATCATTGTTACCATCATCATCTTCCCCGAACACTGACATACTCTGATATCCACACATATTGGGGGAGAGAGCTTTGGATCTGGCTTCCAAAGTTGGGAGATCCTTGGTCTAAGACCCTCCGTCCTCCTGTGCCCAGGGGCAAAGTTCTCAGGGCTTTGCTTCCTCTACCTGTACTTAATCCCCTTGATAACCTGAATTAATTTCCTGGGGCCGCTGTAAGAAATTAGCACAAACTTGGTGGCTTAAAACAACAGAAATTTACTCTCTCATAGTTCTGGTGGCCAGAAGTCTGAAATCAAGGTGTCCTCAGGGCCATCTCTGTCTGAAGGCTCTAGGGGAGGATCTCTCCTTCCCTTTTCCTAGCTTCTGGTGGTTGCCAGCAATCCTTGGTGCCCTTTGGCTTGCCTCTTTCCGAAAGTCTCCCTTCTGTTGTCACATGGGATTCCCTCTGTGTGTCTGTGTCCAAATCTCCCTCTTATAAAGATGCCAGTCCTCTTGGATTTGGGACCCAAATCCCATATAACATCATCTTAACTTGATTTCATCAGCGAAGACCCTATTTCCAAATAAAGTATTTATAGGTTCTGGGATGACCTGAACTTTTTGGGGACACTATTCCACCTACTACATACTCCCAGCCCTATGCCACCCCCTTCCTGAAGGGGCCGATCTGCTTCCTGCTGCTGCTGTTCCTCTTGCCTGTTTTTCTTGCTGCCATGTTTTCATACCTAGCAAAGAGCCGGGTGTGACTGAATACCTATTTGTTAAAAGATTAATGTTTCAGAAGCATACTTTCTAGGAGGCTTGAGACTATAATAACTCCAAGATCTGAGTCTGTGGATTCCCTGAAAAGGGGAGTTGTAGAGAAAGACGAGAACCTAGGCCAGTCGTGAAGCCACAGGAGAATGAGGAAGGCATAGGGGGAAAGCTGAACATCTGGGAGACTTAGACCAGGGTGTTGAAAGGAAAGCAACTGGCGTCAAGAAGTCAGGGCAAGGATGGAGGAGTCCGGGTTGCTAGCACATGATTCCCTAGTCCTGAGCTATACACAGAGGAGACGGTGCAGTGACAGATAGAGCAAGATAGAGCTCTAAAAGTATCCATTATGCTCAGACCTATTTCCTATTACTTGATACTTTCCCACCAAGATAAATCTCCACCAACTTGCTGCTGCTTTTAATAGGAAAGAAAAAATTTTAAACCAAATATGACCAGGACAATTAAATCTGGTTAAAATTTGGTAGAACGGCACATGCCAATTCTTGCTCCTTTGCTCTTTTTCCTGGGAAAAAGATATAGAGTGGGGCCTCTAGAAGAGATGGTAGACACCTGATGGAAGAAAGGCAGAATGAGGAGGAAGCTGCATATTTTAGGTTTTGCTGAGTCTATCCTGCTTATCTCTGTTCCCATGGGGATATGTATAGACGTGTTTCATATTTAGAGCAGCTGGGCTGACCTACGTCTCAGCAGGTGTTTCCTGTGAAAGGGGCCTTTTAGATTTTGATGATCAAATCATATGCACAGTGTGGTAAAATTCATGGGTGACTCATGGATGCCACAGAATAATTGTCATATCATGTTTATTTAAAGGTCTTGAAAGGGCTTAGTGGTCACATTCATTGTGGTTATTACAGAAGATTTTTCAAACGACATCCATCAGGTGATGAAAAGAAAATCCTACAAAGTCATATTTTAAGTCCAGAAAAGAAATTTTAAACAACTGGATCTTCTGGGCAACACTTTTTGTTTGTTTGTTTATTTGTTTCTTTTTGAGATGGAGTCTCACTCTGTCATCCAGGCTGGAGTGCAGTGGCACAATCTCGGCTCACTGCAGCCTCCACCTCCTGGGTTCAAGCGATTCTCCTGCCTCAGTTTTCCAAGTAGCTGGGACTGCAGGCATGCACCACCACACCTGACTAACTTTTGTATTTTTAGTAGAGACAGGGTTTCACCATATCAGTCAGGCTGGTCTCGAACTCCTTGCCTCAAGTGATCCGCCTGCCTTGGTCTCCCAAACTACTGGGGTTATAGGCCTGAGCCACCATGCCTAGCCTAGGCAAGGTTTGAGATATTCTTAGAGCTAGCTTCAGCTAGCTTGCATAGATTCAGTGATCCCTCCTGATCCAGCACCTTCTTCTACCTTTGGGAAAATGGAGGCCTAGGGAGAGAAAGGGATTTGTCCAAAAGTTGCACAGATTATTACAAGCAAAGCCAGAACTCAGACCCAGGTCTACTGAGCCTAATGCTTCTTCCACTCCACTGTGCTGCAGAATTGTCACAGCTATCTTAAATTTAGCTGTCTTCTAACATTCTTTAGAGTACCATAGTGATGATGACCTTTGGATTTTTTTTCAAGCAAAGGCAACATATAAAAAGAAAATGAAAATAAGAAAATTTGTCTATTAACTCATCATATACTTATTGTGAGCCAATTTTATACCAGATACTACACCCAGTGCTGAGTTATTATTTGAACTTCTGATCCAAAGACACATAATGCACTCTTGAAGATTGAAATCTCGAATTTTGGTCAACATTCTTGCCTTTTTTTTTTTTTTTTTGAGACAGAATCTTGCTTTGTTGCCCAGGTTGGAGTGCAGTGGCACAGTCTCAGCTCACTGCAACTTCCACCTCCTGGATTCAAGCAATTCTCATGCCTCAGCCTCCTGAGTAAGCTGGGATTACATGTGTGTACCACCAAGCCTAGCTAATTTTTGCGTTTTTAGTAGAGACACAGTTTTGCCATGTTGGCCAGGCTGGTTTCAAACTCTTGGCCTCAAGTGATCCACCTGCCTTGGCCTCCCCAAGTGCTGAGATTACAGGCATAAATCACCACACCAGACCAGCATTTTTGCTTTCAACATTATTTTTTAACTCAACAAAATATTTTCTACAGGTTCTGTTGCTCTCAAATAAAATGCTTTCATATTTCATAGTAGTGGGCAAGAAGAGGGCAGGGGTGTTGGATATTGGTTAGGTCCTAATACTAGGTTGTGAGGCCCAAGGTTAATGTAAGATCTCCTGAAGGCCAATGGGACCAAAATAATCCCACCAACCTTTGATCTCTTAGAGGGCATGTAGGAGCCATTCCATGCATCACCTTCCACCCCAGCTTCACATTCTCTTAGGTAAAGGTCTAATACATATTTGGACTAAAACGTAAATATTACAAATTGTTCCCTCCACTTTCTATTCCTTCTACCTGGCTGAACCTCTAAACACACATGCGTGTTGGGTGGGGGAGCAAGATACTTAGTTAAAACATTGAAGTTGTCCTAACATACTAGAGCTGAATTTTATGTGCTTTCTTTGTAAGTTATGCCTATGTTGCTAGCAAGATACCTGGGAGTCACCTTCATGCTTTCCCTTCTGCCATCCCATATCTATCATAAAGCCCCATAGATTCTTCCTTTAAATCAGCTGAAAGCTTCTCTTATTCTCTATGTCTACTGCTGTAACTATAGTTCAGGCCATTGTTATCACATGAGAGAGAATGTGGTGATCTCCCTGCTTTAGGTTTTGTTCCTTCACTAATTTCTGCCATGCCAGACATAAGTATGTCTTCCTAAAACATCAGTGTCATAATAACATTTGTCCTGAATGCTGCCCAAAATTGGATGGCCTCCATGGCTAGGGATTTGCTTGTCAACCTGGCTTGAAATATGAATCATCAACTAATTTATTCTCAAGAATCTATAATTGCCTTCCCTTGCTTTTTAAATCAACCAGAATTTAAACATTCAATACTTTTCTTCTACTCTAATTTTATACTCCTAAACTCTCCTTAATGCACCCTCTCTTCTTCTCAGATTGGCCACTGCCCCATGCACTATCTTTATTAATGTATTTTTGCTTTTGATTATATGGCTTTTGTCTCCATGCCCAACCTCTTTCCATCTAGATAATCGCGTCATCTATTTTAACCTACCTGTACTTTCAAATCCATTCCAAGGAACAGCTCCTCATGGTGCCATTTGTAGTCACTCTGGTCAATAATGATTTCATCCCTTCTGGACTATCTGTAGGACTCTCTAAGAATCATAAACTATAGAACCTGATGATATTTAATGTAAAACTTAATGATATACTATCTTGTATTATTTTGCAGTTGTTTTCATGCATATTTCATTCATAACATAGAAATCCTAATACTTCCCTTGAAGTTTTGGCACATTAAATGTAAAGTGCTTAGAACTGTGTCTGGCACAGAGTTGACCTTTGATGAGTATCCATCTCCTTCTCTTTTCCTTTTTCAGAAGATTCAAGTTATATCTGATAATTTTGTCTCTTCTATAGCAGATATTAGATACAATCATACAGTAGTTCTTAATCAATACTTATTGACCAGAACACAGTTGACCTAGAGACCCACACCCTTGAATCTGACATCAAATATGTATATTTATATACTCTTGGGTCATAATGTTATCAATTTTTAAAATCAATATTCTCAAATTATGATACCTAGTCATCTATTTATTGCCATAAACTTTCATCTTACCCCACTCATTAGTATTTAAATTTAAATATTAGTCTGGAACATGTGCAGACTAAAATTCTCTCTGTTGATGGCATAGCATTGTCATTACCCATTATGGTCTTTGCTTTGAGACGTGAGTGCTGCAAAGCCAGCAAGCCTTGCTGAAAGTGCACATTTTCTATTTTCATGTTTGCCTTGCTTTTCTGTTGGCAGAAGAGGAAACCAGAGCTCCAGAAATTAGGAAGCTTGGCTGAAGTGAGTCCAGCTTTCCAATTCTCAAAGCCCTTGTCTGGACAGCTGCCCTTCTGAGGATGTAGTCGGTTTTTACTCTTGCTTTTAAGAGCAGTCTTGTTCTACTCAGATGTTCTTTCACAAACTTTTTTAACTCACTAAAATTAAGACATTTGTTCCTGACTTCCCAAACATTATTTATAAGCTCTCAACTGCTGGACAGAGTACACAATTATTCCTTGGAATAAAAGCATTCCAAGTCATATTTATTTCAGCCTCTGCTACTATCCATGAAAGCTGTTTTAGTTTTCTGTATAGTGGTAAGATTCACGCTGCACGCAATTATCATCAGCCATGTATATTTTGAAAACAATCCCTAGTTTGGCAATAGTTATTCCTAAAGTGATATTTCTTTGCTAGACAGCATCATACAATAAAACAGATTTTTGCAAAGTTTTCTAATCATCCGAATCTAAGACAACATATTATTTATTTCAAATGGTCAGTCGTGTTCCAAACACCATTGCGAATTAGATTAGAAATTATCCAGTTGGTGTGTAAACATTCCACTAATTTACCTCATGTCTGGTTCTTTTATTTGATCTCCAGGAATTTAAATAATTTAATGTCGTTTAGCTCTCAGTTCAACCTTTGCTTTCTGGATATTTACTTGGAACTTCCTAGTGTTTATTTAAGGATCTTAGAAGTGCTTGGGGAGGATGTTTTTACTGCCCACGAGGTCGGTACAGCTATGTTGATAATGTGGCAGCAGGTTTACAACAGTCTTACCTGCTTGGTTAAAGTGATTGTCTAATTTCTTCCATCATGAACCCACCCAAGGAGCTTAGCTCTGTTGAGCGATTAACACCAGTGCCACCAGACTGGCAGGCCTGAAGAAAACTAGTGAGACAATCACATTCCTTTAGCGTGCTCCCTGTTTCCAACTTTAAAATTTTATTTATTTTTCCTCCATGGTTTGGAGCTTTAGAGTAAAACAAATCTAGACACTTCCACTTTCTAGCTGTCAGGCCTTCGACAAGTTACTCAATCTGTCTGAGCTTCAGTTTCTTACCTGCAAGATGGGACTAAGATATATTTTTCTTGAAAAGATTATTGCAGGGATTAAGTGATATTGGACATGTGAAAGCACCTTGCAAGACTTTAGGTTATTTTTCCCTCAAAACAGTCCCTTCTTCTTGTATATTTACTAGAAGCCTCTTATTTATTTAAGTGTATGACAGTTTACTTAAATATATGATAATTTGCAGTCAAAAAGCATCATTTCTCTTCTCTTGTTATAGGTACCCTGAAATTTCTTTTGAAATCTCCATTTCCCAGGCATAACTCATTTTCAAAGACCTGAAACTCTTCACACACTGAAGTATAAATTACTGGTAACAACCTAAACTCTTAATCTATAAATGGGAATGTTTCTCCCAAGGCTTTAAGTTTAAGAAGTGTCTGAACAGCTATAGAATTATAGACATTAATTCAATTGTAGATTCTTTCCATCAATCATTATCTGAGTGCCTACTATGTGTCAGGGACCTTTTCAGCTGCTGCAAACATTGCAATGGAGAAAACAGATGACAATTCCTGGCCATCTTTCAGCTAATCTCTACGAGATAACAGCTATAAGGGTGACTCTGACCAGATCCAAGGTGACCAGCAGAGAAGTGGCAAAACAGTAGGATGTGGCAAAAATGAAGAAAGCTCAGAAGCTCAGGCATGCTGAGGTAGAGAAGGATTTCCCTTCTCTCATGGGCCACCCCCCACCATACTCCTGGCAGCCTACAACATAGCTCTTCTATAGCCAGCTGGGGTTAAGGGCCACTTTTACAGTTTAAAATGCTTGAAATATAGCTGGTGGTAATGGAGGATTTGCTTTATTAGTTCATTTTTATGTATGAGAGAAACTAATAGAAAAAAATCAGTGTGCATCTTTTTTCAATTTGAGTCCAAGAGATTTTTGGCATTAAAGCTTTTTCAGTTTCAAATGTTCCAACTCTGGCTGTATTTATGTGATGCCAAACCAACTAGTTGAAAAATTACAAGTATGGGAAATTAGCCAAGTCTTTTGTCTACAAACTGCCAACCAACCAGGTTGCCTAATTTTTTTTTTCTTCACTGAATTGTCCCATCATTCAACTGAATTGACTGACAATGGCCTGCGAGATGCAAACAAAGCAGAAAATCTGTTTTGTATAATTCAAAGTATTGATTCATTGTTGTCTGGTAGAATATGCTCATTGTAGAGAATACAGATAATACAGAAAATATCAGAAAACAAAAATCACCCAAAGTCCTATCATGCACAAATATTGATATATACCCTTGCAGGATTTTCATGAATCTAGACATATATCACAAAACTGGAATAATGCTCTAAATATGATTTTATCAGATTTTTCTCCTTTTACTTAACGGTATATTATAAACATTACTAAATATTTTTAAAACCTTTTTTTTTTTTTTTTTTTGCATGTTGTTCCCATATATGAATGTACCGTCCTTTATTTCACTAATCTCCTATGGATGGGCATTTGGGTTATTTCCAATTTTGGGCTATTATAAAAATTCGGTAATAAACCTTTCTTGAAATGTAAATTTTTGTGTGTACCTCTGATTATTACATTGGTACACAACCTTAAATAGAATATTTTCAAACTCTTAATCAACATTGCCAAAACCTCCCATCAACACGGTTGCAGCAAAAATTATAGCAGATTTATATCCCCACATACAAGTGTGTTTATAAGAATTTCCCCTCCGTTCTCCTGCCACTTTTTAATCTTTGCCAGTTTGATAAATGAGAAAAATTATATTTCATTGCTTTATTTATAGTTCTTAAATTACTAATGAGAATGGACATTTTTCATTTTTATTGGCCGTATGTATTCTTTGTGATCATTCTTTTATTATTATTTTATTTTAGATTCAGGGGGTCCATGTGCAGGTTTGTTACAGAAATGTATTTCATAATAGTGAGGTTTGGGCTTCTATTTCTAAATGCTTTCTCTTCAAAATGAGGAAATGCAAATAACAGCAGAAGATTAACATAATGTTTTTAAGTTTCCATCTCCAGAAAATCAAAGAAAGCACTTTAATAAATGTTTTTCTCTTCTTCAGAAGGACACTAAAATAGGAAGCTTTCCTCATTTTCCCTTGTAGCAATTATTTTTGAATTTACTAATTAAGTTCTAATTTAAGAAATTTAATAAGGTGCTAGAACTAAGCTGAAGAAATTTAGAAAGATAAATTTTCTGCCCAGTGGGTGTGGGTTTTGGATAATGTGGATTCGGGAGTGTCATGTCTGATGGCCGCCTTGGGCTTATCTTTTGAATGCTGTTTCCTGTTACCTTCCCAGAAAGGGGTGTGGAAAAGTGATTGAAGCTTGAAAATACTCGTTGGCTGCTTCGTTGAAGCCATTATTAGAAGTTCCACTTCCTGAAAGTGGTGATGCTGAAATTATATAAGGCAAAATTAACAATTATGCTTAATTACTTTCACTCATGTGTTCATTAAAATAAAGTGCTGTCAGCCCATTCATTATTACCGAGTCCTAACCTTGATATGGTCATTTCCTTCGATTTTGCCTAAATTTCCTTTCCTTGTGCCAAAATAAGCACATGCTCACCTATAAAATGCAAAATCTTGTGATATTTTTAAAAGAAAAGACTACATTGCCTTAATAGATCCTTTCTTGAGATTTCATTTTACTTTGTAGATAATGTATCTTTTTGCTACTTTGCTATAAATTTTAAACAAGGAAAAGTATCAAAATCAGCACATGGCTAGGGTGTATGGGCCCAGGTCCTATAAATAACTATGCCAGCTAGTCCTAATGTGGAAAAATGGAAAACTAGATCCTGTTAACAAAAGGAAAATTCCATTTTTCATACATGGTACTGCTCTTATTCCTCGCCCAGTGAAAAACAAGCACTTTCCTTTTCTCCGTGTGTATTACATTAATGTGTTGGCAATACATGTGTTTCAATCTTTATAGTAAAGGCAACAAATCTATCACCATACTCATTTCACATAAAAGCTTGGTCTCTGCAGAAGCAAATTTGTACCATCTTCTATCTTCTCTCTTACATTCCTCCCCCAACCCCCCCCCCCCCCATTTCCTAAACTGGTTGATACTGAAATGGAGGTCTTGCCTAAAAGTCTCCAACTCAGACCACAAATGGGCAGAACCCATTATTTAGATAGGACTTAGCCAATGAGCACCACCAGACTAGTAGAAAAATCAGAAGGAAACATGAATGAGAGAAGGTAGTGAAAGGGAACCTGATTTTAACTAGCTCTGTCTTTGGGGGAGGTATCTTTGGACAGCTCCCTCTGCATTTGATGTATTCCTTTTGTCATACTCTATGGAATAATTTCCTTTAATAGAGCAGGACTCCTTAATACAAAGGAAAGTTAAAGAATTACTCCCATAGGCAGGAAAGAACTTTGGCCACCACCATATTTTGTCCAAAATTTTATTATGAAAATTATCAAAGATCAGATAGTTGTAGATATGCGGCATTATTTCTGAGGGCTCTGTTGTGTTCCATTGATCTATGTCTCTGTTGTGGTACCAGTACCATGCTGTTTTGGTTACTGTAGCCTTGTAGTATAGTTTGAAGTCAGGTAGTGTGATGCCTCCAGCTTTGTTCTTTTGGCTTAGGATTGACTTGGTGATGCGGGCTCTTTTTTGGTTCCATATGAACTTTAAAGTAGTTTTTTCCAATTCTGTGAAGAAAGTCATTGGTAGCTTGATGGGGATGGCATTGAATCTATAAATTACCTTGGGCAGTATGGCCATTTTCACGATATTGATTCTTCCAACCCATGAGCATGGAATGTCCTTCCATTTGTTTGTATCCTCTTTTATTTCATTGAGCAGTGGTTTGTAGTTCTCCTTGAAGAGGTCCTTCACATCCCTTGTAAGTTGGATTCCTAGGTATTTTATTCTCTTTGAAGCAATTGTGAATGGGAGTTCACTCATGATTTGGCTCTCTGTTTGTCTGTGATTGGTGTACAAGAATGCTTGTGATTTTTGCACATTAATTTTGTATCCTGAGACTTTGCTGAAGTTGCTAATCAGCTTAAGGAGATTTTGGGCTGAGACAATGGGGTTTTCTAGATATACAATCATGTCATCTGCAAACAGGGACAATTTGACTTCCTCTTTTCCTAATTGAATACCCTTTATTTCCTTCTCCTGCCTGATTGCTCTGGCCAGAACTTCCAGCACTATGTTGAATAGGAGTGGTGAGAGAGGGCATCCCTGTCTTGTGCCAGTTTTCAGAGGGAATGCTTCCAGTTTTTGCCCATTCAGTATGATATTGGCTGTGGGTTTGTCATAGATAGCTCTTATTATTTTGAGATACGTCCCATCAATACCTAATTTATTGAGAGTTTTTAGCATGAAGCATTGTTGAATTTTGTCAAAGGCCTTTTCTGCATCTATTGAGATAATCATGTGGTTTTTGTCTCTAGTTCTGTTTATATGCTGGATTACGTTTATTGATTTGCGTATATTGAACCAGCCTTGCATCCCAGGGATGAAACCCACTTGATCATGGTGTATAAGCTTTTTGATGTGCTGCTGGATTCAGTTTGCCAGTATTTTATTGAGGATTTTTGCATCAATGTTCATCAAGGATATTGGTCTGAAATTCTCTTTTTTGGTTATGTCTGTGCCAGACTTTGGTATCAGGACGATGCTGGCCTCATAAAATATGTTAGGGCCGGGCGCGGTGGCTCATGCTTGTAATCCCAGCACTTTGGGAGGCCGAGGTGGGCAGATCACGAGGTCAGGAGATCGAGACCATGGTGAAACCCAGTCTCTACTAAAAATACAAAAAAAAAAATTAGCCGGGCGTGGTGGCGGGCACCTGTATTCCCAGCTATTAGGAGAGGCTGAGGCAGGAGAATGGCGTGAACCCGGGAGGCGGAGCTTGCAGTGAGCTGAGATTGCGCCACTGCACTCCAGCCTGGGCGACAGAGCGAGACTCTGTCTCAAAAAATAAATAAATAAATAAATAAATAAATAAATAAATAAATAAATAAAAATGTGTTAGGGAGGATTCCCTCTTTTTCTGTTGATTGGAATAGTTTCAGAAGGAATGGTACCAGTTCCTCCTTGTACCTCTGGTAGAATTCGGCTGTGAATCCATCAGGTCCTGGACTCTTTTCGGTTGGTAAGCTATTGATTATTGCCACAATTTCAGAGCCTGTTATTGGTCTATTCAGAGATTCAGCTTCTTCCTGGTTTAGTCTTGGGAGGGTGTATTTGTCGAGGAATTTATCCATTTCTTCTAGATTTTCTAGTTTATTTGCATAGAGGTGTTTGTAGTATTCTCTGATGGTAGACTGTATTTCTGTGGGATTGGTGGTGATATTCCCTTTTTCATTTTTTATTGCGTCTATTTGATTCTTCTCTCTTTTCCTCTTTATTAGTCTTGCTAGCGGTCTATCAATTTTGTTGATCTTTTCAAAAAACCAGCTCCTGGATTCATTAAACCTGACAAAAACAAGAAATGGGGGAAGGATTCCCTGTTTAATAAATGGTACTGGGAAAACTGGCTAGCCATATGTAGAAAGCTGAAACCGGATCCCTTCCTTACACCTTATACAAAAATTAATTCGAGATGGATTAAAGACTTAAATATTAGACCTAAAACCATTAAAATCCTACAAGAAAACCTAGGCAATACCATTCAGGACATAGGCGTGGGCAAGGACTTCATGTCTAAAACACCAAAAGCAATGGCAACAAAAGCCAAAATTGACAAATGGGATCTAATTAAACTAAAGAGCTTCTGCACAGCAAAAGAAACTACCATCAGAGTGAACAGGCAACCTACAGAATGGGAGAAAATTTTTGCAACCTACTCATCTGACAAAGGGCTAATATCCAGAATCTACAATGAACTCAAACAAATTTACAAGAAAAAAAAAAACAACCCCATCAAAAAGTGGGCAAAGGACATGAACAGACACTTCTCAAAAGAAGACATTTATGCAGCCAAAAAACATATGAAAAAATGCTCACATCACTGGCCATCAGAGAAATGCAAATCAAAACCACAGTGAGATACCATCTCACACCAGTTAGAATGGCCATCATTAAAAAGTCAGGAAACAACAGGTGCTGGAGAGGATGTGGAGAAATAGGAACACTTTTACACTGTTGGTGGGACTGTAAACTAGTTCAACCATTGTGGAAGTCAGTGTGGCGATTCCTCAGGGATCTAGAACTAGAAATATCATTTGACCCAGCCATCTCATTACTGGGTATATACCCAAAGGACTATAAATCATGCTGCTATAAAGACACATGCACACATATGTTTATTGTGGCACTATTCACAATAGCAAAGAGTTGGAACCAACCCAAATGTCCAACAACTATAGACTGGATTAAGAAAATATGGCACATATACACCATGGAATACTATGCAGCCATAAAAAATGATGAGTTCATGTCCTTTGTAGGGACATGGATGAAGCTGGAAACCATCATTCTCAGTAAACTATCACAAGGACAAAAAACCAAACACAGCATGTTCTCACTCACAGGTGGGAATTGAACAATGAGAACTCATGGACACAGGAAGGGGAACATCACACTCTGGGGAGTGTTGTGGGGTCGGGGGAGGTGGGAGGGACAGCATTAGGAGATATACCTAATGCTAAATGACGAGTTAATAGGTGCAGCAAAACAACATGGCACATGGATACATATGTAACAAACCTGCACATTGTGCACATGTACCCTAAAACTTAAAGTACAATAATAAAAAAAAGAAAATTATCAAACGTATAATAATCCTGAAAGAATTTTACAGCAGACACCTACATACCCACCATGTAGTTTTACCATTAATGTTTATTCTACTTGATCATATATCTATCTAAGCCTTATCCATCATTAATCCACTTATTTTTATGCATTTCAAAATAAATTGCAGATCTCAGTATATTTCCCCCTGAATACTTCACCCTGTGTCTTATTAAGTAGAGTTTCATTTTTGTTTACAGTTTTTTTATTTGATATAAAGTGTACATACAGCGAAACATGCAGATCTTAAATGTACATTTGTGGTATATTTCAAATGCATATGCCTGTGTGAAGTGAAGGCCTACAAGATTTAGAAAATTATCATCATCCCAGAAAGTTTCTTCACACCCCTTCCCAGACATCCTGCCTGTCCTTGAAGCAGCAACTGTTTGAGTCTTTCCTATCATGGATTTGTTTTGCCTGTTATAGAATGTAATACAAAAGAACTCACATGGTATGTTCTCTGGTGTGTAGGGCTTTTTTCACTCAGCATAATGTTTTTGAGATTTATCTAACATTCAGTATTTTGTTCCTTTTTACTGTGTAGTAGCAAATTGTATGCCATAGTTTATTATCCAGTTTCCCATCGATGGATATCTGAGATGTTTCCAGTTTGGCTATTATGATAAAGCTGCTATGAATATTACCATAATGTATTTTGTAAACATAAGTTTTCATTTTCTTTGAGTGAATTCCTAGAAGTGGCGTTTTTCAGTGACAGGAAAGGTGAATGTTTAGTTTTATAAGAAACTGCCTGCAGCCAACAGACACATGAAAAAATGCTCATCATCACTGGCCATCAGAGAAATGCAAATCAAAACTGCAATGAGATACCATCTCACGCCAGTTAGAATGGCTATCATTAAAAAGTCAGGAAACAACAGATGCTGGAGAGGATGTGGAGAAATAGGAATGCTTTTACACTGTTGGTGGGAGTGTAAATTCATTAAACCATTGTGGAAGACAGTGTGGCGATTCCTCCAGGATCTAGAACTAGAAATACCATTTGACTCAGCAATCCCATTACTGGATATATACCCAAAGGATTATAAATCATGCTACTATAAAGACACATGCACACATATGTTTATTGCAGCACCATTCACAATAGCAAAGACTTGGAACCAACCCAAATGTCCATCAATGATAGAATGGATTAAGAAAATGTGGCACATATACACCATGGAATACTATGCAGCCATAAAAAAGGATGAGTTCCTGTCCTTTGCATGGACATGGATGAAGCTGGAAACCATCATTCTGAGCAAACTATCACAAGGACAGAAAACCAAACACTGCATGTTCTCACTCATAGGTGGGGAGTGAACAATGAAAACACTTAGACACAGGGTAGGGAACATCACACACTGGGGCTTGTCACAGTGTGGGGGGCTGGGAGAGGGGTAGCATTAGGAGAAATACCTAATGTAAATGACGAGTTAATGGGTGCAGCAAACCAACATGGCATATATATACCTATGTATGAAACCTGCATGTTGTGCACATGTACCCTAGAACTTAAAGTATTAAAAAAAAAAAAAAAAGAAAAGAAAAGAAACTGCTGTTTTCCAAAGAGGTTGCACCATTTTACATTCCTGCCAACCACAAACAGATGAAAGTTTCAGGTGCTCCACATCCTCAGCAACATTTGGTGTTGTCATTCTTTTTAACTCTGGCTGTTCTGTTGCATATGGCCACCATTATATATTTATATATGTCTGTTTAAACCTAACCTCAATGCTATTGATGCTTAGAATTTCTAGCTGTTCTCTGTCACCTTGGAGAAACAATGGCTCATTAGCTTTCGGCAACTTCATCTGTTTCTTGCTTTTTGGTACTGAGGTGATGGACACAGAGTATAAAATAAAAATACATAAATAGCAAAGCATGGTAATATTAACAAATTGCGCAACAAAAGCCTAATAACGCTATTGGCTACTATCATATAGAGAGTGTATTGTGCGTCATGTATGCTGCTAAGCCCTTTATACAAGTTTTTGTCATTTTTTTTTTCAACAATTGTATGGAATAGTAGATAGTAAGTGTACTATCCCAAATTACAAATGAAGAAACTGAAACTCGAATGTTAAAAAAAAAAAAGCCCATGGTCACACTGCTACCAGAGGTTTGCCTGATCCACAGAGAGAAGGGATTTAAGAGGGCAACTAAATGTATTTAACTTAAGTAATAAATAAGATGTGTATATTTTCTGCCAACTGGTAAAGATGTTCATAATTTCAGTGACCCTCAAAAGGGAAAGTGGAGGAAAGAAAGTGTTTTTCTTCAGCATTACCTGCAGTATTCACACAACACTGAGTTAATTCATTAAAAGACCTCTGCATAACCCCTTAATGGGTAATTCACCTTCCATAGAGTTCATTGTCTTTTACTTTCTTTTGTTTGCTTCACAGATGGAGTACTTTATAATGCTTATGAAAAATTTTCCATCTGGATTAGATCAACCTCAAATGGAAGACAAAGAGAGAGGTATAGACTCCTGTGTTTCCACGGGGATCGTCAGGATAGGAAGACTTTTCCAAAAACAACACAAGCTTGGTCTCATAAATTGGGCAACAGGGAGAGCTAGTGCAATGAATAATAATCACGTATGGACTTTTTCTTTGGTAGCTTCAGACTGGGTCTTCCCCAGAGAGCATGAGGCCTTTGTAAGATGGCTGTGGTGACAGCCAATGAGCTGTCAGCTGGATATTCCTTCACTGGAGTTCTTACTTTCATCTGCTCACATTCCATATTTATCTTAATGTCATTCTTCTCTATGTGATTATTGCAGAGACACTGCATTTTAATGACATTTTAACCTAACTTCATTCATTTAATGCTCACAATGGCTCTTCAATGGGGAATAAGAAAGAAAACTGAGATGCAGAAAGTTCATTCATTCACTTATTCAACATTTAAAGATCCCCACAGAGCTGAAAAGGACAGTCTTTTTCTTTAAAAAGCTTATGATTATGGATAGAGACAGATATATTAATAGATAATTACCTTCAAATGTGAAAAGTGCTACACGAGATTTAAGTAAAGAGTGTTAGGGAAGCAGAGACAAATGGATGACTAAGGTTGGGTTATTTGGTATTGATAGGAAGGTAAGTCTATAGATACCAGGTGGGCTGATTCTTTGACTAATGCTTCTTTCATTAACAAAAATAGAGTTTACCCTCCATAATTTTTAAAAAATACACATCTTGCTCTCAAAAATATCTAAGGAGCTTACAAAAAGGTATATATAATATGAATTATTTGTACATGAATTTGAACTCCTTTAAAGTGGATTCATGATGCTGTGCCTTCAAACAAACCTGAAAGGTGTTTTTCTTCTCTCCTTTTCTTACATTTTTTCTCATTAGCTTGCTGCACACAAGGATGGCTAGGCCCACCCCATGATGCCAAGGTGCATGGGAAAGTTTCCAAGGAAAAGAGTTATGGCTGCCCCATTACGTGTGTTATCCCTTCCTCCAATAGCTAACATGCAAACAAGTGTGGAAGTCCCCATAGGCCAAAAGAGATGTGTCCCACTGCCCCTCAGCTGTGTCTAATCCTGATCCACATATCCCCTCCCCTCAATTCCAAGATTCTTCATTTTTCAAATGTTGTCATTAGACAGTCTTTACTGTTTACTTTATTTCTAATGTCTTTCCAGGGCAGGCCTGAAGGGTGAACAAGACTGGGGGAGAGGTGATGAACAGCCATTTATTTTGCCAGTAGGACCCCAGGGACTATTTCATGTGTATTCATTTTCATAATCCTTCATGGAAATGGCTTTAGTTACTTGGCATTTTCCTTTAAAAGTTAGTAGCAATCTACTTTCTATTGCTTGGGACAGGCTATTCAAGAAAGGAGACAGAAAAGGAGGAGGAGGAGGAGGAGGAAGAAAGACCAACACAGATACTCTGAAAAAAAGAAAAGAAGAGTAGGGATTCAATGAAGTAAGATCTCATGACAGTTTTGGATGAGATTGGGACATAGTACTTTATCTGTTGAACTAAATTAAGCCAAATGAGAACAAGCTGTTACTGAGCTTTGAACTAAAATGTTCAATTTTTGCTATCCTTCACCTCTTTCCTTAGGAGATGAATGTGTTAAAAAAAAAGCTCCTCTTTCCTTAAAGGAGGTGCCTGTTTTATTTTCCAATCTAATCTTCCATCCATCTTCACTTCCTATCTGTCTTAGAGCTTTGAGAAATGTCTTGCTGCCTAGAAAAGCCCATTCCCTCAACTTGCCATCAGTTTCCCATTCCATTCACTTAGGTTTCAGTCACTTGCGTAATGGGAAGCTATTGTAGCTTAACTATCGTATCAGACAAACTCCAATTCCAGTCATAAACTATATGCTGGATTCACTCTTTACATTCATGGAAAATCATTTAAAAAATGGTGTTTGGAACATTCTGCTGGCACTTCAAGCTCCATTTCTGGTATGTTTCAACAAAAAATATATTTGTGGATTCTTTTTCTCTTACACCTCCCTTTTCCCTCCTGCCTTAAAAAAGTTGGAGATTTTGCAAGTTAAATTAATGCTTGATGTAATTTCCTGTAATAGAAGGCACAGGCTCCAGCACTAACTATCCTTTCATGGAAAAACAGCTCATTGCCCCTGGATGTGGAGTCACACCCTTGAATTATGAGTCTGGATCACTGCTGAGTGGATCACTTTGGAGCCAGAAATCAGAGTGGTAGCAGGAGAGAGGAGTTGGCAACTGGAGGGGAGGAAAAGGGTTTGTTGGGAATGAGTGCCAGGACAATGTTTAAGGACAATAGAAATGCAGTGGAGAAAAGGGAAGGACACTTAAGTTACCTAGAAAGAACTGAGAAGCCAGGAGAGATTCAGACTGTACTGGGTTAGAGCCTGCCATGCAGCAATTTAATTTCCAATATTATCAATAAGTGGAAAATTTCTGGGTTGTAATGCTTTTGAAGAGATAATGCAAGCCATGGTCTTTGGGATGTCAGGAGGACAAATAAGCAGATGAGGCAAAGGAATTCTGTATGTGAGATGAGTTAAAAGCAATCTGTATCAATTTGTAGGTCTGTGCTTATATGTCTTTCCAAATGCATCTCTAATCTCTTAGGTCTGGAAATTAAGTCTACATGCCAAACTTTCCTGTGTTGATTTACCTGTCTATTCTGATTTAGGTGAGGCTAGATTGCTGTGGAAAGAGAACTTATCTGGTGGTGAATGATTATGGTTTGCACTGTTTCCCGACCCAGCCTAAATGCAAGTACAGAGGCATTCAGTGAAGTTGCTGTGGTTAGCTCTTCTAAACTTTCAGGGGCTTTAGGTTTAAGTGGGGCCAATATTTGAATAAAGGGTCAAATAGGTGGTACAGCCCTCTTTTGAAATAATCTTAAACTAAATTTTACAGTTTAAGGTAAGAGATGATCATATGGAATGCTTATTGTGTTCTTGTTGCCCAAATAGCAGCAAGAAATAAATTAGACCACACAGGGAGGTATGTGTAGGTTAAGAAGGGCACAGATAAATCTGAGACAGAAGTGAATCTTTAATCCATGTTATTTAACTTACACTCTTTTCTAGAGATTATTTGCGTCATGAAGACATAGGTGCTATAAAAAAAAGAAGAAAAAGATGGTTGTGGTAGAATAAACAATGACTTTACCTTTAGGGGAAAGAGAAATTTAGGTTTCTGAAACACTAAAGGAGGCATAAACATCGGGAGAATAACGAATTCCTGTGCAGCTCCCCCAATGACTGAGCTGTAGTGTTACGCATATGTGGCAGTACCATCCATCCACACTACAGCAAGGTTTCTCAGCCCCGGCACTATTGTCACTTTGGACTGGATACTTCTTTGTTGTGGGGTGCCATTCTGATGTTGGCAGAATCCCTGGCTTCTATCTACTAGTGACCAGTAGCACCTCCTACTGAAAAAAAGGCAATCAAAAATGTCTTCAGTCATTGCTCAACATCCCCTTGGGGGCAAAAGGATCCCTGGTTAAGAACGACTGTACTGGCCGGGCGGTGGCTCATGCCTGCAATCCCAGCACTTTGGGAGGCTGAGGCGGGTGGATCACGAGGCCAGGTGTTCAAGACCAGCCTGGCCAACACAGTGAAACCGCATCTATAGTGAAAATACAAAAAATTAGCCAGGCATTGTGGCAGGCACCTGTAATCCTAGCTACTTGGGAGGCTGAGGCAGGAGAATCTCTTTAACCAGGGAGGCTGAAGTTGCATGAGCCGAGATTGTGCCACTGCACTCCAGCCGGGGCAACAGTGCAAGATTCCATGTCAAAAACAACAAAACAAAACAAAACAAAACAAAACAAAAAACACTGTACTAGAGAAATCATAAAGACTAGTCTAGATACTAAATACTTAGACCTTTATTTAATAGTATCTTAAGAAAAATGTAATGACAGACAAAATGGTGTTGTTGAAAAGGCAGGGTCAGGCGAGTGTGGATTCCAAGATTATTTTCTCTAAGTCACAGAGTTTGTCGAATGAGGGGCTCTGGAGATTGTGGATGGAATGTGAGAGAATGGAGGAGGAGAGAAAAGGGAAAACAACAAATGTTCAGTATAAAGAAATGGATACTCTTATTAAGAAAAATTCCATTTTTGTGTTTTCCAAAGGACACTTTGTGTGTGTGTGTGTGAGTGTGCACGTGCATGTGTGTGCACGTGTGTGTGTGATGTATCTGTGGCTTATCCAAGCTTCTAGAATGTAATATCATCCATAGAGTAAATCACTTATGTCTCTTAATTTATTAGAATTATGAGTTGATTACCTACCACGTACCATGTACTGTGATAGGCACCGGGGATTCGACGGTGAGAAAACAGATTTGGTCCTTGCCTTCCTAATAATCTTCCTGTTGGGCAATTGGTATTGTTGAGCAGACAACTATGACTGGGTAAATCTGCGAGTGTATAAACCTGGAGCAGCACATACAGGTTTTGAGAAAGGCAATCTTCCAGGGCCCAGAGTGTCCATATACATTCTTTTTGAGTATGCCAAGAACGCAAGGCCCTGACCAATCTTTATCAGGACCATTTTTCAAGGTTATGTCTGCAGCAAGCAACCTTCAAGGATGAGGCAATGTGTACCTCTGGAACAAAGAGCAGGCTTGCTTACTGCTTGCTATAAAACAGCAGGTTCCCAAGCCAGTATTTCTCTGTTGTACAACAACCTATATGTGCACAGCATTCACCTGAGCCTCTTCTTCTTGTCCCCAGGAGACTTGTGGGGGCGGGGCGGGGCGGGGGGCAAAGGAAACTGACACTCATGCTACTTGCTATGCTGTGATTAATAAAGTCCTTTGTTTCTGACCCAGGAATCTCTAGTCTTCTTCTAACATCCATGAAACCAAAACAGGCAACCTTATCGTGTAAGCAGAGTAAAATCAAATCCCAGATCCTGACAGTGGGATCCAGTAAATGGGGCTTTAAAACATGGGCAAGGAAAGGAGATTTTCAGAGTGACTGTGAGGACAGACTTCGGTGCTTCATCTGAGTACTAGAGAGCAGCCAGTTCCAAGTGAAGCAGGAGAACTTGGCTCCAGGAGTGATCTCATTAAGGAAAAATGAAAAGGAGAAGTTCCTTGATATGCTTACATGTAAAGAAAGGAGACTTACACATCTGGTGGAGACTTGGAGGATTAAGTATTTGCAGATTTTACAAATTCTCAGTTAATAAAAAAATGATTCAGGCCTCTAGCACAGGCCCCATTAAAGATGTTACCTTCTCACCTAAGCTTTGGCGTCAGATGACTTCCACATAGCTACTATAAGTTGAGAGAGAGAAATGGAGACGAGGAAATAAAGAAGTCAAGATTGAGAACTGCATCTAGGAAAAAAGTCTGGTAGACTAGGAAATGACTGGCAGCAAATAGACCAGTAGTCTAATGATTTTTTTTTTTTTTCGAGACAGAGTTTTGCTGTTTTTCCCAGGCTGGAGTGAAGAGGTGTGACCCTGGCTCACTGCAACCTCTGCCCCCCAAGTTCAAGTGATTCTCCTGCCTCAGCCTCCCGAGTAGCTGGGATTATAGGTGCCACCACCATGCCTGGTTACCTTTTGTATTTTTAGTAGAGATGGGGTTTCACCATATTGGACAGGCTGGTCTCGAACTCCTGACCTCAGGTGATCTGCCTGCCTCAGCCTCCCAAAGTGGTGGGATTACAAGCATGAGCCACCATGCCCAGCCTGGGAAGTCTAATGAGTTTTTTGAGGGAAGTGTACTGTTGAAGACACCATAAACTTAACCTCAAAAGCCTTTTGACTGCTCTAAGTCTTGAAGCAAATCCCTAGCAGAAAGTGTACTGTTAGAATCCACCCAGTTCTTGGGGAAGGCAGACACTTCAAAACCCACTTCGATGGAAAATAACATACAAGGAAAAATTTCCCAGAGGGAAGATTCAGGAGCCATGGAAGACAGTGGATAGGAAACTTCTTCCCCAGAACTGAATCTAAGCAAGGAATTTGCCAATACCCAGGAGTTGAAATCCTGCTCACAGGATTCCATCATTGCTATGTGACCATGACTGCTTCTGTTCTTCAGTTTTCCTGCTCTCCCGTTGCCTATTGAGTGTGTGCGTACGCTTTGGGGGAGCAGGGACAGCAGATTACTTATCTGTTTAGTTTGTAGGTTCCTGGGCTTGAAGAGTCGTATCTAAACCTGAAAGAGAGGACTGTGTATTACCTGTGGATCTCAATTTTGATGGAGAAGCAGTGACTCTGGGGCTTGGGGTTAGAGCCCTAGTGGAAGAACTGATTATGGTAGGCCTGTGGGAGGAAGAGTAAAACACGTATATGCTGACTGGAATGACAGAGACAGCACTATGTTTACCCAAATTTTTCTTTTCTTTTCTTTGTTTTTTTTTTTTTTTTTTTTGAGACGGAGTCTTGCTCTGTAGCCCAGGCTGGAGTGCAATAGCATGATCTCGGCTCACTGCAAGCTCCGACTCCCGGGTGAACACCATTCTCCTGCTTCAGCCTCCCGAGTAGCTGGGACTACAGGCGCCCGCCACCACGCCTGGCTAATTTTTTGTATTTTTAGTAGAGACGGGGTTTCACCGTGTTAGCCAGGATGATCTCGATCTCCTGACCTCATGATCCGCCCACCTTGGCCTCCCAAGGTGCTGGGATTACAGGCGTGAGCCACCGCGCCCAGACCCAAATTTTTCTATCCACTAACATAGACGCCATTTCTAATCTTCCTTGCAGCTAGGTTGTGCTGCATGCCTTGAATTCTGACCGGGGGCTATGAATGGAAGGTACACACACCACTTCCAGACTATCTCGTTAAAACATCACCCTGGACTCTCTGCAGATATTGAGGATCCAACAGGGGACTCCAAGGCCCTGGGGGTAGAGAAGCATCAAGGTGGGAGGTGCTTGGGGCCCGAATCACCCCATAAAGGGTCTCCTACCAAGTGAAAGCGTCTGTACTGGATCTCCTATGTGTAAGAAGTAAACATTTACTGTGTTAAGCCAATGAGATTTGGAGGTGTCTTTGTGACAACAACTAGTAAACTTACTAAACATAGAGAGGGAAAGTACAAAAATTATTAATATCAGGGAAAACAAAAAATTTTACAAGAAAAAATTGTAATCTTAGTGTACTATACAAAATAGCTGTGAATAAAGCAAGTACGAATGATTGATTCAGCCAAAATTTCTGCTATAATTTATTGGGAGGATGAGGGAAAAAGGAAAGAGAGAGAAGACAGAGAGATGAAGAGAAAGTCTGTTTTGCGGGAAGAGAAAATATAACAGATTTAAATACTCATCTTCCTAAGTTGGAAATCAAAATATATATCAAAAATGAAAAAACCCAGAAATAGCATGCTATTTAGAAATATGGAGATAAATACCAGAGCAAACACCTTAAAGAGTAGGAGGAGGAAATCAAGGGTGGAATCAGAGGCTGTGATTTTTTTCATTACAACCTTTGTAGAACTATTTGTTAAAGCTCTGCATGACATAACTTTGATAAAAATCAAAATGAAATAAAAGAAAACAAAGTGAAACCTGACAAACGACTTCAAAGTAAAAGCCATTGAAATTGGAGAAAAGCAGTGGGCTGCAGTCCCCTAAAAACCAAGAAGAGAGTATATTTGGAGAAACAGATGGTTATGGGAATGAAATGCTACTGAGATGTTAACGAAGATAAAAACTGAAAAGTGCTCATTGAATTGAGTGTCATTGAATTGAGGTCATTGGTGACCTCAGTGAGGGAAGCTTTAGTGGAGTAGCAGGGGTGGGAGCAAGGAGGTGAGAAAACGAAGGAGTATATTTGAAACTGCTTTGGAAAGAGCTGCACTTTATGTATATAATGTAATTTAGATTATTGATTTTCTAAGACTCGTGAGCCGTTTCTGCATATGAACCTCACACTGATGTGTAAAAAGGGAAAAGAAGATAAATGAGCTTGCTTAACATTACGTGAATCTTCTCCCATACTTCTGGAACACAGGCTCAAAGGGGCTTGTGCAGTCCTGAATGCTTAACCAAGAACCTTGAGAGCAAAATCACCTGGAAATCTGGGTTTGAATGATCACAAGACTTCAGGGATGAAGCTTCACTGGGTATTCCCATCTAGTGATTATTTCTTTCATTTTTCTACTTAAGTGAAGGGAAGATGGAGCCACTTAGAATGCATCATCCTTAACAAATAAAATATGATTAGATACCAAAACACATCATCCACCTTCACAGTAATTAGTCCTTATGCGTATTAGCTCTGATTGCTTTTCATAGTAAAAAAGATTTTCTAATCACTTCCTAAATTTTACACACACATCAGAAGAACAGAAACTCAGGGGAATCCCTGCTTAACATGGAAAAAAAGAAAATTAAAAATTCAAAAGTAAGAAGAAGGTTTGCATATACTCACAAGGGAGAAAATAGAACATAAGCTATCTCATTATTATTATAAAATATGATGCATTTCTGTGTGTTTATAACTCATAATTAAGGGCTACACTTTTTTTTCATATAAAATAGCACTACTTCCCTTTCTCAAGAACAGAAAAGGTACAAAGGACTTTTTTTTTTTTTTTTAATTGACAAAGTCTCACTATGTTGTCCAGACTGGTCTTGAACTGGCTTCAAGTGATCCTCCTGCCTCTGCTTCCCAAAGTGCTGGGATTATAAGTGTGAGCCATCATGCCCAGCCAGTACAAAGAATTTTTAAAAAGAAAGGAGAATGCATGTTTCAGTTAGCAAGAACATGAACATAATCTCTGGTTTAAAAGGTAGACTCTCAAGAAGAGAGAGCCTTATGCAAATGAGTTTGCAGAAGAAACGCTATTTTGGAAACATAACTGGCATCTGAATGTCTGTCTCTCCAGGTGGCCTGTTCCCTTGACATAAATCTACTTGCTTTGAGTAACTTGTCTTTTCATAGATAGCCTGAGAATTACTTTCTCTGGGAAAAGCCCTACATTAGATATTCCCCTGGGATAAGTTCTCCATAAAATCTAGGGCAATCTGATTGAGCACTCACTATGTGTTAGGAACGGTAAAAGGCACCTTACATACTTCCTTCTATTGAATTAGCCCAACAACCTAATGAGATAGGTGCCACCAGGCTCATTTTTCAGAGTTCACGTTACTTTACCAAGGTCAAAGTATTTGTAAGTGGTAGAATCAGGATTCAAACCAGGCCCCACAGCTCTTAAGTCGGGACTTGTAAACTTCGTGGGACAGAGTGTCCTCACTCCTGGGTTATCCCATTTGGTGTGTCTCTAATCGCCGTTAGAAGCAGCAACTACTAACAACTAAACTCGTCTGTTTTCCTTTTCTCCACTCCACTCAAACATTTTTCTATATACCTTAAAACACTTTCTTTTATAAAAAGTTTAATATCAGGATATCCCTTCAGCCACTGCCTCATTGGAGGTCCCATGTGATCTTCCATAAATGTGATCTCTTCTGTGTGTGTGTGTGTGTGTGTGTGTGTGTGTGTGTGAGAGAGAGAGAGAGAGAGAGAGAGAAAGACAGAGACAGACAGAGAGAGAGAGAATATCTGCAGATGTAGGAGGTGTAGTAGATTTAGACACACACAGATTCATATACAGAGAACTTGTGATGTCCAGCTCTTGCCTGCTTAACATTGTCTTTATACATATGCTGTAGATGAGCAGTTCCCAACCCTTTTGGTGTCAGGGACCAGTTTCCTGGAAGACAGTTTTTCCACAGCCATTGGGGTGGGGGAGGTGGAAGGGGATGGCTTGGGATGAAACTGTTCTACCTCAGATCATCAGACATTAGATTCTGATGAGGAACCCTCAGCCTAGATCCCTCACATGCTCAGTTCACAATAAGGTTCACACTCCTATGAGAATCTAATGCTGCTGGCCAATCTGAAAGGAGGTGGAGCTTAGGAGGTAATGCTGATCACCTCCTGCTGTGCCATCCAGTTCCAACAGGCCACTGACCAGTATTGGTCCATGGGCCAGGGGTTGGGGACCCCTGCTGTAGATTACCAGCCCCCTCAAGTCCCTGAGCTAATGAGAAGAGCCTCTTATTCTTCTCCCCAGAGCTCTCTCTGGTTGGCACACTCCCTGTACACCATCTTGCCTTCTGCTCACCTTTTCCTCCTCTGTGCTCTACCTCTAGACACAATGCACTCAAGACCTGACATGTCTGCTACCTTGCTCAGCACCTTGCAGAGAATCTGTCCATGCAACTCTTGCCTTTCTGCCCCAGAGTTTGGGAGGGAGCCTGAAGCTAAGGAGGAAATACCGGAGTGCTCTCCAGAGCAAATAAGAATCATTTTTTGGTCTCATCTCTCTCTCTCTCTTTTTTTTTTTTTGAGATAGGGTCTCGTTCTGTCACCCAGGCTGGAGTGCAGTGGCGTGATTGTTCACTGCAGCCTCGACTCCCCAGGCTCAAGTGATCCTCCTGCCTCAGCCTCCCAAGTAGCTGGGATTACAGGCATGCGCCACCACACCCGGCTAATGTTTGTATTTTTTGTAGAGACCGGGTTTCATCATGTTGTCCAGGTTGGTATTGAACTCCTGAGCTCAGGCAATCTGCCTGCCTTGTCCTCTTAAAATGCTGGGATTATAAGCGTGAGACACCACATCTGGTTTCGTCTCATTCTTTAATTTCAGCAGTACTGAAGCTCAGTCTTGAACCCTAGTCAGCTTTGCTGGGGCTCCACCCAGCAACACAATCTTATGAGGCCTCTTTCTCTCACATTCTGAATTTAATTCCAGTACCCTCCATGCCACCTACTGGGTCCTGCTTCATCTTTGATGGATCCTTCTTGAGCTAATGTGTTGTAATCCAACTGCCTTTGATTTTTCCACTATCCTAAAATTTGCCCCTACCACTCGATGAACATCTTGGAGAGCAAAGCAAATTTGATATTAACATTAGTAGTTAATGTTTAATGAGCTTCTGTTCTAAGCATTTTACATCTATTATCTTGAAGTCCATACAACCCTATGTGGTAGGCTCTATTACTATCCCAATTATTTCATATTTTAATAATTATAATTACCCTAATATTTTATATTCATTTATTTAATCATTTGACAAATATTTGTTGAACACCTACTGTTTGAGGCATTGGGGAGACAGCAGTGAACAAACCATATAAAATTCCTACTCTCATGGAGATTACCATTTAGTAATGGGATATAGACAGTTAACAAACATGTATATATCATATGGAGTGCCAGGAGGTACAAAGAGAGGAGATGGAGCCTGCTGGGGGAACAGGTGATATTTTATTTAGGAGAGTTGGGGAACCCTCCCTCTCTAATAAGGTGACATCTGAGCAGAACTTTGAAGGAAGTGAGTTAGGATTGTAAATATTTAAAGAGGGTTCAAGGCAGAGGGAAGAGCTTCCTTGGTTTGTTCTAGGAATAGCAAGATAGCAGTGTGGCTGGAGTAGAACGAGTCCAAGGGATAAAGGGAGGAGTTGAGGTTACAGAAGTAGGAGGGGTCATCTGGCAGGGTCTTGTAGGTCACAGTGAGGATTTGGGGTTTGACTCTGAGTGAGATAATAAGTCATTGGGAAGAAAAAAGAAGTCAATGGGGCTGTTGGAGTAGGAGCCTTAGGATTAGAAAGAACACGCTAGATGTTCTGAGAAAAAGGGACTGTTAGGGAGCAAGGGTAGGAAAGGAGGGACCATATGGGAGGTTACTGTAATAGTCCAGGTAAGAAAGGGTGGGGACTAGGGTGGTAGACATAGGAGTGTTTGGAAGTGGTCAGATGGGAGATGTATTTGTAAGGCTGATCCAACAGGATTTAGCTGACACCATGGATGTGGGATGTGGCTCACACCTGTAATCCTAGCACTTTGGAAGGCCAAGGCAGTCGGATTGCCTGAGGTCAGGAGTCCGAGCAGCCTGGGCAACATGGTGAAACCCCGTCTCTACTAAAATACAAAAAATTAGCCAGGCATGGTGGTGTGCACCTGTAATCCCAGCTACTCAGGAGGCTGAGATGGGAGAATCACTTGAACCCAGGAGGCGGAGGTTGCAGTGAGCCGAGATCACGCCACTGCACTCCAGCCTGGGTGACACAGCGAGACCCCATTTCAAAAAAAAAGAAAGCGATGCATCAAGGATGACTCCGAGAGGCTTTTGGTGGAAGGAAATTTCCTTTTACTGAGTTGTGGGAGACTGGGTGAAGACCAAATTTAGGTAAGGGTTGGGAGGAATTGGAAATAAAGAGTTTAATTTGGGGCATGTTAATTTGACATGTAGGTGGAGTTGCTGAGTAGGCAGCTGGATATGTGAGTCTGGAACCAAGACACAGAGAGTTTACATAACTTACCTAAGGTCACACAGCTAGTGGTAGGAGGGTGAGATATGAACCTAGGCCATCTAGTCATTATGGTCTTGCTCTTAACTATTAACGACATCCTGAATCAGAACCCTCCACCTTCCTTTATGAAATGTTTTTGTGTTGTCAGGGACACTTCTTATGGGTCAGCCCTGTATTTTACCCCATTCCTGCAGTCCACGTGGTCTCAGTTTTCTTGCTTCTCATTGCGAGTTTACTGCTGAGATCAGTTTACCTTCTAAAAATGAGTAGGATGCTCTAATAAGGGCTATATGCTGGAAAGAAAAAATTGTTACAGAAAAATGAAAATACCTCTTCTTCTACTCTTGGACCCTAGCTCAATTTGGCAGATCTGCAATAAGTAGAATGAAGAAACAAAGGAATCTCTTGGGAAGTCACTGACTGACATTGACACCTTCCTTCTGCATTGCCTGAAAATTCTGTGTAATTGTATTTTTTCAATCCTGTTTTATTTGGGCTGAAATAGGTAGTACAGAAGACAATAGTATTCATAAGAAATATTAAGAACAGTGATCACGCTGTTTGGGGAGATACCCTTAGTGCTTACTTTTATGCCATATATCCACTGTGATAAAAATACTGTGAATAGTGCTGTTACTAGCATATAACTATTCATACAGAAGATATTTAATAAATGAGTGACTCTTTCTTATGCTTTCCTATAACAGTGATTGAAACTCAATTTTCCTGGAGCTATTTTATCAAAGAATAGAACACTAGAGCGGGCAGAGACTCTAGAGTTCTTCCAGCCCAGGACCTACATATGTATTGTAGATGAGAAAACTGAGGACAGTTGGTGGCCAGGCTGGGAGAAGAGCCCAGACTCCCTAAGCCATAGCCCCGCTATGCTGAGGGGCATATGGACTGTCTTTTGGTTATTAGCTGGGCCTGCTGCTGGCCAGGCTTTGTTTCATGAATTCCTCTGTCTATTCCTTCACCAGGCTTAATGGCACTTCTGGATGTTCTCACCACCTCCATGCTGCTGAAACCTTGCCACACTCCCAAGCTGTGGCTTGTTTTGCAGCTGTTTCAAATGGGGACGCCATACTGAGAAGTAATACCTCTGAGCTGCCTTGTGCTTTTTCTCTGACCCGATCATGTGGACATCCCCCCGGGTGTCCCAATCTGTGGAGTTTCAACGACCTGTTCTCCCAATCCATCCAGCTCATTATGTCCTAAGTATTCAGAGGCTCAGCTTCGTTTCAGTCCATCAAGAGTTTATGCTCTATGAGAGAGTTTGAGATCGACTTCATCCCTATTACGCTCACTGTGAAAAAGTGCCAGTGGAAATAAAAGAGCTCGTACATCTAAATGATTTAAATTAAGTAAAATAAAATTTTCCGTTCTTTTGAATTAGGCCATTAAAACTATAGCTTAGTCTAAGTACAGTATTAATGAGCAATATCGCAGGAGAGTATTAATTTTGCATTTCCTGACATAAAAATTTAAAACATGCAATTTTAGCTTTGCTTTAGGTAATATTTTGTATTCCCTTGACTTTTATTTGGAAACCCCAGAAATTAGGGTAAAAATGGGATAGTTCAAAATCAGATGCACTGAACTCATATGTTAAGTACATGCTACCCTCTCATCTCCATGTTATATTGCAGACTTAAACCAGATATGGGATCATGTGGCATTTCATACCATCAAAGCATTAGTGGTAAAGGTTTATGTGAAATAGACATTTTAGACCTGTTGGTTTAATATATTCTGCATTTCTACCTTTAATAAAAGGATGTTCTAATAAAGATAGGCAAGGGTACAAAGATTGGGACCCCTAGTGGTTAGATGGATAGCTTATTTGCAGCCCAATATTAATGGGGTAGTGATGTTGAGGCAATATGCCATCCATGCAGCTGGGGCTGCTCTTCTTGTCCTAAGTCACGTGTAAGCTCCAGGATCTAGGCTCTGCAGAAGTCGGAGAATCCCTGAGACTGTGGGAAGACTGTAGGTTACTCATTGGTGCAGGCGCTTTGAGAAGTCTCATAGTTTTCCTTTGGCTCTAGACACTACAAATCACATCAAATCAAAGGTGTAGAATTATACGCCAGAGGGCTTTTCAGCCACCGAGCAACCCTGTCCAGCAATTCTATCTTGGAACAATGGCCATGTCCTTAATCAGGCAATCCAATTAGCCACACACAAATTATGAAGTCGATGTACCTAAAGCAATTTGTCTGCAAAAAATTTAAAACCTCCCCTAAGAATTTGCAATCAAGGAAAACTCTTTTCTCCTTCTTTTTTTTTTTTTAGTTGAAAGCTGGACACAGGACAGAATAAGGCAAACATTTCCAACATTGAGTGTTGCCTAAGAGACTCTAAAGTATCAGCCAAAATTTTGTTTGAGTAAGTTGTGAGTGACAGAGGAACACAGAGGGTAAGATTGGTGGTTTAATTGCATCATGTTCCTTAACAAGAGATGGCAAATATTGTATTTGATGAAAAATAGACGATGTCTTATTTCCATTGTTATCTAGTCATGCAATGAAAGATTGCTTGTCATAGCCTGCAGCACTGTCAGTCACAAAGGAGAAAAGTTAACCCTCATTTTCCTGATCTTTGCAGCGCTCAGCTTCTCTGAGAGTAAAAGAATAACTAGGAAGAAGCCTGCATGGCAGAGCATTTGTCCTTTTTTAGTTTTCCATTTAGTCCATGCACAATAACCATTTGTGTATTGTTCTTGACGAGGCACAAATCACCTTGTATTTAAGGATGTCTAAGAATTCTCAGGCCAGGTGCGGTGGCTTATGCCTGTAATCCCAACACTTTGGGAGGCTGAGGCAGGCGGATCACAAGGTCAAGAGTTTGAGACCAGCCTGGCCAACATGGTGAAACCTCATCTCTACTGAAAATACAAAAATTAGCTGGGCGTGGTGGCGCATGTCTTTAATCCCAGCTACTGAGGAGGCTGAGGCAGGAGAATTGCTTGAACCCAGGAGACAGAGGTTGCAGTGAGCTGAGATTGCGCCACTGCACTCCAGCCTGGGCAACAAGAGCGAGACTCTGTCTCGAAAAAAAGAATTATCTTATACTCCAACTCTTTAACAAAAAGGAAATCTGCTGCCTGTCTTACAGGGTTTTCTTGCTAGATATAGTTTTAGAGATGGGAGAGAGTTCCTAAAGTCAAATCCAAACTTCATTTCACACACGAAGATTCCGTGGCTCAGGAGGTAAAATGATGTGGTTAAGATTATACACCCAGTCATTAGAAGACTAGGGATTAAGTTTCAGGGTGCCTGACTCCGTGGCCTGTGCTTTAATACTACTGTGAACCAAACTGGCAGGAAAATTGGTCAGAGATGAGGGCACAACTTCCAGGAGCCTGTATTTATAGACACCTGTGCATAGAAATGAAAACATTTCTATTGATGTCTCCCTTATGCTAGGCATTCATAGGTCCTCAACAACAAAACCCTTATGAGAGCTTTGGAATTTATTTTATAGTCAGATAAAGCATATAAATATGAGATTTTTTATAGGTTAGATCCAGATTAATCAAGTCTAGCATTCTCTCTCTCTGTGGAATATACCACAAATCACCACAGCTCCTCTTAATCATTTATGAATCTCTTATACATAAATTTTTTGAAATTAACTTTACTCTTGCTACATAAAGTATAACTGTCTTTTGCTGTACCTAAATATGCCCCTTGCAAATTCAGTCTGTGTCTCCTAGTACCCTAGAATTTAAGGCACAAATCAGTTTTCAGCTTATCCACTACCACATTTACAGATTGAAGGTCCTAATATTTAAGTCTTTATGCAGTGGCCTCTCATTGCCAGATCGTTGTGACTGTCCTATTCTGAGCTATTTCTACCTCCACTTTTCAAAGGCTGGGGAAAATAAAATCAAGTGAAATGATGGCTTTTCCATGTTCTGCTGAAAGTCACTGGCAAAGCCCAGAACAAAGGCTTCTGATTCTCAATTAATTTCCAACTCCCAGTCACAAATGTCCTATTATAAAAAATGTGCTATTTGTTTGCTTGGCAATTTGATAGTAAAGGAATCCAAGACAAAAATCCAAGTGTCAATAATCTCAGTATTCAATGGCAGAGGTACAACTTCTGATATGAGTGGAAATTCATTTTGGGATATGGTGGTAGACTATCAAAGCATGATTAAAATGGGAATGTTTCTACTGATGTTGAAAGCCAATGTGCTCACTTAATGATTGAGCAGGAACATTCAAGAAGAGAGTGAAGACATCAGATCACTATTTTTCTATTGTTCAGGATAGTGTCTTTGGTATGCAGTCATTGAAAGCCCTCCACTTTATGTGAGGAAATATATTTTTTATTTCCCTCAACGTCTCAATATTGCTGCTGCTTCTCTCTGGGTTGAGGAGGCTGCATATTCTACCAAATGAAATGTTGAGTGGAGATGAGAAAGGAAAAAAAAAAAAAGCAGTGTTGTTGCTGACAGGGATATTTTAAAAATCAATACAGTTTCATATGTATTTATTAAGTGCCTACTATGTAGCAGTTACCAAGCTAGGCTCTGGGGAAATAGAATGAGTAAAACGCAGATGCCACCTTTGTTAGATAGGCTATTTGGTCGCAAGTGGTCAAAAACCAACATAAACTGGCTTGAGCAAAAACTCAGTTAAGTGGTTCACATAACGTAAATATTCAGGCCATTCTTGACGAGAGTTCAAACAATGTCACCAGGTCTCAACTTGTCTTTTCCACCTCTTAGCTCTGCCTTCTAACATGTCCACTCTGTTTTAAAGGAAGGGTTGTGTGTTGCAAGATGTCTTCACTGGTCCAGCACATCCCACAGGGAAGATGCAGAATTTCATGGTATCTTATCAGCAAATACCGGCTCACATTCCCATACCGAGGGATGTAATACTTTGATTTTTTTCTAGCTCCATCCAAACTCCCTGGGCCCTACAAGAGGAAGTTGTTCTTCAGAAGAAAATTAGGATACCATTACCATGGATGTTATAAAGGATGTTGAACAACCAATTTCTGTTCTACTTTCCTTGAAGAGCATATGTTCTAGTGGAGATCAGTTAGTTATCATTTCCACTGCCCTCCTCCTGGGAAACTGTGAAGCATACAGGAGAGCAAAAAGGCTGATGGTAGCCAGTCGTGGTGGCTCACGCCTGTAATCCCAGCACCTTGGGAGGCTGAGGCAGGCAGATCACCTGAGGTCAGGAGTTCGAGACCAGCCTGACCAACATGGAGAAACCCTGTCTCTACTAAAAATACAAAAATAGCCGGGCGTGGTGGTGGCTGCCTGTAATCCCAGCTACTTGGGAGCCTGAGGCAAGAGAATCGCTTGAACCTGGGAGATGGATGTTGCGGCGAGCCGAGATCGTACCACTGTATTCCAGCCTGGGCAATAAGAGTGAAACTCTGTCTCAAAAAAAAGAAAAAAAGGGTTATGGTTATTAACAACTTGGAAAGATCCATCAGCAGATTGTCATCTGCTTACTGGAGACTCCTGCAAAGTGGACACACACACAAGATTGTGAAGATCTTACGTTTGTTTTAATCATCCCACCAAAATTAGCATTGTGTCTATTGAGGAATCATTGCTTTGTCCCTATGTATGCAAACATTTGTTTTCCTGCCATCTTTCACCTCCCTGACTTCTCATTTCTTTAAAAATATTCACATTTTATACTTCCCTCTGAACTTCTGCCTCTCCTTCCCATTCGGGTTTTAGTCTTATTGCATACCTAAATTTTGCAGAGCAGAATTTTCAACAAATTAGAGTGCATTGTTTGTTCCCTTGTTTTAATTCTTGGGAACATTTTGGGAGACAGGCTATACAAAAGACCTGATGTGCTTCAAAGCTGCAATATATTGTCAGGTTTGAAATGCTAATAGGAGTCTATGGAAAGAATAGTTAGTTTAAAAGAAATAGTGAGCTTAAGTAGAAAAAAAAGCAAGTTTTGAAGAGATGTGAAAGGTATTCCCAAAAAAAGGGTTACAGTTTAGTAATACTGGGACAGTCCATTATGGAAAAGAAAGAAGTATTTAAGATTCAGCTGGGGAGGCTATAGACTCAGCGTTATTTCCAATAATAAAAACCCCCATAGGGTTGTTAAACTAGCCTTGTAGAAGAGTGTCAGTGGCCTGGAGAACAATAGCAAGCACAGATGTGTGAAATACATACACAGCTCACCACAGCAAGGCATCCAAAGTGGGTCACGGCACTGGAACCATTATTAAACATGTTAGGGGGTAGATTGGAACTCATTTTGGGGTTAACATAAACTTTTTTTTTTGACCATCTTACTACTGTGGGGTGCTTTATAGACCTTGGCAGCAAGTTTTAATGTGTGGCTCATTAGAAGAAATAGAATGTTGGGATTTACTGGATAATACTTGAGAGAAATCTCTCCTGGGGAAACTTTGTGCTTTGCCCAGAAAGACAGTTCTTTGATAAGAATAAAAATAATAACGTGTTCCAGCACCTTCCTCCAGGACAATAATATTATCTTGATTTAAGTCATGCCTTTTTCTTTGTAGGAGCTCAAACTGAGTTTTATGTAGAACATTACTTCTGTTTATCATCACAAATTCCCTTTGAGGAAAGTAAGGGGTAGGTATTACTATTCCTATTTTAAAGTTAGGGAAACAGAAGCTCAGAGAAGGACAAATAAATCCCACTGCTTTAATATGCAGGTGATAGCTTAGTGCAAGTCCAAATATCTGTCATTAATCTAAAGAAGCTAAACCAGCTCCCCAAAGCTATATGCTATATGATAATTCTTTTTCGTTCTCTCTCTCTTTTTTTTTTTTTTTTTTTTTTTTTTTAGAGACAGGGTATTCCTTAGTCACCCAGACTGGAATGCAATGGCATGATCATAGCTCACTGTAGCCTCGAATTCCTGAGCTCAAAACATCTTCCCGCATCAACTTCCCAAAGTGCTGGGATTATAGGTGTGAGCCACCACAGCTGACCTGTATGATCATTCTTAAGAGATTGCGCTCTAGTTCATAGGAGGCTCGAGAACCATCTCCTGCTTTGGAGGCGATGCAAGAGAAATCTGAGCTATCTTTCAGTGTTGGATATGATGAGTTTGTGTCTAGTTTCCCAGCTGCGCATCTGTGGTTTTGGTCTGATTTGCAGGTTGGTTCCTTCTTTTTACCCAAGTGGGAGTACGTGCCCCAGTTTGGACTTTACCTTAGAACTCCAACCTCTTAGCTCTCTGATTTTTCATTTTTAAAATTAAGGAATGGGGGGTTACCTCCTATTTGCTCCCACTCCCTTCTCTCAACTCTCAGGGAGCCTTGTTGTCCTACTCTGTGATGCACCAACTGAAGATCTACCAGCCCCAGGTGTAAGCCAAATTGAAAACTATTCTCCCAGAACTAGGCCCACACTCTGTATGGCCTGACAGTCTTAGCAGAATCCCCTGTGGACCAAGCACACAACTGATGATTGCTATTAGGTCCTAAAGACACAACCAACAGAGTCCAGTGCATCAGCAGTTCTCAATCTTGGTTGCTCTTGAGAATCACCTGTGGAGCTTAAGAAATATATTGAGGACTAGGCCCTTCTCTCTAGTAATTGTAATTTAACTGGTCTGAGGTAAGGCTGAGGCCTTAGTAGTTTTGTAAATGCTCTCTAGGGTTGAGAGCCATGGACCTAAGTCCTGAATGTGATAGTCTTTATCTGTGCCATCACGAACAGTCCGTCATCCTTTGTAAGTGCAAGGGAACATAATGAAATATAGAGCATTGTGGAGCTGGTCCTATGCAATGCACTCCACATACATTCTCTTATTGATTCTCATGATAACCCTGTGGGATAGTTACTTTTATGATCTTCATCATTCAGATGAGGAAACCGAAGCATAGAGAGGTTGAGCAAATTGCCTAAGATCACACCTCTAGAAGTGACCAAAAGTGACTCTTTGGCTCCAAAGCTGAGGTACGTCAGCCCCTACGCTACGAAGTATTTGCAGCCACGTAAGTTCTGTGTCTCTAAGTTACAGCTTGTATTGCTTCTGGTATTCTCAATTCGATAGTTGTAATCTCTCCAAGTCCAGGCAGAAACAGCAAGAAGACAGTAAGGCAAAGAAAACACTTAGGGAAAAATATTTTTTATCTGCATTATAGAAGCCAAGCTATACATGCCTCCAGCCTATCTCTAAAGAGGAACAGAGAGAACAAGACTCATTGACACTGTAAGTCCTGTTCTCTAGTGCAGGCTTTCACAGTCCACTCCCAGTTTCAGGTCCCTCCCCAACCATAACTCACATGGTAAGAAATGGGAAACTTCATAGGAACAAATTCAATCTCCAAGACTGCATAGGATATTAGTTTCTGAGTTTTAATGTTTCTGTGGCATGCAGTACCTACTCAGAGCATCAAAAAGTATAAGGGTGTACCCTGGCTTTCACTAGCACTCTGATCCCAAGGATATCTTTATTGTCCCATTTGATGGATAGGCAAGTGCAAGATGACAGTAGGCTAGGTCATTTCCTGATGAGGAACAAGTAAGGGGAAGAAATCTTAACCCAAGAGCTTTGAATCCATCTTCCTGCTAAACTGTTCCCTAGTCAATGTCAGATGACTGTATGCTAGGAAGTTCAGGGATGGGGAAACCTTGAGATCATCTCTGTCAGGTACCTCCACCAACATTTGCGTATGACACTTAGTTGAATTGGAAATCAGGCTTCCAGGAAAAAGCATAGCCTGACACTAAGAGTTGAAAGAGAGGGAGAGGGAGGGGATGGCCAGGGCACTAGGACAGTTTATGGGCTAATTATATTTAAATAAATATTTTTATTTTAATTTTTTAAATGTAGCATGGCCTCTTTCTTCTCCTGAAATACTGACCAATACTTTCCCCTGTCCCCCACTCCTAATAGTTTTCCCCACTCCTAGCCCCAATGCCATAATTGAGGATCCCAGGATATTCCCATTTTCTACAGCAGAAGAGCAGCTTTGTAACTAAGTGATGCTAACTCAATGAGGCTCAAAATACATGTAATCAGAAATGGACAGGTCTTACTGTCAAGGTTAGGGTAATCAAGTGTCCTGATTTGCCCCATTCTGTCAGTTTTATGATGGAAAATCCTGCTCCCGGGCAACATTTCTGTTCAGGGCAAACTGGGAGGGGTTGTTGTCACCCTGTAATGTCAAGCTCCCTAATTTTATGGTGAGACTCCATAGCAGGAGAGAATATTTGCTGCAGTTTATTCATAAATATTTGCAGCTTCCTTTTCTAGTTGTTATACAAATGCTCATTGAAACTTGCTCTGATCCCAGAGGGGCTCCAGGGGTCGGGCCCTTCTGGCACATCTATGAATTAGGTGAGGAGAGAATGATTTTCTACAGCCAGTTTTGAGTCAGGGCTAATTTTCAAAATAGCCCATTCTCCTGCCTCTTGAGACATTTATGTAGCCGTCTGGTTTTCATGAATGCATTTGTGTTACCCAAGAGTGTAAACAGCCGTTAGTTCTAGGTGAACATGAGTTCTCTCAGGCGGTTGTGAAAAACCTTGCACTGCGACTGCAGGAGACTGTGCTGCTATTCCAACTCTTCCTAATGTAATGCGGAAATTATTGTTGATATTTAGTGACAAGGTCTTTCCCGGGGAAGAATAAAGATCAGAAATCCCACTTTCCTCCTCAGCATCTTGCTTTCCTTTCCTTCCAAAACATGTAATTCCACAAAGGTAATTTTTAAAAATCTCTCTTCTGAGGCAAAAGGACATTATTATATTTAAGAGTCAAAATGTAACCCATTGAAATCTGCTATTTTCTGCTCAGAGAAAAAAATATGGATTAACCCAGAATTTAAAATTGCATTTTAATAAAAATTTGGGTTTAGCCAGGCAAGGGGGCTCATGCCTATAATCCCAACACTTTGGGAGGCCAAGACAGGCGGATCACTTGAGGTCAGGAGTTCGAGACCAGTCTGGCCAACATGGTGAGACCTCCATCTCTACTAAAATACAAAAATTAGCTTGGAATGGTGGTATGCACCTGTAATCTCAGCTACGTGTGAGGCTGAGGCAGGAGAATCGCCTGAACCCGGGAGGCGTAGGTTGCAGTGAGCTGAGATCACGCCACTGTACTCCAGCTTGGGCAACAGAGTGAGACTCCATCTCAAAAAAAAAAAGGTTTATAAAGATCAATACTATTAAAGATAATTACTGAACATATTTCATTTTAATATAAATTTTTTCATTCATGGCTAATTTCCTCTTTCTTGTTTTGGGGGTAAGGTGTAATCAGCATTTAATACTCACTGTTTCTTATGGGACTAGACTAAGGCAACACTTTTAAAAAAGACCACTACTGTCCTACAACTTCATCCTCAATGTTCAAGTTACTCATTTTTAGTGTTGCTGAATGTTAAAAACAGATGTAAGAGCGCTAAACATAAAGTTAAGGGTACAGGATGCAGAGGGGTGATACAGTTGAGTCATTTGAATAAGAGTCATTGAGCACTTACTGGGTACAATGTTCTGAGCTTGGGCTGCTCAAGATTATAGAGCTTGGAAAAATGTGTGTTCTTCCATGTTTACCGAATGCAGGAATAGCAATGATGCACCACCTGGGCTTTAGACTGAAAGCCAATTTTGTGGTTGTTGTTGTGAAGTGATTTTATGTTTAGAATCTTATATTTTACTGTTAGGCACATTTAAAAATTAAGTCCCTTAAAATGTTTCCCTACTGTGAAAATTGGCTGGGACTAAGATACCCAGTTGAAGAACACAGCAGATTCAGGGCAGAGAGACAGTGCTGGCGTGCCACTTGATTCTGGCTCACCTCCGATTAGGCAATTAGTCGCACATTATTTGAGGACCAATTTACTTTTACACTTTAAAGTTGTAAAATGCAAAATGATTTTTTTTCACTTCTTAATTATGAGTAATAAAAATTTAAGGGAATATAAAGTTTAACTTGTCTGTTAATTGAGGGGAAAAAGCCATGCTAAATCAGTCAAGAACAGAATGGTCACTGAAGAAACTCAGAAGAAACTGCCCGTGAGGATCCCGTTTGCTATTTTAATTAGCATCTGTCAATTAGAAGCAAATGACAGCAGGGAAGGAATCCTGATTAATAAAATCATCATCCCAATTTGAAAGAGAAGGTCAAATAGAACACAATGTCCCATTTGACATCGTTTTGAGGGTCTTACACACCTACATTTCTGGAATCCTCTTTTAGAGCTCATGAGACCAGTCTGTTAATCTGACCACTCAATTAACTCTGGGTATAATTAACTGCCTGCACGGCCCTGACTGGTACTAAAGCTCACTGTCAGCAAGATTAGCATCTGGCTCACGTGAGGAGGGTGACAGGGTTTCCTCTCTTGCATACTGACTGAAGGATAGGAGGGAGGGGAGGTTATGAGTCCCTCCCTGATTCCCATGTCTCTAGAACACATCTGTTCCTCTATGAATTTGTCCAGAGCATGCAGGGGACCTATGAGAATATTAGCTGGTTTGTGAACAAATTTCACAGTGCAATAGGACCAATTTCAGTGACTAGTTTGGCAGCGAAACTATTCTAAGTCATAAAAGAAAGACTTCTAAGCATAAGTGACATTTAGTCACTGAGAAGCAGCCAACCTAGTTTCCAATCCCTCCTGTGAAATTAGTAAGCAGGGCATCTGTCTACATCTTAACAAACAAGGTGCAGATGCCAGTCAGCGCTCAGCAGGGCTCTGTCAAATGCTGGCTGGTAAGCCGCTGCTTCCAAGGCCCTCCTTTCTCCAGGCTCAGCACAAAGTAGAATCTCAATTTGCTGGCCAAATTTAAATTTTATCGATCCAAACTTTTGCTATTGAAGCCATGCTCTGGCTAGAGGACTTGATTTCAATGACAGTGGATTATGACAATAGCCTCAGCCTGCCTCTCACACACTCCCTGCCAGACCTCCCCATCACATACAACTTTTTCTTTTCTTTCTTTTTTTTTTAAATTTTACTTTAAGTTCTGGGATACACGTGCAGAATGTGCAGATTTGTTACATAGGTATACATGTGCCATGGTGGTTTGCTGCACCCATCAACCCATCATCTAGGTTTTAAGCCTGGCATCATTAGGTATTTGTCCTAATGCTCTCCCTCCCCTTGCCCCCCACCCTCCAACAGGCCCCAGTGTGTCTTGTTCCCCTCCCTATATCCATATGTTCTCATTGTTCAACTCCCACTTATGAGTGAGAACATGAGGTGTTTGTTTTTCTGTTCCTACACATACACCTTTTTCTAAGAAGGTAATGGGGAACAAGGAGGCTCACCAGCTGTAAAATAACATTAAAACAGGAACCATGTGGAAATATCCAGATGAATGATGAACCTAAGAAATCTATTTTGAAATGTGAAGATAGAATTTACTCTAGTGATAACTGATGGGGGAAATTGACACCATTTCTGAAAACTTCACAAATTCCAAGAGATCAGTTGACTCAGGAAGCCTGGTGGGGCTAAGTCTAGAAGTAAGGGTATGAAAACCTAAGAAAGAAAATTGTTCTTTTCTAAAAATTTTCTCATAAGTACAGCAAAGTCTATTAGACTAATTTTAAAAAAAGTGGCAAAATTCACGTGACTGGTCCTGATCCTGGTTCCAAGCTTGCCAGCCACGGAACTCTGTGCTACTGCTTTCTACCCTGTAAAATAGTGGTGACACTAATAGTACCTACTCCATAGGCTTGCCAAGAGGACTCCATGGGGCAATACACATGAACCACTGAGTACAGTGCCTAGCTCATAGTAAGCACTCTATAAATGTTAGCTATTACAGTATTTCAATCTGGGACACATGAAATCTTGTAAGGCCTGAAACCTAAAATTCAACGCATATGGTGATGGTTGCACAACTCCGTGAATATGTGGAAAACCATTGAAATTATTCATTCTAAATGGGTGGAATTGTATGGTATGTGAATTGTATCTTATTAAACGTGTTACAGGGGAAAAAAGCAGAGAAAGAGCTTTTCCTATTTCCTTCCTTCCTTCCTTCCTTCCTTCCTTCCTCCCTCCCTCCTTCCTTCCTTCCTTCCTTCCTTCCTTCCTTCCTTCCTTCCTTCCTTCCTTCCTTCCTTCCTCCCTTTCTTCCTTGCTATCTCTCTTTCTTTCTTTCTTTCTTTCTTTCTTTCTTTCTTTCTTTCTTTCTTTCTTTCTTTCTTTCTTTCTTTCTTTCTTTCTTTCTTTCTTTCTTTCTTTCTGACAGAGTTTCCCTGTGTCGTCCTAGCTGGAGTGTAGTGGCGCCATCCTGGCTCACTGCAACCTCCTCCTCTTGGGCTCAAGTGATTCTCGTGCCTCAGCCTCCAGAGTAGCTGGAACTACAGGTGTGCATCACCACACCTGGTTAATTTTTTTGTATCTTTAGTAGAGATTGGGTTTTGCCATGTTGGCCAGGCTGGTCTGGAGCTCTTGGCCTCAAGTGACCCACCTGCCTCAACCTCCCAAAATGCTGGGATTATAGCCGTGAGCCACCAAGCGCGGCCAATTTTTCCTTTTTCTGATAAGAATTTTCTTCTTTGTCTGATATGATTGTAGTACGATATGAATGACAGAGTTCTATTTCTTTACAGAGCAAATGTAGTTTTCCTAAATCTGAACTTTAGCGTTTCCTTAGATGTGAGGAATACCCAAGATTGAAATATTTTGAACAACTAGGGTTTGAATTTGTGGAAATGAACAAATAAAGAAAGAATGGAACTGCAGAGATAAATAAGAGGGAGAGAGAGAAGAAGAGAGAGAGAACAGTCTATTAATTTGTAGCTTGCTCTATAGCAAAGGAGTCAGTCACCATCACTTGCATTTTGGTAGAGAGACTCACAGGCAGTCAGGGGAATGGAAAAGCTTTACAGTGAAAAAAGGGGCTTTAGGTATTGATGGGATTCAGGACATGCTACCCCAAAATATGGCACCTTGGCATTTGAGGGAACAGCAGAAGCAGGTCATGGAATCTAGGAGAGCCACTCTCACCTTCCTTTCACCCTTCTCCCCTGAAGCAAGTCATAGGACCCTAATTCAAGAGGGATCCTCCTCATACCTGGAGGAAAGGAACATCCTTATCTCTGAAGATACAGGGACACAGGGAAGAACCTGAACAAACAGTCCTTGCTAAGTCCCCCGACTCACCCCCTGCAGTGTATTACCATTAGAACAAACCTCTTTGTCCAATCATACTTCTCTGTGACTATCCAACTCTTCATCAAATCTAGGCATAAAAATACACATTTATCTGTTTCTTTGGGTTTTTATCTCGTTGTGAAGACTTTTGTGTCATATAAAACTTATATTAAATGAACTCGTATGGTTTTCTGTCTTTAATCTATCTTTTGTTAAAAGAGTCTCAGATATTTCTTTTCCCCTGAGGCAGGGGTCCTCAATCCCTGGGCCACAGACAGGTAGTAGTCTGTGGCCTGTTAGGAATTGGGCCGCATAGCAGGAAGTGAGCAGTGGGCAAGCAAGAATGAGCAAAGCTTCACTGTATTTAAAGCTGCTCCCCATGGCTTGCATTACCACCTGAGCCCTGCCTACTGCCAGATCAGTGGCAGCATTAGATTCTTATAGGAGTGCGAACTTTATTGTGAACTGTGCATGTGAGGGATCTAGGTTGTGTGCTCCTTATGAGAATCTAATGCCTGATGATCTGTCACTGTCTCCCATCACCCCCAGATGGGGCTTCCCAGATAGTTGCAGGAAAAGAAGCTCAGAGCTCCCACTGATTCTATATTCTGGTGAGTTGTATAATTATTTCATTCTGTATTACAACGTAATAATAATAGAAATAAAGTGCACAATAAATGTAATGTGCTTAAATCATCCAGAAACCATCTTCCCACCTCTGGTCTGTGGAAAAATTGTCTTCCATGAAACTGGTCTCTGGTGCCAAAAAGGCTGGGAACCACTGCCCTAGGGTATGTTCTGATTGGAGGTCATTAGCATAGGGATGCAGGAGGCTGGCTAGCTAGAAGCAGAAAATTTTATGTTATTTGGTATGGAGATCATATTTGGCTTTCTTTGGTTGATCCTGAGTTGGAAGCAGAAGGAACCAAAATAGGGCAGCTGGCAGTCAATGTGCTAGAGTCTTGATTTTTCTGGGCCAATTGTTGCAGAGATTAGGATTTCGCTTCCTGAAATGATGTCTGCAGAGGTTATGGGTCAGAGTTCTATTGGCATAGATGGTCTGGCTACTCTCCATTTATGTATTTAGTCTCTCAAAAACAGATCCCAGGCCAGGTGTGGTGGCTCATGCCTGTAATCCCAGCACTTTGGGAGGCAGAGGCAGGTGGATCACCTGAGGTCAGGGGTTCGAGACCAGCCTGACCAACATGGTGAAACCTCATCTCTATTAAAAATACAAAACTTAGCCAGGCATGGTGGGGGGCACCTTTAATCCCAGCTACTTGGGAGGCTGAGGCAGGAGAATCACTTGAACCAGCGAGACAGAGGTTGCAGTGAGCCAAGATCATGCGATTGCACTACAGCCTGGGTGACAGAGCAAGAGTCCGTCTCAAAAATAAATAATAAATAAATAAACCAGACCCTATATTTGGCAAGGATTCCTATTAAATAAGGATGAAATGTCTTAGCTTAATTCTTTAACTATAACAGCTTTCTATAGTTCTCAAGAATAATAAGAGTTAATAAGGGTATTGATAGAGGAGGAGAATAGAACAAAAAAAGAGAGAGATACATTTTAAAATCTAAGTGGTAATGGAAGGTTTTAAGGCCTGTCAGCTGCTCTGCCAGCCTGAGTGGCACAGGCTTTTCTCATTTGACTTCAAATTGAAGGTGGCCTCAATTCACCTTCTTCCCTCTCCCTTTTGGACTGCATGGCTTATGCCCATAGGAACGTCCGGAAGCTTAAGCCAGGAAATGGACGTAATGGTCTTTGAGGATGTGGCTATGAAATTTACTTAGAAGGAGTAGGCTTTCCTGGCTCCTGCTCAAAGGAGCCCCTACAGAGATGTGATGCTGGAAAAATGCTGTAGGAATCTGGCCTCAGTAGATTGTGAGATTCAACTTAAAACCCATGAGTCAGTTGTTCAGCAGGATATCCACGAAGAAAAAAATTCCAATGAACAGAAAGTAGTAAGAATAACAAGGAATAACTCCTGGTTCTCCATTTTAGGAGAAAACTGGGAATATCATGTCATTAAAATTCAGCACAGAACAAGGAGAGACATTTGAGAAGCCATATGTAGATAGCATCTATAAAAGTAATGAATGTAATCAGTGTGGAAAAACGTTCGTGCATTTTCCAAACCTTAGTGTGCTGAAGAGAACCCCTGTTGGGGTCAAAGCCTATAAAAGTGTATGTGGAAAAGCCTTTATGGATCATTCCTCCCTTAAGAATCATGTCAGATCTCACCTGCACACAGACTCTATCATTGTAAGGAATGTGGACAAGCCTGCTCTTGTCGCTCATATTTAAGGATTTCTCTAAGTAGTCATGATGGAGATAAATGCTATAAATGCAAGGAATGCTGGGAAGCCTACTGTTGCCCCGATCTTTCAGGGCACATGTCAGAGGTCACATTGGAAAAGTGCAACACATATGTAAATAAAGAATATGGGGGAGGCTTTAGTCATTTTTCATATGTGGCAGGCAGACTCTAAGATATCCCCCAAGGATCTCTGCTTCCTGGTATTTACATCGTTGGGTAATTGCCCTCCCTTGAGTTTTGGCTGGCCTGATAATTTGCCTGTAACCAGTAGAACATGGCAAAGGTGATAGGATTTCACTTTCATTATTTGGCTGCATAAGATTGTGACTTCCATCTTGCTAGCAGACTTTCTCCAATGCTGGCTTTGATGAAGCAAGTTTCCATGTTGGAGAGGCCCATTTGGCAAGCAACTGAAGGTGGCCTCTAGCCAACAGCTATCAAGGAACTAAGGTTCTCAGTGCAACTATCTGCAAAGAACTAAATCCTGCCAACAACCATGTGAGTTTATAAGCAGATTCTCCCTCAGTTGAGCTTGCAGATGAGAGCCCAGTCCTGTCATATCTTGAGGCAGGCTTTGAGAGACCATGAAGCAGAGGACCCAGTAAGTCACGCTCAGACTCTTGACCCACAGAAACTGTGAGATAATAAATGTATGTTGTTTTAAGCTGATAAGTGTGTGGTCATTTGCTATGTGACAATAGGTAACTAATACATAGTCCTTTCACAACAATTAAGGCTTCACAGTGGAGAGAAGGCTTACTAATGTAAAAATTGTAGACAGATCCTTAATGAATTTTTAAAATTTACATGTGAGAACATACAATGGAGACAAACTGTCAAGATTTAAGGAATATGACCAAGATTTTGTTGTACTATATACCTTAAGACATGTGAGAATTCATACTAGAGAAAACACACGAGGGAGAGCCTTCACTAATTGCTTATTTGTTATTGTACATGTGAGAGGTCACACTGTAGGTAAATGATGTGACTGTAGAGCTGGAATTTATCCATAAGTCATTTTCAAATCTTAGGTAACGTGTGAGATCTCAGGCTATGGAAAGACCCTATAAATATGAAAAACATAGGAAAGTCTTTAGTTGTCCATTATTCCTAGGACATATAGAGAACTCCGCTAGAGAGAAAGCCTTCATGCACAGCGTTTCACTTATTGTGTGCAAGAAAATGCCAAGAGAAAAATCTTATAAAAGAAAATCTTTTTAGACTACAAATATGGTGCAGTATATAGTGCTCAGGTGAGGGGTACACCAAAATCTCACAAATTACCACTAAAAAACTTACTCATGTACACTTTGGGAGGCTGAGATGGGTGGATCATGGGGTCAAGAGCTCAAGACCATCCTGGCCAACATGGTGAAATCCCGTCTATACTAAAAATACAAAAATTAGCTGGGCGTGGTGGCATGTGCCTGTAGTCCCCAGCTATTCAGGAGGCTGAGGCAGGAGAATCGCTTGAATCTGGGAGGCGGAGGTTGCAGTGAGCCAAGATCGCGCTACTGTACTCCAGCCTGGCGACAGAGTGAGACTCTGTCTTAAAACAAAAAACAAAAAACAAAACAAACAAAAAAAAACAAGAACTTACTCATGATGTAACCAAATGCTACCTGTACCCCAATAACTTATGGAGAAATAAAATTAAAAAAAATTTAGGTACTCCAAAAAAATCACATATACCCCCCAAAATGTACATATATTATGCATTAGTTTTTAAAGATGTTTTATTGTTAAAAATGCTAATGAAATGAGCACATACTGTTGGAAAAAATGGCACTAAGAGACTTACTTGACACAAGGTTGCCACAAACCTTCAATCTGTAAAAAACACAGTATTTGTGAAGCACAATAAAGTACAATAAAACAAGGTATCCTGTACTCATAAAAAAAGAAAATCCTTTTAAAATATGGATTTCCTTTATCAATACTCATCCTCAAAAAAATTGATTCCTAGATCATTAATTTCCACTTTTTATGTTCCGATATAAAGAATAAGATGATAAATATCCCTTAAAGAACCTTTCAGCAGTAGCATATAAATTTTGATATTCAGTGTTTTCATTATGTTTGGGTTATATAGAGATTATTTTATTTCTGTTAGAAAATCTTTTCAATTTACAGGTGATTGTGTATTTTTTTCATTATCTCACTTGTGTTTTTTTTTCAGATTATGAAAGAATATTAATTTATTGTAGAAAATTTATTTTTAACATTGAAATATACAGTTAAATTCATTTGGCATCCCCCCATTGTTAATATTTTGGGTTATTTATTTTCAGCTTTCTTTCTGTGCAAAAGGAAAGGTTTTAAACAGGGGAAAAAAGTGAATATAGGAAGAATTCATTGAAAGGAGGAGAAAGTCTTTTCTTTTATGAATAAAATAAATTATCCTTTGCAGATGATGGTGGTAAATGGTAATAGAGGGCAGAGACTGAATATGTACAGTGAGACACATGGACTGTGCTCCCAGAATACTAAAAAAATCACATTTAGTTACGTTTCACCTTGTGAAAGCAGTTTTGAATTTTTTTTTTACTTATTTTAAGGCCCAGGATGGAAATACCATATCATTTTTCTTTCCCATCATTGTGGTTCCTGCATCAGCATAAACAACTTACCCTTGCTTAGCCCTTCAGAAACTATATTTCAGTCTAGGAAAGTGGAGCCCCAATCCCAAGTGTGGCAAATATCTGTTGTGCCTCCTCCTCAGCCAGTTAGGGACCTATTTTAGATGCACAGTCCTCTCCATGCTTTATAATTTAAAACAGATTATTTGCTTTTCCAAGTATAATAATGACAGAAAAATGCTAGTATGTTGGCAGTTACTATAGTAACCGGGAACAACTTAACTTCTTTTAAATGGGAAATGGACATTTACCTCTAAGTTTTTGCTTCATTTTCGGAAGCCAAGATGCAGTCATATGCTTTGTAAAGGTTCCACACCTCAATGGTATACCATAAGTTGTGTGTGTTTGTGTGTGAGTGTGTGTAATTTGTGCATGCATACATATGCATAAATATTAATACAAAATCCATATGAGACACTGATCATAGCTCATTTTTGAACTAAATTACTTTCTGACAGACATGTGAAATTACTTGAAATGCAAACAATATCCAAGAGTTAGATTTAACACATGGCTTCTTTTTATTATGTTTTTTTTTAACTTACAGGAAACAGTTCTTTCTGTTAAAGGACTAAAGAATGCTTGATAACTTTGAGTCATGCAAATGCATTTCTTTCAGAGAAAAAGAATGAACTCTCATTAGTGAAATGACTGCCAATATTTACATTATTCTGGGCAGCCTGAACTGGAGCACGGAGGATAAGGGTGAATGGGAAGAAGTCAGGTATTTTTAATCAGGACCAAAACAAACATCAAGAGACAACCTGAAACGTGAGATAAATCTGATAGCCAAGTATGTCCAATCTGAACCATAGATGAACAGGTTGAGTACAGCAAAGTAATTTGGTTGTTGGAAAATGCACTTTGAAATAGACAGCTTTATAATGTAGAATGATTGAAAGACTTTGAAATTCCAGGCAAAGTCATAAAAATATTCCTGCTTTTAAAAAAATATTCCTGCACAAATCTATCATGGCATTTTAAGGAGTGCTGACTCCATAAATTCTGACTTTTATCAACAGCACTTCAATAATGTTCAGAAAATAAACTTCACAGGAAAACCTCGGGTGTTCAATTAGTGTTAAACGTTTTAGGGCAGAAACTGAGATAATGAAATTATGAGGACAACGGCAGCTTAACGTTTTGTGGCTCACAAGAGATTTATGCATTCCAATATAACCTCAAGCTACGCATATGGCATAATAAAAAAGAATGGATTCCTGACAGGGCAGGGAATTTGACTGTACTTGTCTTAATACTAGTTCTTTGTCTTAACGGAAAGACTAAAAATACCCTGCCCCTAACTTACTTTCAGTACAAATTCAGGCTTTACTTCTCCCCAAACCCCCGACCATTATTACTCAGATGACATTTGAATGGAATATAGCTTCTTTCACAAGAGTTATTTTCTTTTTAGTGCAAATTGCATTAGGCTCACAGTGGGTCCTATGGAAACTGCTGGTCTAAAAAAAAATCAGTAGAGAAATGCCTGGCCTCTGTACTAAACAAGCGCAAGTGCTCACCCTTGCACAAGGCTTCTAGAACTTTAGTGGGAGGCTAAAACCGAATCAGTGGTAGTAACAGTCTGTGACAGCATCATCTGGCTGTCCTCTCACCCTGCTTGCTAGCCCCGGCGTGGATATGTTTTTTTGCGGGGTGGGAGTGGTCCATCTTGGAGTGCCCCTGTGGACCTTTTATGATTTCTCTCAAGGCCAATTAGGTTGGAGGACTGCTGGGAAAATTGCAAAGCCCTAGGAAACATTTCCATGTCTGACTATCAGGCATCCCCTAGTAGTCTGCAAAAATTCAAGAACTGCATGCAGCCAGATGGCCAGAGGGCTTGTTCCTAGTGGACATCTGAAATGACTTAATAGAGTCCAACATGATAATTTGGAAATGCTGGTTGACTTTTCCTTTGTTGGCTAAGTGTACTCTTCCAAGATTAGGGGGTTGTGTCAATAAGCTAGGGTAGTGCCTTCGTTGTAGAAGATTACCCTTAGGTAGAAATTATCTCTTGATTACAATGACCTTGTTAAAGTCTAGACTTCTCTTTTGAGTAACTGTTACTATGCAAGATGAAGTTCACGTTCATATATTGATATGCATGGTCCATCATCCAAGCACAAGTTCTTATAGGGGTAGAGGAATTAAAATTTACCAGAGGCAAGTTCTCTGAAATTCTATGTCCAATGAAGGTTTGGAGTCATGGAGACCTGGGTCTAGATCTGGGCCACCACTTGATCTTGGGAAAGTTATTTAACTTCTTTGAGCTTCAGTGTCCTCCTCTATAAATGAGGATAATGGCTACTTAAAATGATGGTTGTGAGGGTTAAATAAGGTTGTATATATAAAGTACTTAGCACAGTGGTTGGCACATAGTAAAATCTCAATAAATGACTTTCTTTTTTTGAGACAGAATCTCGCTCTGTTGCCCAGGCTGGTGTGCAGTGGTGCAATCATAGCTCACTGCAGCCTCAAACTCCTCAGCTTAAGTGATCCTACTGCTGTGCACCCCCTCAAAGTGCTGGAATTACAGGTGTGAGCCACTGCACCTAGCCTGCATCTTCTTTTGTGAAACTCAGTTGAAAGGATAATCTTTAGAATCAGCAGCTGGCAATGGTAATGCTCATATCCATAAAACTCTTCACTCTTCCTGGAAAGTGATGGTGGGGTACCTCCTCTACCTCTCCTGAGTTCTTTTTCTCCCCAGCAACTATGCATCCAGGATCCCACTTTTAGTGTCAGGCTTTTAATAAAGATAGGAAGAGGCATATAATGACAGACATGAAAAGAATCTCAAGAGACCATTCTGCTTCTAGAAATATAAAAGACAATGATAATGGCTACCTTCCTATATGATAGGAAACCTAACTGCATTAAATCTCATGGAAGCTTCTCAACAACAGATAAGTCTCACTGTAGCCCCATTTTACAGCTGAAGAAACTGAGGCATAGAGAGGTTATCAGGCAGCTCATGGAAAAATGTAGCACTCAATCCCAGGTTCACCTGAAAGCAAAACCCATTATCTCAATCATGGTATAATACTGCCTTGTAGCAATCTAGGTAGCTATCCATTTCCTTTTGAAATACTTTTTTTTTTTAGATGAAGTCTCGTTCTGTCACCCAGGCTAGGGTGCAATGGCACGATCTTGGCTCACTGCAACCTCCCAGATTCAAGCCATTCTCCTGCCTCAGCCTCCGGTGTAACTGGGGTTACAGGTGCATGCCACCACACCCAGCTAATTTTGTATTTTTTGGTAGAGATGGGGTTTCACCATGTTGGCCAGGCTGGTCTCTAACTCCTGACCTCAGGTGATCCACCTGCCTTGGCCTCCCAAAGTGCTGGGATTACAGGCATGAGCTACCGCACCCCCCTCCTTCTGAAATATCTTTAAGGATGGGAGAGACAGCTTCAGTGTTTAGACACCTTTACAATCAAGAAGCCTTCCTTGTATTTAGTTGTGATTTTCATCCCTATGTGGTTCATTTGTTTTGAGAGGTAGTCTACAGAAATTGGAATCGTGAAAACTTAGTGTGTTCCTGGTCATAGCAACTGTTTTCAATTACATGAAGTTTAAGCCACCTATTAGTCTCCTTTTCTACCAGTGAAATTATTCTCAATACTTCAGTATATAAGGCAGAATGTAGGAAAATAGGTGGTACCTCAAAGGCAAGGAGGCCAAAGAAAGCCTCGCGAGAATAATTTTGACTCAATCCAGCAGGGGGCACCCTCGGGTCAGTGTGGGTAACCCCTAGGGTGTCCTGATCAGGGAGAAGCAAGCAGGTTTTTGTATCTCCAGACCTGTCAGTCATTGGTTAAGGATTGCCCCAATGGGGACATAAATTTCAAAGCACTTTGAGCTGTCCATGTGCACAAAGCAGGCTCATTCAGCCTAAGGGCAGTCCCCAGACAAAGAGATGCAGGTGCCGGCTATTGGGAGCTGGTGTGCTTAAAAATGTAGACACCCGAGGGATTAGGGGCCAATCGGGGACAGCGCCTGCCATGCTGACTAATGCTGGGACAGTAAAAGGATTTCCTCCTGATGTGGGCATTTCACATTCTGTTCATACTACCCAGGGCTGCATTTACTTTCTCTCCTCTCAAGCAAAGAGAGAATCCTGCCTCTGTTACAGAAACAGCAGAATAGGGTTGGAAGACCATGAATTTTGTGGCAGAGTCATTGGGTCATAATCTGGCACTTCCTAGCTGTGTGATCTTGGGCAAGTTGCTTCACATCCTGAGACCTCAATCTCCTCGTCTGTTAATTAGTGACACAGCACTTACCATATAGGGTTGTTTTAAGGATGAGTTACAAAATGTATATAAGGTGCCTAGCAGAGCCCAGCACATAGCAAATACACAGAAAACTTTCTTTTACTTCTATTGCCTTCTCCCCAAACTACCACAAAGGAAAACAGATAAGATGCTTCCTTTAAATAATCTCCAACACTGTCAAATCAGAGAATACCATTATTGAAGAGGCAGCTTCTGAGTGTCCCTACCAGAAATACATTACTCTGCATGGAAACAGTAAGTCACTGTTGAGCATATAGGTATAACATTTTCTTTTTCTTGACGTGTCAAAATTGATCATTGAGCCCAAGATCAAAAACACTTCCAAAATGTCACCCATATTCCACAATGCTGCGGAATGCTCCTATGTGCAGGTAGACCAATTTTACAACATGGGCTGCAGACATATAAAGACTCTTGTCATTAGCTAAGAAGCTGCATGCTGCCACATGCCAGGACCTCCAATAACGGAGGTCTGCACGTGTCTTCCTCAAACCATGAGCTGGTTTTTCTTTCCCTTGATAAAGCATGGCTGTCAAGGCTGCTCATGAAGTGTTTTCTAATTTGAAAATAACAGCATGACCTCGTAACTGTTAGTAGCCTTATTGGTTAGCATCGTGTAGAGAAAACACAAATGAAAATGTTACTTTGTAAGTGCCTGCCATGATTAAATGCAAGAAGAAAAGGGCTCCTACAGACTATAACCATTTCAGTGGCTGTTTACCCACTGGATCCAATCTTGACCAGAGGATCCACAGGCTCAGTTTTTATTGAGTCTAAAGTGCGTCCTGATCCCAGCATACTCTTTCTGGAATAGATAAAAGGGACTTGCAAGTAATAGCTTTGCTTGGTCAAATCCAATAATTTTATGGTTAGAACATGTTAATTTCTGTCTTTACTTTTTGTACATAAACTCATAATCTTGCACCGTATTCCTGCATAACACACACACACACACACACACACACACACACACACACACACCTCCTTTCCTCATAGCACGTTCATTTTGTCCCTTCTATTTTACATGCACTACATGCAGGTCTTCCCGGGCACTTATCATATAAGTACATACATACATATGAATGAGTCCTGCAAAGCGATCCTCATTCTATCATTTTCTCCAGGTTGGGTAATCAGAATAGCTCCATGCTCTCATCTCACAATTTGCCAGAAATTATGTTCACTTATGGCTTACTGTGCGGTCTCGAATGTTCCTCCGTGTGCACATGTTCCTCTCACTGATGCTAATGGAAGTTATGCATGCGTGTTATGGGGAGAAAGAGCCCTGTAGATGCTCTCTCCCACATACAGATGGAAAGGCTGGACTGAAAACCAAAATATCACTTTACTGTTTATTTTTATCACACCCTTTTTTATTAACCAGATCTCATATGATGATGTCCAGGCATCTCACCAGCATGATTATGCTGATGGGGAACATGTGTAGCTAATCTCCTATCCTCTGATTCATAGACTGGGCTTGGGAAAGCTGGTATGTGGGCAAAACTTCTGAGCCTTCCACATCCACAGTGAATGTGGAATTGTAAAAATCAGTTTTAGATTATTTGGCCCACACTGGGATTTTCTCTGTAATTGATGAGGATCATAAGGGACTTTTTGCTGGAAAACTGCAAAGATCTCGATACGTCCTCGAAAAGCCTCCTGTACTTCCACAGTCCTGAGAGGAACAGTTTCCAAAAGGAAACTATAAAATATGTTCACTAACTTTTCCCTCTGAATGAATTTTAAAAATATTTTTTCAGTCTGTCTCTCTCCCCTCAAAAGTTGAAGTAACACTTAAACAAGCTGAACTTTTTGTAGTAGAAAATTTGATCACTAACATGGTCTCAAGAGTATAGATTATTAAATCATTTAACTAATTAAAGAAAATCAATAACTTCTTGATTTACCTCTAAGGTCCCTAAACACTCACATCCCATAATACTACCATAATTCAAGCTACTAAGGACACTCTGTTTATTGCTTTTCGAGGAAGACACTTAAACAGCTATGCATATTATGGAAAAAGATCCCTTTCTAGTCAGGTGGGAGTTATTTGTATTTCTGTCTCAATGTATGATTAAATATTATTAAAGATATTGTGTTGTAATAAGGTAACCTTGAAAAGTCACCTTGGGGGAAACTATAGCTTACCAATTCATTAGTTTAAACGTAGGAAATGGATGCACTTGGTAAGCTGAATCCAACGAGTGAAAAATGGTAACAGTGGTCACTTCAGCGGATGCAAGGCTTTGTGACAAATTCTGCATCTGTAGCCAAGCATAGGGGTGAGGAGAGTGGTGGTGTGCAGCAGCTTCGGTAGAAAAACTAAGAAAATATTAATAGCAGAGTCAAAAGCCTAGAGAAGGACTTATGTGAGGGACTGAAGCAAATAACATTTTAAGAGCAAGCCCAAGAATTAAGGCTCTCCTGGGCCCAAAGAGGGCAGAGGCCATGGATGAGCTGAGTATGCACTCATAGCACAGCAAACATTTACGGAGTGCTTATACTATGCACAGTACCTTGTCCAGGCGTTTTACATCAGCCTGTTTAATTCTTAAAATAACTCTCAGAGGTAGGTGTTACTGGTTGTCATCCCTTGTGTTCCAAGTGAGAAAACTGAGGTTTGGAGAAGATATGAAGAACTTTCCCAAGGTCACAGAGCTAATAATAGGTATGTGCATAGCTGATTCAAATTCAGGTAGGTTGATTTCAGGACCTTTCTTTTTACTACTCTGCAGTAGGACTTCATTGATTCAAAGGGATAAAATGGCAGCACTAACCTGACTATATAGAAGCTCTAGAAATAAATCCTGTATAGGAACATAGCACAATAAGGCAGGGACAACATAATTTTGTGTGCCTTGGAATCATCTACTTTGCACATCAAGGTGTCAAAAGAGAGGCAGCCATGATATACTAAGAAAGTTGGGCTTGTGCACTGTTCAGCTTACCCAGCATAGTGCCTGGCATCAGCATGTTCTCATTTAGGCACTTTTCTATATGACTCTGGGAAGTGGATGTTATGGTCTTTATAACTGGAAAGTGGCAGAGCCAGACCCCAAGAGATCTCAAGACTGACTGACTAGAGGGCCTTAGGGAACAATGACAGAAGGGCATATCTTGAGACCTGGCTACAGTAGCCTGAGTAAAGAAAGAGGTAATGTGGAGCCCACGTGTGAGACCCCGAAAGGAAGTCACTCTTCCCCTTCAAGAGCAAGGGATCAAGGCGTGAGTAGGAAGGTGATCAGCGGATTCAGACTTCAGGTCGTTGCCAGCTTCTAGATCCTTTGAGCACTCTTCTTTTTTCAGGCTGTACTCACTCCCTAGGTGGTTTCCTGTTGTTCCATGATTCAATGATATCTCTATACTGATAGCTACAAGATTTATATCTCTAGCCGTAATCTTTCCCTTGCCTGCATAATGTCAACTTGTATAAAATATATAATATGAAATGCCTAACAAGCATCTCAAAAATTTCCTCATCTAAAACTGGACTCCTGATTCTAATGTCCCCTACCCCAAACCTATACCTCACTAGGTCTTCCCACTTTCGGTCACTAGTGCAACGTCCATCCAATTGCTCATTTCATACACCTAGGCAGCTTCATCAGTTCTTTTCATGTACCTCTCCACCTCCCATTCAGTCTGTTAGTAAGTTCTGTGAGATATGTCTTCAAAATACCATGTATCAGTGGTTGCCAAAATTGTCTGCATGTTGAAATCAGCTGGGGAGCCTTAAAAATTGATACCTGTGTCCCACTCTCAGTGACTGTGATTTTATTGGTCTGGGGTGTGGCTTGGGTTTTGGAAAACTTGCAAAATCTCCACCCTAGTTGATTGTAATGTGCCGATAAGTTTGGTAACCATTGACGTATATCTCAAATCATTATACCATGTACCTCTTCATCTCTACTGCTTGAATAATTGCAGTACCTTCTAACTGATTGCTCAGTTTTTTCACTCTTTCCACCCACCATCCATTTTCTACATGGTCGCTAGAGTGAATTTTTAAAATAGGTCATAGCAAGTCACCTCTCAGTTTAAAACATCCTAGGGATTTTTGTTGTAGTAAATTTTAAACCCTTTAATAAGCCTTCAAAGTGCTATAGGATTTGGTTCCTTTGTTCCCCTCTGACTGCAGCTTTTCCACCTGCTTTCATTCTTGCTCTACTATATCCACGCCAGCCTTCTTTTTGGGTTCTCTAACATGCCAAGCTTATTCCCATTTCAGAGCTTTTGCATTTTCTTCCTTCTATCTGAAGCCTCTTCTCCCAAGTTTTCGCATTGCTAACTTCCTTGTCATTTAGGTATCAGCCTGAATGTAATTTCCTCAGAAAAGCCTTACATAAGATAGTATCCTCCATTCCCATCATTTACTTTCATATTTTCCTCTTCATTTTCTTTATAGCGCTGAGTTAACACATTTGTTCTCTCTCTGTGGTGTGTGTGTGTGTGTGGTGTGTGTGTGTGTGCTAGATCTACATCCCACTACTAAATCAGAAGCTTGATGAAAGCATAGCCTTTGTTTTTTTTTCTTTTTTGTTTATTTCTGTATTGTCAGTATTTAGTACAGTTCCTGCCTTGTAGTGGTTTCTTATTAATATGTGTTGACCGACTATCTGAAGGACTGAATATACTATTCAGAAAGATGGCTCTGTCCTGGAGCTTATATCATTCAAGATTTGTGATTCAGACAATCGTGCTAGGACATGGTGCTTGTGTCCATCAGTAGAAGGGCAAGTTAAGACCCCACATCTGATTTCTATGTTTTCTTTCTAGTAAGGAATGTCCTTAAATCTTTTATGGGACTCATGTGTGAGAACTGGTTAGGGAATAGATGAATAGAAAATTATAGGATGTATTAGACAGAATAGTCTAGTTTTTGCTGAGGTAACAAATAGCACCAACATTTATAGTGGCTTAACACAATGAAAAGGTTCATTTCTGACTCACACGAAGTATGCTGTGGGTCTGGGCAACTCTACAGGAAGCTCTCCTCCTCCATATTGACAGCTCACCATTCCAGACTACTTTGCTTTTGAGACAGCTGCCTATCAACATGGCCACAAGAGAGAAGTTAGACAATTGCACACCAATTCTTAAGTACTTTTGTTTACATTGACTGGCCAAAACAAGTCATGAGATACTCCCAGGGGAGAGGAAAATTATAAATCTTGGTGAGTGAGTAGGCATGTCCACCACAGCAGGTTCAGGTCAGATTGGGGCAAAGAAAAGAAACAAGGAGGAAGCATTTGTAATGTATGAGCCTGGTGAAGTGCTGCAGTCTCCACTTCTGGTCAATGCTAGGAATGTAGTGGTGACACTGCATTTCCGAAACCAGATAAAAATAACAGAAACAAGAAGATCTAGTAGAAATCAGGTTTGACAGCAGTCATTCCACATACCTCTCCATTATTTTTCACATTCCTTAGATTTCAGGCATTAAGATCGTAAATGCTCAATCCTTTAGAGAACCAGTTGGCTTTGTGAAGGGAAGATATTTTAGATAGCTTTGTGAAGGGAAGATACTTGCGGCCTCCTGACTTATAAATCCATTTTTCTACTCGTTGGGTATCTGTACCAAGCTTTCTCCAAAAAGTATACTATGTATAGCAGAAAAACAAACCAAATAGACTCTTATCAGACTTCTCAGAAAAGTCCCAGACCTTAGTGGCCTCAAGATTGAATTATTACAATGTTTGTGATCAGGGTCTCCCTTGATCCAGCAGTTGATAATTCAGGGTGCAGTTGAACCATAACCTAATTGGCATGCCATATAAAGGTTGTTATATCTGTGTTTGAAGACTAAACTTACTGTTATCTTGCTCCAGGTGCAATTCAACTCAATAACTTTGATCTTTCAACTCACTTAATTTTATAGACTAGTTTCTTCCTTGGTCCTACTTAAATATTGAAATAAACAAAGGACCCTTGGCTGCCAATATTACCTGGAAACCTTAGGATGTACTTTAATCAAAATAAATGGCTTTGGAATCATGATTCTCAAACAGAAGTCTACATTTTCTGAGCATTCTGATGGCTCAGGGCAAAATTTTTCTGTCCCTTAGGTCCACATAATTATTACGATATCAGAAAATTTTCACTTGGTGACTTACTTTAAAGTTACTTGAAAGATATAGGCAAATGAAAAGAGCAGAAAATGATGACAGCGATGGTTTCAAGATGATAAACTACTGTTTGGGTAGCATTAGCGTTGGCAGCCACAGGAATGTCATTTAGTGAATTAATTCACCTATTCAGTGCTGCCTTGAGAAGGAGCACAGTTTCCAGTATCCATTCTTCACCCCAGGAACACATTCCTTACCCAGCAAGATGAGATGCCCTGAGACAACCAACATCTTTTGTATCTATAAAAGACTAGGTTGAACTATGATGTTGAGAATATTCTGTTCTACTTCAATATCTACCTCGATGTTTCAAAGACATAATGAACACTGCAGGATGCTTCTCATGTATATCCTACACATTTCCTATTTCCTATTGCAGTAAGCTGTGTCTCATTCATCCAAGCATCCCTTGTTCCTAATGCATTGTTTCATATATGTTTATGGAATGAATGAATAAATATAGATTTTGATGATATCGAAACTCCATGATATTATAACTCTTTATTCTGGAAATATTAATGGTATTATTATAGTCATTTGCAGACTGGTAGAACAAGATGATCTAAAGTTAGTTTCCTGGCTTTTTTCTCAGTGGCCTCCTAACCCTTAAGTGCTTTTACATGCAATTGTTTGTGTGGATCTGTAAATGCAGAGTATGCATACATTCCTGTATTTGTTTTATAGCTTCCTACTCAAGAGATAAACTGTATTTTCTCTATAAGATAGAGAAAATTCTCATACTGGTGTTGTGTAGTGCCAAACACAGCAAGCGTAGGTGCCTCATGTATTTTTTTTCCCTGCTGAATGGTATATTTTGAAATGTGTTTAAAAAGAAATACATCTATAAATATGCATAAATGTAAACTTTCTAAAGTCTAGTTTTTGTGTCTATATTTGTTTCTTTGTAATTTATGTGTGTGTATCATAATGTGCAATTCAATTAAAAATAGTTGAGGAAATAAGAGAAATAAGAAAATAAGAGCAGTTGGGGGGAAAAAGATAATACTATCAAAGAGGCTGGGGCACAAACATATGTCATGAGGTACTACTAACTTGCTCCAAGCTCTTTAATAGACAATATATAAAGTGGAATTCAATCCTCCTACACTTTATAAGATAAAACTAGGTGCTCAGGAGTGGCCTAGCTATTCCTGGCACTGAAGCCTGAAAGAAACTTGTCACATAGGTCCTCAAAGAGGAGACATTGTGCAATCCAGTTGATAATACCTTCAACAACATCCTCATAGATGATACAATGAGCTTCACAAGTCTGTTTCTGATAATGCCCCTCCTTTTAGGCTGGTGACATTGAACTTAATGTTAAAGCAATCCAACAGAGGACCAATTTGATGAGGTCTTAGGGAAACAGCTTTATGACATCTAGCTTAATCTCAAGATAGATTTTTAAAGAGTCAGAGGCATGAGTGGACACCAGGACACTTCCATAAATTGTTTCTTCCAATTAAGCTTTGGGTAACTATTGGCTGACACTGAGTTCAAGGTGATACTGTTATTGATAGGGGGAATGACCTTGGGAGCCATGGACTCCTGAGATCTCGGGAAATGTTGTAAAGACAGAGATGAATCAGACTCAGGGATTCTAGAAAACTTGCTGTTGGATGTCCTCCAGGATCAAATATAACACGTGACTCAAATATAGCTCTATTTATGTAAAAAAAAAATGCAGTGTAGAAAAGAACAGCCAATATAGTATCCACTGAATAACTTTTAAACTTCTTTTTTTTTTGTTTAGGAACATACACAAATCATACGTAGATGCACTGAAAATTATAGGGGATTAATTAGGAAAATGAAGATCTAAAAAACCAGAATTTGGTAACTTACTTTTACTGATTCTGAGATCAAGATTACTTAGCTAAAACATGAATTCAGAGTCAGTAGATTCACAATAGAAGCCCAAAGATTTATAGTTGATGAAATAATCTAATCTCTGAGCCATAACCCAGAAGAAAATTGTGTTCTAAATGGGTAACATTCATTTTATTTTTATTTTATTTTATTTCTTAGAGACAGGATCTCACTGCATTGCCCAGGCTGCAGTGGTGTGATTATGGTTCATTGTAACCTCACACTCCTGGGCTCAAGCGATCCTCCCACAAAGTGCTAAGATTACAGCCGAGACCCAGCAATGTGTAGCATTTAGAATATACTTTCAGAGCAGTTTATGTGCTTTACTAATAGAAGAATCCTGGGACATATACCAGGATTGGATGACTACATAAGCAATTCAGCATCTATAGCATGCCCACTGAATGCATTGTGATTGGAGGAATCACAAAGAGCAGACCAATGGGGTCCATGACAATGGAGAGAGCATCAGTGTCATTTATACTGGCCTTGCTAAATCTACACAAAGCTCTTCATAGTACATAGGATTTTAAAAATCTGTCAGATGGCACCACAGCAGGCTAATGTGGTGGCATGTTCTGAAGGCATTAATTTGCTTTTTTTCTCTTGCTAAATAGTGGAAAAAAGTGAATTTTAGTAATTAATAGGCACTTACCCTTCTTTCGTCATATTGTCAGCTTCAGTTGGTTTCTGTCTTGCCATTAACATGTCTAATGCATATGTCAAGCGGAAGCCTGACATGCTAGTGGCAAACAGAATATTATGTAAAGGCAGCAATGTGTTAAAACAATTGAGCGAGCAAGCACTAAAGTTTGCTGCTCAGGCCATATGTTGTAGTGTTTAATTTCCCATAGTGGAGAAACATGGTTGTCAGAGAAAAAGATGATGAATACATTTACTTTGGGCAACTTATTACAATGAAGAATGACTTTCCAGAGGAAGGGAACAGAAGAATTAGGCTTGCATCGGGAGCATATGGGAGGCATTCAGACATAGGCAGGATAGCCAGGACTGCATGTGCTTTCAAATGAAAGACATTTAATCAATGCATGTGGCTGGTGTTGACATATGGAAGTGAGAAATGGGTTTTGATTTGGAAGACAGGAAGAAGGTTAACGGTAGTACAGGTGGTTACAGAATGATTGATACTTTGAGTAACTAACAGAGAACGAAAATGTGACTTTTTTAGTTGGGCAACAGACTCCAGAGAACAATGTAATTTAGAAAAACACAGAACGTGAAATGATCCAGGGCAGGTCACCTGGCTACGAGAAGAGCTGACAGACAGAACAAGCTGATGACCCTGTGGTGTGAGCCAGTGGTGGTAAAAGCCAACGTGCTGGGTGAGAAGCAGAGGCCAAGAGCTCTAATGGGACAAATCAGAAAGTGCTGAGGCTATGGGAGAACATTTATCCATACCCCACGGGAGATGATGGCTAACAATTTTCCCAGGCTTAACTTGGTACAACTTTAATTTGCTCACCTACAGCAGACTTTGAGCATCCGAATTTCTAACTAAAGTTGGGGAAAACATCTGCTGATATCAAGGTCCTATGGAGGGCACCTGATAGACAAATAAACATTGTTTGTATGTTTTCCTCCCCACAACAATGATTTCTAGGTAAGCCTATGCACTCACTTTCTTTTCTTTAGATCCAAAAATGCATAGGAGAGGTTTCTCCAATAACCTTTATCTAAGTGGTATTTAATCCCATCTTTCAGGAGTCAAAGGTTGGCTCATGAACTTGGTAAAGCAACCTATGATTTAATATTTCAATCCTGCATTCTCCACTTGTTTTTAGTTACTTGGTTAGTGGGGATGGCCTTGGGGAGATAATGTTTCAGGAAAGGTGATTTTGATCACTAATGATTATTACAAAGAATATACAATGACCAGATCCCACTCAAAATACCATAAATACCTACAGTTAGGACACGCTGTGTTCGCTAAGACATGATACTAAATTGGTGCCTCATGATGCTTCATTTAAAGTGGACTAGAGTAATGGGTTTAACAGTCAAAGCCAGCGTGGTGTTGTTTTATAAACTGAAAGCACTTGCTAGACACTTGAAGTGTTGATTTAGCTAACAAAATCTTTTTTTTTTTTAACTTAAACTTCTCATGGGTCAAAGAAGTTAGAAGTCTCCCTTCAGATGTTTCAAGTATGAGACTTTAAAATAAATACTGAACCCAAGCAACTCTTTTCACACTAGTCTTTAACTGTGTGAGGAGGTGCGAGGAGGTGAGCTGAGAGAACAGGGAGGGACTATTAAAAATGGAATCTAGAGATTTTGAAGTACTGGTATTTGCCTGCAAGTCAAAGAGTAGCCCATCTGATTCCATATTTTGTTTATGCTCTGTTAGTCCTTACATTTTTCTGAAAATTTAGTTTTAGACAAGGAGAGCCTATGAGTTGCAGATGGTATTGATTAAATTCTATGAGTCCAAATTGATCTAACATAAATTACCCTTGAAACCAAAGCATAAGAATGAGTGATTAAAGGAAAGGCCAGAAATGAGGATAATTAAGTTAAACTACCAATTCTTTTACAATTGTGAACAAATGGTGCCTCAGTTTCCTGTATCAGAAAATGAATTTAACACTTCTCCTTCTCATCAGGTACTGTGAGGCTCAATTACTCCCTGAAATCTACTTGGAAATCTTCACACAAAAGGTGCTACGGATGTGAAATGAAATGTTAGCATTCAATATCAGATAGTTCTCACTCTCTTTATTCCTTTTCAAGGATCTCCTCCTCTACTTTCCACAATATGCCTCTTGCCCTGACACCCTGGGTCCCTTAACTAATTCTCTAATGTCTAAAAACTGCACTTGCAGGTAAAGTGACAACAGACCTGGAGCTGCCATCACACCCCCTGAAAAATGGTTTTAGTCACTTTTTTTTTCTGAACACAGATGCACTCTTGGGAGTGTGATAGATGGTACAGAAAGTAGCAGGCAAAACAATCACCGTTAGAGTTACTGAAATCTGTATGACCTAAAAATAGGCAATATGAGCTTCATAAATGGCAGAGGTGGGATCACTGTAATTGTTGAAGGTGCACAGGCTCTATGCACATCTGATTTGAGGGAGGAAAAATAAAGTGAGCCCAGTCCTTGTAGGGTCTGAGTACAGTGGGTTAAGCAGGGAGTGGTTAAGCGGAAAATTATTGGAGAGGAATAAGTGACCAGTATGTGAGATCTGATTTTCTGTTTTTCAAGAAAATATAGAAATATGGATTTTTATGTGAACTCCCTCAAATGTTAAATGTTGTTGACAATTTTTTAAAAATAAGATTGTTTGTCAAACAGAACATGTATGCAGGCCACGTGCTATCTCTGGATCATCAGTTTGCTACCTTTGATTTGAAAAATGTCTCAAGGCACAATAACGTACTTTTCAGGTAGAGGCTCAGGACTGCATGGGCTCTCTTACCTTCTGGAGCAAAAGATCTCTTTTTCATTGATCGTAGCTGAAATCCTCCCCATGTGTAGAATTGTCCTTAAGCCAGTTCAATAACAGTAATTCCTGGAGACCAACCACACGCCAGGCACTGTCGGTAATATAGAATGTGAATGACACAGGCCCCATCCTCAAACTGCTCACAGACTAGAGGCAAGATTAGACAAATTCACTAATGCCCTCAACATAAGGAGGAATGGAATAAGTGCCAAGACAGCAGCACAGACCAAGTGCCCTGGGGCTCCAAAGAGGGAGTGAGCACAGACAGCTGTGGGTTTCAGGGAAGACAACTTCAGGGAGGGAACGCCTGAAATGAGCCATGAGGGTAGATGGGGTTTTGGCAGATGGAGATGCTGGAAGAGGGCATTTCTGGCAACTGCATGAGCAAGGACATGAATGTGGGAGAGGCTGGGGCTTGGGAAGTATGCACAGGCTAGTTCGGCTGAAGTGTAAGATAAGTGCAGGAGATTCGTGGAGATAAAGCCTGGGCAAAACAGTGGGCTCCATATTGTGGAGGGCCTTGAATGCTCTGGTGGGGTCTATGCACCTGAGTGTAAATAATGAGGGGTAAATGAAGGAGGTTGAACTGGGCAGACTTGTACCTTGTCAATTTCTATTTGCCTGAGTCCATCTACCTAAAGACACTGACGACTTTCAGTTCTCCAGCATAACTAACTGCTGTCAAGTCTCTGGCTAACATAAGCCCAGGTGGGCTATATATTAGGAGTTCTTTCTCACCAGTGAGTGAGATCTAGAATTAGGTTTACTTTTGTAAATCTGGAATTCATGATGCCTAGGGCTTGTGTTCAGTCCACAAAATGGCATTTTCTCCCACGTTACTGATATACACTCAAGAATTAGAATTCAGCCTTGAATCCAACTAAGCCTGCCTACAGCTCTAACCAAACCTTCTTCATGCTTGCTGACTTAATGATAGAGTGTGAGAGGAATGCACTGTGCTCTGTCTTATCTCAGAAACTAGCTGGAAAACCTTTCCAATCTGTGTGGACTATCCCTCAAAAAGCAGGACCTTCACCATCTGATTGGAATACTTAAGGCTGAGAGATTCCCACTACGGTGACATTCTCACTCTTGGATACTGCAGTTTGGGTGGCTGACTACTCTCTTTGGAGCCACATTCCTTACTTTAGCATATTGTCCTCCTCTTGCAAGATTTATAAACTGATATTAATTTAAATAAAAGTAAATTAAAAATACAATTCTTCCGTTGCACTAGCCACATTTGAGGTGCTCAATAGCCACAAGTGGTTAGCAGCTGCCTTATTGGACAACACAACTACAGGACATTTCTATCATTGCAGAAAGTTCTATCAGATAATCCTAAATACTCTGCTTTGTTTATTAACCAAATGGACTCACTCTTGAAACATGACAACGTGGCTATAGATGAACATGCATTCATGCACAAACCCACATTGAGCTGATATAGCTTTACTGTCAGCTTTCATCTGCCTGAAATGGGGTAGCAGAATACAGGAAGAAAGAAATACTATTTGAGGGACTGGCATGCACACCAAGGAATAGATATTTGACTGGAAAAATTCATCAGAATGGAATGTAAACTAATAAAACTAAAGGAAAAAAGCAGAAAGGAAAGGAAAGTAGTGATACACTATATAATTCTAGAGCATTAATAAAAATACATCAATATGAATCACAGGAAATTATTACAACCCCTGGATAAGTATAAACAAGGGCCATATTTGAAATAGAGTTTCAAATTATAAGGTATTATACACAATAAAAGATATTGTCGAACTCTGCAAAGAGGTGCCACTGAGAGAAACCAAAAATGCCTCCAGTCTGTACACATCTTGTTTGCTCATAAAAGTCAAGGATATTGAATTTTTGAACTCTATACCAATGGAAATTTAACATGCTCACACTTAAGATGCTGTCATAAGAGAGTGAAACTTGTTAATACGGGTCCTAGAGTACCTGCATGCTGTTTGGAGACCCCAGACTCCAAACAGAAGAGACCCTGGACCAGCAAGTAGACTCTGTGAAGCAAAGATCTAGTTGCTCGTGTTCTCCAAGTATCCCTAGAATTTAGTACAGTGCCTATTATACGGAACATTGTAAACAAATGTTTGTTAAATGAATGAAGAAAAGGACAAATGAGAAAAGTAAGACTCTGAGTGGCCCCATGTTAATCTGGAGCGTTCACCTTTATCCTAAGATAAACTTGTTAGCCTCCTTAGAGTCAAGCATGGGACTCAATTACTTACTCTTTGATTAAAAATATATACAATTTTTGAAAAGATTATATATTCACATGGTTCTAAATATGCATATAGACATAAAGTGAGATATCTTAGATTCCTGTACCCTATACCCCCAGTTCCGATGCCCATCTCTTACTAGTAACCACTGTATTTAGTTTCTTATAAATTCTTCCAGTTTTTTAAATGGGTATAAGAATAAATATAAATTCATGTTCTCATTTTCCCTCTTTTTATGTAAAAGGTAGCTTACTTGACATATTGTTCTGCATTTTGCCTTTTTTCTTTCTTTCTTTCTTTTTTTTTTTTTGAGACAAAGTTTTGCTCTGTCGCCCAAGCCGGAGTGCAGTGATGTGATCTTGGCTCACTGCAACCTCCGCCTCCTGGGTTCAAGTGATTCTCCTGCCTCAGCCTCCCGAGTAGCTGGGATTACAGGCACCCGCCATTATACCCCGCTATTTTTTTTTTTTTTTGTATTTTTAGTAGAGACGGGGTTTCACTATGTTGGCCAGGCTGGTCTTGAACTCCTGACCTCGTGATCCACCCCCCCCCCCTTGGCCTCCCACAGTACTGGGATTACAGGCGTGGGCCACCGTGCTCAGCCCGCATTTTGCCTTTTTTCATTCAACATCTCTTGAGTATCTTTCCTCATTGCTATGGAGGCAGCTCACTCTTTTATTTTATTTTTTAACTTTTGTAGTATTCTGTTGTATCAATGTATCATAATTTACGTAAACTGTTTATTTTAGCAATGTACTGGATTGAACAATGTAGGTTATTTCAAAATTTTGGTCTTGCAAACAATACTGCTGTAAATACCTTAAACATATGTCCTTTCATTCATTTGCAAGTACATTTGTAACATAAATTTCCAAAAGTAAAATTGCTGGGGTGAAAGATATATGCATTTGTAATTTTGATGGATTTTGCTAAATTGCTCTCCATATGGGGTTATGCTAACATATACTCTCACAAGCAACGTACGAGAGAGCGTTTCTTACAGCCTTGTCAATGGAGTGTATTATCAGACTTTTGGATTTTTGCCAACCTGATAGGAGAAAAATGGTATCTCAATATAGTTCTAATTTGCATGCATTTTATTATGAGTGAAGTCGAGCATCTTTCCAAATGTTTAAGAGCCATTGTATTTCATTTTGTGTGAACTATGTGTTTATATCTTTTGCCTAATTTTTCCTATTAGCTTGTTAGGCTCTCAATTTTGTACTTGTAGAAACATTTATTTTTTTATTTTTATTATTTTTGTAGAGCCGAGGTCTTGCCATGTTTCCCAGCCTGGTCTTGAACTCCTGGCCTCAAGCAGTCCTCCTGCCTCAACCTCCCAAAGTGCTGGGATTACAAGTGTAAGCCACTGTACCTGGCTGAAAGTTTTTATCTATAAATAGATATTAGCCATTTGTTTATACATGATTTGCAAATTTTTTTTTTAGTTTGTTGGGTTTTCTACCTTTTGCTGTTGCTTATGAGTGTGTGTGTGTGTGTGTGTGTGTGTGTTTGTCATATAGAAGTTTTAATTTTTATGTATTTGGGTTTATCAACATTTCCTTTCATAGCTTCTAAATTTCGAATCAATTTTTAAAAATATTTCCATTCCAAGGATTAAAATTTTACTATGTTTGTTTAGTAGTTTTATGGTTTTATTTATACCATCTAAATTTTTGATCCATTTAGAATTTATCATTGTGTAGGATGGAAGGTAAAGATCCAACTTTATTTTTTCCAGATGCCTACCCTTCTGTCTCAACACCATTTATCAGTTAGGTCATCGTTTCCCCTCTGGTTTGAGGTGCCATAATGTACACCAAATTTAGGAATGGTGATTGTTGAATTGAGTAGATATTGACAAACATGTTACTTGAACATTTTACTTGCCTGTCATGAAAACAGTTAGGGCTGCTTTGATAGGACAGGGAAGAACTTCTGGGTCTTCTAGTTTTGCTACATATCTCCAGTAGGCCCTCTTCTGGCTCCAAAAACTATGGACAAGAAAGGCAAAGTTCGTTTCATATGAACTTATGAGGGTTTAAGGTCTCCGTAGTCAATGCTTCTTGCACTCCAGATTATGGCAGGAGTACAGGCTGTACATTCTTAAAGAGATTACAGGAGCAGGCATTCTAGATTCATGTGCAATGATTTAAATGTGTTCCCCAAAGTTCATGTAATCTCCAAGGAGAAATGTAACCTCCAATAAAAAGTGATTAGCTCATGAGGGTAGAGCCCTCATGAATGGATTAATGCTGTTATTTCAAGAGAGGGTTCATTTTTGCAGGATTGAGTTCCTTATGAAAGGGTAAGTTCAGCCTCTTTTTCTCTCTCTCTCACCCAGGATGACATAAATAACTACTCCCGACATTTGGTCCTTCCATCATCTTTGATCATGTCATTATGAAATTTGCCCTAGCAATGAGCAAGTCTTAACTTTTACACTAGAAGAGCTCATACTATATTTGAAAATGATGCCTTCTGCTATGTTATGATGCAGCAAGAAGACCCTTACCAGATGCAGCTCCTTGATCTTGGACTTCCCAGCCTCCAGAAGCAAGAACCAAATAATTTTCTGTTAATTATAAATTACCTAGTCTCTGGTGTTCAGTGATGGCAGCACAATAAAATGGACTAAGACAAATAGAAATAGAAAATTGTCTTTGATGGTAAACTGCTTTACCCAAGTGTTTTCTTTATCTGAAAAAGAAGGAAACTGAAGTAGGTGCACTCTAAGATCCCTGTAAGTGCTGACATTCCATGAATGGTAAGCAGAACAGTCTGATATGAACATTTCAGCCTCACGTCAAGAGGGCTGGATTGTATTCCACACTCAGTCACTGGCTCCACTACATAAATCACGCCCTCCAATGAGGTCAGCACCAGGGCTCTGTGTGTAAATCTGAGAAGCAGACTGACCACTTGTGAAATGGCTAGAGAATGGGAGCAGAGATATAGAAAGATTTATGATGTAGCAAGAGATCTGCAAGACTATGACGGAATGAGAGAAGGCATGTATGCACTCTCTAATTGTAATTTCTAAGCCTGTAATAATCCATCTATCTGCAAACTTTTGAACCTGTCCTATTGCCCTCCTAGGGCTTATATACTTTGACATTTTCAAATATAGTATGAACTCTTCTAATGTGAAAACGAAGACTCTTGCTCATTGCCAGGGCAAATTTCAAGATGACATGATCAAAGATGGTGGAAGGACAAAATGCTGGGAGTAGTTATTTACATCATCCTGGATAAAGAGCCCCACGGGTACCATATCAAAAGCTCTGTTTATGACATTCAAAAAAACCTAGCCAACTAGCAGCAGGAGGTGTTGGATGGGCTGGCAAACATTCTTTTTTTTTATGTAGATGCTAAAAGCATCACAGATTTAAATCATAGATCAGAATAACATATCTAAGAATGGCTGGAAGGCAAACATATTTGAGTTTAAACAATATGCATTAAAAATACGAATAACCATCTTCCTGTATTAATCACATCAAATGATTTTGTTTTTCTACACTATGCAGATGTCTCTTGCTAAGCAAAGTAACACATTTCTATTTCAAGGCTATTAACAGTGGAGCAGCTGTACACTACCAGAGAATTTTTAGAAATCATAATGAAATTAAACAGCAGATACAAAAAGAAAAAAAGATGCCTTCTTTAGAGCTGTGCTGGTTGATGGCATTATCTTATTAAATATATATTTCAAGTACATGATACATTTCCATAGAGTGATATTAGATCAGTAAATTGTAACTAATTGGGACAGAACCTTGAGGTTCACAAAAAATCCCCACATTAAGAGAACAAAATGCTTTCTTCTAAAGGATCAAGACAACCATTTATTCATATAGTATGACTCTCTGTTAAATGTGTAAATGATGTTCTGTAGGTGAAGCACCAATTGATGCTTAAGAGTGCACTATGAAGGTTCCAATAGCAGCATCAGTTAATAGCGTTTACTGAATAACTATTGTGTACCAAATGGCATTCAGCATTCAACTCTGGAAGTTAAGTGTCTGTATTTTACCCATTACTTCCAGTAAGGGAAATGGAGTGTTTTTGTTTTGTTTTGTTTGAGAGAGAATATCAAAAACTGAGATGTATATATCAAAACATAATATATGTATCCATTTCACAGTTCTTACTCTTTTTACTCTTTTTATTCCTGCTTTTTTGAACTATAATTGTATATATTTACGATTTACAACATGATGATTTGGTATGCATATATACTGTAAAATGATGAGCACGATCAATTTAGTTAACACATCCACCACCTCACATAGTTACTATTTTTTTCTGTGTAGTGAGAACACTTAAGCTCTACTCTTTTAACACATTTCAAGTATAAAATATAATATTATTAACTATAGTCACGATGCTTTATATTAAATCCCCAGAATTTACCTTTATTTATTTATTTTTTAGGTGTGGGATCTCACTCTGTCACCCAGGCTGCAGTGCAGTGGCAGATCATAACTCACTGCAGCCTCCAACTCCTGGACTCAAGCAATCCTCCCGCCTCAGCCTCTCAAGTAGGTGGGATTATATGCATAAGCCCCAATGCCCAGCTCAGAATTTATGTATCTTTTAACTGAAAGCTTGTACCCCTTGAGCAGCATCTCCCCATTTCCTCCACTCTCCAGCCCCTGGAAATCACCATTCTATTCTCTGTTTTTATGAGAGTAACAGTTTTAGAGTTTATATATAAATGAGATCATGCAGTATGTGTCTTTCTCTGTCTGGTTTATTTCACTTAGCATAATGCACTTCAGGTTTATCCATGTTATCACAAATGGCAGAATTTTCTTCTTTTTTATGGCTGAGTAATATTCTATTGTGTGTGTGCATATATTTTTACCTTCCATTGTGTGTGTATATACATTATATACATGCGTATGTATATGTATAGGTATATGTGGTATAAACACACACACTGCATTTCTTTTACCCATTTATCCATTGAAAAACTTTGGTTGTTCTCATGTGTTAACTATTTTGAATAATACTGCAATGAACAGGGGAATGCAGATATTTCTTTGAGATGCTGATTTGGTATCCTTCAGATATATATCTCAACAGAAGTGGCATTGCTGGATGATATAGTGGTTCTATTTTTAACTTTTGAGTAGGCTGCATATTGTTTTCCATAATGGCTCTGCCAATTTACATTTCTACCAACAGAGCACAAGGGTTCCCTTTACTTCACATCCTCACCAGCACTTGTTATTTCTTGTCTTTTTGATAATAGCAATTCTGACATGTATAAGGTGATATCTCATTGTGGTTTTGATTTGCATTTACTTGAGGATTAGTGATGTTGAGCAGCTTTTCATGTGTCTGTTAGCCATTGTATGTCTTCTTTGGGAAAATGTTTATTCAAGTCCATTGCCCTGTTTTTTTTTTTTTTTTTTTTTTTTGAGATGGCGTCTCCCTCTGTCACCCAGGCTGGAGTGCAATGGTGCAATCTTGGCTCACTGCAACCTCTGCTTCCCGGATTCAAGCAATTCTCCTGCCTCAGCCTCCTGAGTAGCTGGGATACAGGTGCCTGCTGCCATGCCCAGATAATTTTTATATTTTTAGTAGAGACGGGGTTTCACCATGGCTGGTCTCGAACTCCTGACCTCAAGTGAATTATTACTAATTCAAGGCCCACCTCGGCCTCCCAAAGTGTTGGGATTACAGGCATGAGCCACTGTGCCTGGCCCTCCATTGCCCATTTTTAAATTGAATTGTTAGTTTTTTATTTATTTTTTGCTGTTGAGTTGTATGAGTTTCTTACATATTTTGGATATTAACCTCTTATCAGATACACAAGGTTTGCAAATATTTTATCCCATTCCATAGGTTACCTTTTTATTTTATTGTTTCCCTTGCTGTGCAGTAGCTTTTTAGTTTGATGTAGTCACACTTGTTTACTTTTGCTTTTGTTGCCTGTGCTTTTGCTTTTGGTATCATACTCACCCAAAAAAATAATTGCCAAGACGAATGTCAAGAAGCTTTTATCCTATGTTTTCTTCCAGGAGTTTTATGGATTCAGGTATTACATTTAACTCTTTAATCCAGTTCAAGTTAATTTTTGTAAGTGGTGTAAGATAGGGGTCCAATTACATTCTTTTTTGTGTGGATATCCTGTTTTTCCCAACACTAATTATGGAAGAGACTATTCTTTCTCAATTACATATTCTTGGTGCCCTTGTCAAATATTTGTTGACCATATATGTATGGATATAGTTCTAGGCTCTCAATTCTGTTCCTTTGTTCTATGTGTCTGCTTTTACACCAGTGTCAAACTGTTTTGATTACTAAAGCTTTGTAATATAGTTTGAAATCAGGAAGCATGTTGCTTCCAGCTCTGTTCTTCTTTCCAAAGATTGCTTTGACTTTTTCATGTAATTTATTGTTTCATATAAATTTTAGTGTGTTTTTTCTATTTCTGTGAAAAAATGCCATTGAAATTTTGATAGGTATCACATTGAATCTATGGATTGCTTTGGCATGTGTAAATATTTTAACAATATAGATTCTTCCAATCCATGAACACAGGACACCTTTTCATTTATTTGTGTCATCTTCGATTTCTTTCATTAGTGCTTTACAGTTTTTAGTAATAGATCTTTCATCTCCTTGGTTAAATTTATTTCTAAGTATTTTTTGATATGATTGTAAGTGGAATTGTTTTATTTCTTTATTCAGATATTCTGTTGTTAGTGTAGAGAAATGCAATGGATTCTTTGTATGTTGATTTTGTATCCTGCAACTTTACTAAATTTATTAGTTTGAACACTTTTGATGTAATCTTTAGGGTTTTTTAAAAATACGTAAGATTATGTCATCTGCAAACAAGGACAATTTCCCTTCTTCCTTTCTGATTTGGATGACTTTTATTTCTTTTTCTTGCCTAATTGCTCTGGCTAGGACTTCAAGTTACCTTGTTGAATAGAAGTGCAAAGAGTGGCATCCTTGTCTTCCTTCCTTCCTTTCTAATCTCAAAGGAAAAGCTTTTACTTTTCACCATAATATGGTGAGATCTGTGGGTTTGTCATATGTAGCCTTTATTATGAAGAGATGTATTCCATCTATACCCAATTTGTTGCAAGTTTTTATCATAAAAGAAGGTTGAGTGTTATTAAATGCTTTTTCTACCTCTATTGAGATGATAATATGATTTTTATCCTTCACTTCGTTGATGTGTTATATCACATTTATTGATTTGTGAAGCCATCCGTGCATCCCAGGGATAAAGTCCACTTACTCATGGTGAATTATGCCTTTAATGTGGGGCTGCATTTGGCTTGCTAATGTTTTGTTGAAAATTGTTTCATCAATGTTTTTCAGTGATATTGGCCTGTAATATTCTTTTCTTGTACTGTCCTTGTCTGGCTTTGTTATCAGGGTAAATCTGGTTACATAAAATGAGTTTTGAAGTGTTCCCTCCTCTTCAATTTTTTTGGAAGAGATTGTGAAAAATTGGCATTAATTATTTAAATATTGAGTAAAATTTAGCAGAAAAGCCATCAGGTCTTTGATTTTCTTTTATGGGATACTTTTTATTACTAACTCATTCTCCTTACTTGTTATGGAACTGTCCAAATTTTCTAGTTCTTCATGATTCAGTCTTGCTAGGTGTATGTGTCTATGAATTTATCTATTTCTTCTGAATTGTCCAATTTGTTGGTATATAATTGTTCCTAGTAGTCCTGTGTGACCCTTTGTATTTCTGTATCAGTTGTAATATCTCATCTTTTACTTCTGATTTTATTTGAGACTTTTCTCTTTTTATCTTAGTCTAGCTGAAGTTTTGTTGATTTTGTACATCTCTTCAAAAAACTAACTCTAAATTTTGTTGCTGTTTTTATTAGTTTCCTATTCCTTATTATTTTATTTATTTATGCTCTAATATTTATTATTTCCATTCTTCCACTAACTTTGGGCTTAGTTTGTTCTTTTTCTAGTTTTTTGAGATTTAAGTTTGGTTGTTTATTTGAGATCTTTCTTTTTTTTTTAATGTAGGCATTTATTGCTATAATCTTCCCTCTTATAATTACTTTTGCCACACCCCATAGTTTTGGTATGTTGTATTTTCATTTTCATTTGTCTCAAGATATTTTTTGTTTCCCTTTTGATTTCTTCTTTGACCCATGGGATGTTCAGGAATATGTTGTTTAATTTCCATGTATTTGTAAATTTTCCAGTTTTATTCCTTATTGATTTCTGGTTTCATACCACAGTGCTTGGAAATGACACTAGATATGATTTCAGTCACTGTGGGTTTAAGAATACAGATAGGTTGAAAGTATAGGCATGGACAAAGTCTCTGCTCTTATTGTATTGCTGTTTATTTCTCCTCTCAGTTCTATTAATATTCACTTTATATATTAGGTGCTCCAAAGTTAAATGCATAAATATTTACAATTGTTATATTTTCTTGATAAATTAATACCTTTATCATTATATAATAACCTTCTTTGTCTCTTGTAACAGTTTAAAAATATTTACTTATCTTTAATTGACAAAAATTGTATATATTTATTGTGTACAACATTTTTGAAGTATGTAGATAGACATTGTAAAATGATTAGATAGGATTTATCAACATATGCATTACCTCACATACTTATCTTTTAAAATGCAAGAACATTTTAAATATACTCTTAATGATTTTCAAAAATACAATATATTTCTAACTATGGTCACCATGTTTTACAAGAGATTTATTGAACCTAATCCTTATGTCTAACTAAAGATTTGTATCCTTTAACCAATATCTCCCCAAACGCCTCCCAGACAGTTTCCCCTGGTACCTACCATTCTACTCCCTGATTCTATGAGTTCAACTTTTTTTAGATTTCACAATAAGTGAGATCATATGGCATTTGTGTTTCTTGTAACAGTTTTTTTTTCCTAAAATCTATTTTGTCTAATATAAGTATAGACTTTGTCCATGCCTTACTTTCAACCTATCTGTGTTCTTAAACCTGAAGTGAGTCTCCTGTAGGCAGTATATAATTGAATCTTTTTTTTTCTCCACTCTGTCATTTTAGTCTTTTGATTGAGGAATTCAATCCATTTACATTTAAAGTAATTATTCATAGGTAAAAACTTATCACCACTTTGTGAATTATTTTGTGACTGTTTTTCAGTTCTTTTGTTCCTTTTTTCCTCTCTTTCTGGCTTCCTTTATGATTTGATGACTTTCTGTGGTGGTATGCTTTGATTCTTTTCTGTTAGTCTTCTGTGTATCCACTACAGGTGTTGCTATTACCATGAGATTTACATAAAACATCTTATAGTTGTAACATTATATTTTAAGCAGCTATAACTTGAGTACATGTAAAAATAATACTTTTACTTCCCACCTCACAGTATAGATTGTTGATGTTATACTTTACATTTTTATGTCTGTATTCACTAACAAATTATTATAATTATTATTAAGTTATTTATTTTTTAACTATTATAGTAGAGTTGAAAATGATTGCCAGGTATTTGGCAGCACTTTGGCGGGACGAGGTAGACAGATCACTTGTGCTCAGGAGTTGGAGACCAGCCTGGGCAACATCGCAAAACCCTGTCTCTAAAAAAAATACAAAAAATTAGCTGGGTATAGTCCCAGCTGCATGGTGGAGGATCGCTTGGGAGGCAGAGGTTGCAGTAAGCCAAGGTTGCACCACTGCCCTCCAGCCTGGATGACAGAGTGAAACTGTCTAAAAGAAGTAAAATAGAAAATAGTTTCTATGCCACCAATACAATATAATTCCAAATTTGACTATATATTTACTTTTACCAATGAGTTTTATACATTTACATCTTTTTATGTTGTTAATTAATGTGCTTTCATTTCAGCTTGAAGAACTCCCTTTAGTATATCTTGTATGGCAGATATTGTAGTGATGAACTCCCTCGACTTTTGTTTGCTGAAGTTTCTTCTTGATTTCTGAAGGACAATTTTTTTCTCGCTATAGTATTCTTAGATGAAAAGTTTTTTTCTTTTAATATTTTGAATTTATCATTCAATTCTCTCCTGGCCTGCAGGGTTGAGAAATCCACTGATAATTTTTTGGAGGCTCCCTCATTATGTGATGAGTTGCTTTTCTCTGGTTGCTTTCCAAATCCTTTATATTTGACTTTTGTCAGTTTCGGTAGACTTATTCAGTTTTAACCTATTTGGGAACTTTCGGCCCTAATGGATCTGGATGTCCATTTCTTTCTCCAAATTTGGAAGTTTTCAGTCACTATTTCTTTAAATAGACTTTCTGTCCCTTTCTCTATAGCTTCCCCTTCTGGACCTCAAAATGTGTATAGCCAGATGCAGTGGCTCATGCCTGTAATCCCAGCACTTTGGGAGGCTGAGGCAGGCGGATCACTTGAGGCCAGGAGTTCTAGACCAGTCTGGTCAACATGGTGAAACTCTGTCTCCATTAAAATACAAAGATTAGCCAGGTGTGGTGAGGGTACCTGTAATCCTAGCTACTTGGGAGGCTGAGGCAGGAGAATCATTTGAACCTGGGAGGCAGAGGTTGCAGTGAGCCAAGATCAGGCCACTGCACTCCAGCCTGGGCAACAGAGCAAGACTCAATCTCCAAACAAAACAAAACAAAACAAAATGCATATAATATTAACTTTATGATGTCCTATAAATTATGTAGGCTTTCTTCACTTCTTTTCATTATTTTCTTTTTGCTCTCCTGACTGGATAATTTCCAATGACTTCTTAAATTTCACCAACTCTTTCTTCTGCTTCATCAAGTCTATTGAAGCTCTCTATTGAATTTTAGTCATTGCTCTAGGATTTATTTTTGATTTTTTGATGCTTTCTAGTTGTTCATCTGTGTTTTATTATAGTTCACTGAACTCCTTTCTGAGCATTATTCTGAATTCTTTGTCAGTCAGTTCATGCATCTTCATTTACTTAGTATCAGTTATTGGAGCTTTATTAGTTTCCTTTGGTGGTGTCATGTTTCCTTGATTCATCGTAATTGGTGTATCCTTACATGGGTATCTGCATTTGAGGAAGCAGTCACCTCTTCCAGCCTTGACAGGTTTGCTTCAGCAGAGAAGGACCTTCACTAGTCAGCCCAGCCTGGACTTCTGAATGAACCAACTGATAGTGTCTGAAGGTAGGGAAGGCTTGCTGCTAAGGTTGAGCAAAGTAACTGTCCCATGCTTTGAGGTCTGGTGGTACTACTGGCTGGGTGCCACAGTCAGGTGGGTCCACTAGATGGACTTCATGTTAGAGCTGGACTCAGGGAGAGATACTGGATTGCATCTTCAATTTCCCCTGGTCAGGTGGTGCTTCAGTCTGTGTTTCCCAGTCAGATGGTGCCACTGGCTTGGCTCCATATTGAGGTGGGGTCTCAGGCTGTGGTCTGTGATTGGGTGGGGCTGCACACTGTGCGTAGCAGTTGGTTGGGATCACTTACTGTGCTCCACATTTGGGTGGAGCTTCTGCCTTGGCCCCCTGGGCAGGCAAAACCACAGATTGGGCTCTGCAGCTAGGTGAGGCTGCTGGCTTGATTCCCTGACTGCATGGGACTTCTGGCTGCACTCTGTGGCCAAACTGAACCACTGGCTCAGGACCCCATCTGGGCAGAATTGCTGACCATGCTCCCTGGCTAGATGGGGCCACTGGCTTGGTTTTGCAGGTGGGTGGGCTCTCGGGTCAGTCAAGGTCACCAGCTGGGATGCAGTGCCACCACCAAGATCAACGTACTGGTTACTATGAGTCATGCCCTCCTTCTCTGTCCCTAGCTAATCCCAGGTGGTCTATCCCTGCCAATTTCCACAGTGCTCTCCATAACGTGAGATAGAAGTGGGCCTCCTGGCAAGTGCCTCTGAATGTTGAAGAAGCTGAATGTCTATCTTGGACTCTCTTTTTCCCACTGGGGAAACCAGAGGCCCAAGAGAACCCTATTGATGTGGTACTGTACTAGCCTGAGAGAGGGATGACATGGTCAAGGTGAGACTGTTTCTCTTATTCTTTTAATGTGGGTTTTCTGTTTTGTACTTCAAAAGGGTGCTTTGGGCCTCATCCTTGAGTTCTGAAATTTTCACGAAAGCATTCTTGTATGTGGATAGTTGTTAGTCATATTTCTGTGAAGGGGACTAAAGCTGTGCATCTTCTATTCTGCCACTTTGCTCCTACTGTTTCTTCATAATGGGTACACAAGGCACATAAAACTTAAATAGAAACAATAACAATTGTTGATTATTTTGCCTTTGGAAAATACTATTTTGATGGGAAAAAATAGTTTCTTATTTACCATATGCTAACATTGGTCACGTTAGCTCCAGGAAAGCAAGGTAATATGTTGAATATTCTGATATTATAGATGGGATAAAACAGACAAAAGGCTAAGAAATGAATGAAAACATACTAGTTATGTTGGTGACTATGAATTTTTGTGCCATTTTTGTTATACTGGAGAATTATTTTCAACTCTCTTATTTATAGTATGTACCACCATTTTGTTCTTATAAAGCACAACTCAAAACTTCTTCAAAGCCTTGCAGCGTGCCACAGAATAATGTGTCACTGTTGCATTGCTTATGAGTGTTGAACACCTTGCAAAGGTTTTTATTTTAGAGAAATATTAGTTATTAGAACTCAATATTCAATTTCACATACCTGAAGTTAAAATGAATCACCCAATTTATTTCTCTTTTGACCTTATGATATATGTTGAATATTCACTAAAAAATCTCACTGGAGTTAGGCACACTTGCTTTATACAAAGCAAAAATAAGACACATCTAATGGAGCTGTGTGAGAGAGCCCCTTGTTGGTGGGTTCTTTGCTCAGCAAAACCAACCTGTGTAGTAGACACCAACCAAAGAAACTATCTCATAGCCTCCATTTATAGCAGGAGTAGAAGAAAATGCATCTATATTTTTGTTGTTGTTGTTGTTGTTGTTGTTCTGAGATGGAGTTTCATTCTTGTTGCCCAGGCTGGAGTGCAATGGCACGATCTCAGCTCACTGCAACCTCCACTTCCCGGGTTCAAGCAATTCTTCTGCCTCAGCCTCCCAAGTAGCTGGAATTACAGGCATGTGCCACCATGCCCAGCTAATTTTTGTATTTTTAGTAGAGACGGGTTTCTTCCATGTTGGCCAGGCTGGTCTCGAACTCATGACCTCAGGTGGGCCACCTGCCTTGGCCTCCCAAAATGTTGGGATTACCAGCGTGAGCCACCGAGCCCGGACTTGTATTGATATTTTCAATGTCAGTTTTCCCCCATTCGTAAGTCTCCAACTAAAAAGCTAAATACATAACTAATATACTGGGATACCATATCATCTCTTTATTCAGAAGATGTTGGTATTGAGGACAGGACCAGAAGGAAATCACATAAAATCACTACTTCAAACTGGGTCCTCTGAGGAAATCAAAATAGAACAATCCATTTCCACGGATTCCCAACTTCCAAAAGTATTCTAATTTTCCCAGACATGGCTTTCTTATTTAAATTAAAGGCTCAGGTTCCTGTCTTCTTTTCCTGCTTAACTCCAGAAAACTTCTAAGGGAGCAAAGCAATAGAGGGCTCCAATTATCTCTAGCACACTCTGGGAGCCTTTATAAGGGCAAAATACAATTTGTTCTACAGCAAAGCACCTCCAACACATGGTCTCTAAGAGAACTTTGATCATGTGCCTTCGATTTTTTTGTTTTTTGCCTATCAGAAATATTCTATATTTCTTTTTTCCTGCAGAGTCAACACATAATATTAAACAGCCTGTCTGCAGTATCTAATTAACAAACTGACTGCAGATCACTTACAACATAAAATATTAAATCATCCAAAAAGCTAATATTCTCCACACCTCATAAATTAAAATAAGCAAGAGACTGAAATGAAATAAAACCCTGATGCATATCATTCTGGGCCTTTGCCCCCCAAAGAGGCTCTATTCCTTGAAGCATTTAACCATTTCAAAGAAAAAAATATATATGCACACACACAGAGAGACACGCACACATACACATATATCAAGCAATTTCAAAATGCTTTCTAGCGCCAGTTTATACTTCATCACAGCAACTCTAACTTGAGACCTCAGCCTGTACTTCTCTTGATCTTTTGCTTCACAAATCATTTTAAGTTCAGATATGGAGCTCATCAGTTATGTGTCTTTTCATTATAATTGCAATGCAGTCTTGGAGCTCAGTTCTGTTCCCATTGGCTCAATGGTCATCATTTATCTGCTTTGTGTATTTAGGACATTATTTAACAGAAGCAGCAATCTGTTTGAAGAATTCAAGGGCCATTTGATATTAACACAGAGAATGATTAATCAAAGAGCATTTGGTCCTAAAGCATCAAGAGGAGCTGAGGTCATTAGCAGGGCAAAACCAGGAAGCAAGCTTCGACTAAGAAAATGAGATGGGCCAATACTTTGAGGATTTAAAATATAAATAAATAAGAAGGTTATGGTCATTCATTTCTGGAGCTTTTACTTTAAAGGATGACTGCTTTAAGAGATCTGAAAAAATATTACATTATTTCTTAAGATAGAGATTCTTTACAGTGAAATATGAAACTATTTGCATCCAGGTACTAGCTGAACCCACCAGTGTCTCTAGTAATAATTGTTTCTTAATACTGGAATATTTCAATTATTTCATATTATAAATGAGAAATATCAACAGATGCAGAGCTGAGCATTGGATATGAGACAGAGCTGGACTAATTAAAACTGTTACCCTAGTGAGACTTCTCTGGCGCTCCAAGGTAAGGCCTTCTCTGCCAAAGAGACAGCAGTTTAATGTAATTATCCGTTCCATATTAGTTCAATTTTCTACATTGTTTTGGCAGTCATATCCATCAAGCATTTGCCCCATTGTATATTAGGGAAAATGGGAATGAACACCCCAAGAACAAGAAGAAAAAGCAATTATTTTAAATGTGGGTTTCCCCCAAATGTATCCTGAATCACTGTATTTGTTTTTACTGCTGCTGTGATGAATTACCACAAACTTCGGCTTAAAACCACACACATTTATTATTCCACAGTTCTACGGATCAGAAGTTCTCCATATATCTCATTGCGCTAGGATCAAGGTGTCATTAGGGTGCCATTAGGAGATTCCAGGACAAGCCCTGCCTCTTTTCCTGCCTCTAGTGGTTGCCCACTTCCTTGGCTCATGGCCCCTTATTCTATCTTCAAAGCTGGCAAGATCAGGCCAAGAGCTTCTCACAGTGCCATCTCTCTGGTCATCTCTTCCAATTCCCTCTTCTAGTTTTACAGGGACCCTTGTGATTACATTGGACCCACCTAATAATCCAGGAAAATCTCTCTATTTAGAGGTCAGTGGATTAACAACCTTAATTACATCTGTACATCTGCAACCTTAATTCACCTTTGCCACATAACCTATCATGTCCACAGGTTCTGAAGATTAGGATGTAGACTATTTTAGGGGAGGAAGGGTGGGCATTACTCTGCATACTAAACCAGGATTGGGGTGTATTTTATTTAAGATGTGATCCCAGGAAGGACTATGAGGGAATTAAGAAGTGAGACAGGGAAGGAAGAAAAGCAAATAAAAACTGTGTTATGAACAAGCTACCGTTGCGGGCAATTGGCGTTTAAATCTTCTGGGAACCATTAAGCGAATCTGTGGAACATGTCTTAGAATTGTACCCTGAGTAGTGAGAAAGCTAGCATATTTATCCACCTACTTCTATTTTTTATTACTTCAAGGTGTTCCAGGGATATTACCTCTCTCATTGCAGTTATCTCTTTCATAGTGTTAGAAAAGATAACTGCAAGTAGATCTAATTTGCATCATTCTTAAAGGACTTCATCCCAGAAGACAATATCCAGGTATTAAAATGTATTAGATACTTTGGCATTAGTTGGGTCATATGGATATCCTTGAACCACTCAGCATGGACAGAGGGATTACCTGTCATGAGTGGCTAGGCCTGAAACTTGTCCCATCAAGCATGTGATGAATGGCCCCAGTAGCGTCACATGGGATGGAGGTAGAACAGTTCTCCAAGGGAAAAATGAGAGAAACAACAATCAGTGGTTTCTGGAAGAATGAAAGAATCTATAGAGGGCCCACAGAGGCCAATATCAAAGAACAGGCTTTGGGGTTCACCACTGCAGCAAGCCCCTCCAGCACACAGAGGTCCCAGCTCATAATCACAAGTCTGAAAAGACAAGGAGCATGGTGAAGGAAAGGAAGAAAGCAAAACCACCAGAGACCTACATTATCACAACTCCAGGGCTGGGGTTCCCTGGAGTAAGAAAAGCCAGGCCGTGGACCATCCTTGATATCCTGCTTTAAACTGAGTTCTAAAAGTTTACAGAGTGAGGCTGCCACAGAAGATGGTGATATAAAAGAAAAAGACTTGAGAAAGGGCAAGAAAAGGATGAGTCATGGAAAAGAAAGAAAAAAATAAGCAAAAGATACATTAGCACAAGGATATATTAAGGGAAATAAAGAGAAGCATAAACAATGGAAATTTAGGACAACTTGGAATAGAAACAAGTTTTTGAAAAGTAGAAGTTTGGCATAAAATTAGTAGGACATCACAGAATAATTGCATCAGTTAGAGATAAGTCTAGTATTTTGATGAGTGGGTACTCGTTAGGCTTTGTATTAAGTATCTATCTATCTATCTATTATCTATCTATCTATCTATCTATCTATCTATCTATCTATCTATCTAT